>NW_024870772.1:33055000-33455000 GCF_019054845.1 Dipodomys spectabilis
GGGGCAGGCACCTGGCTGATAGGTTACTGAATCTGTCAGTCTAATGCCTGGGACTGGGAATTTCCTGAGGATCTTCCCCTGTGCCAACCTATGTAGGCCTGACCAGCCTAACCACCAGGACTCCATGCCACATGTGTCTCTGTGATCATGTCCTGTGACCTGTCTCCTGGCTCATCTCCAGTCATCATGGAGTCCCAATTCAGCTCTCCATTGGAGCTGAATTGCCTGTTGGTATTGTTCTTATTATTTCTTTCCTCTTTAGCATGTTTCCTGTCTGTGTTATGTGTATTTGCATGCTGCAGGCCTTGGTAACAACTGGTAGCCTGCAGCCTGCTAACTGTATAATAAAGACTCCAATAAAAAATTATGTGGTACCTTATAAATACATTAGAAACAATAGCAAGAAAGAAAAAAAAAGCACTTCTCTTGGGGTTCATTTCACTTAACATCATCTTATCTGACTTTTTCTGCTTGTCTCAGACATATACTAGTTATTGCAAATAAGGGAAACCATGGGACCTATGTTTCCTTGGGCCTGGCTTACTTCACTTAATATAATTTTTTCCAAGTCTTTCCATCTCCTAACAAATGAGGCAATGTCATTCCTCCATTGTTTCTAACGTATTTATAAGATACCATGTGATTTTTTGTTGCTTTGTATGTCCCTCCCCTACGGTATAACTCCCCTGTTTTCACTGTATTTGATGTTTGTATAATTTGGGGAGGGGAAGGGCAAAAACAAATCGTTTACATAGGGATACAGGTGGACCCATTGCAACAATGCGAAGTACAAGACACTATGTCGAAAAACAAACTTTACAATTTAGGTGGAGGTAGGAGTGGGGGTAGGGGGGTAGGGGGCAGGGGTAGTTGTGGAGATGGGAGAGAAAGAAGGGTAGGGGAAAATCAAAGAAGGAGGTAACAATGCTTGGTAAGAAAGGTACTCATGAACTTGCTCATGTAACTAACCCCTCTGTACAGTATTTTCACAATTAAAAAAAACTTATTTAAAAAAAGATTCCAATATTGTATATTTTAAAATGTGGCTTCTGGGATGATTTACCTTACAACAATGGCTTCCTAGGTTTCAGCCCATCATGACAGGAAAGGTGTGGAGGAATGAACAGAAAGCAGAGAGCATGCATACATTCCCAGACACTCTTTCCTCCCCTTTCGCTCCATCTGGGAACCTAGCCTATGGGATGGCGCCGCCCACACTCAGGTGGCTCTTCCCTCCTTCGTTGGTCCTCTCTGGAAATGCCCTCAGCAGAAGTGTGCGTTACAGACGTCCCAGGCGCTTCTCAATTCAATCAAGTTGATAATCAGGATTAACCATCACAGGTTCCCTGCTCAGAGTCTGTGCCCCAGCCTTTGGGAAAAGGGAGGGACAAGTCCCTCACCTTTACTCACAGAAATAAATTTCCAACCCTTCATTGGAAAGCTAGAGAATCTCATCTCTTATATTCCCAAGCCAATCCTTGGTGGTAAGGAGAGAAAGATCTTGGGCACACAATCACAGCAATTAGAATAAGATTGCCTCAGGACACAGAACTCAGATTTTGTACATTGAAATCACCAGGAGAACACTGAGGGAGAAAATAGGAAGCGATAGGGGCTGATAGAGGTATCAGTACTTTCTAATCATGTCTATAAATAACATTTTTTTTTAACCTGAAGGAAGTTTCTAGAAAGTTGGCATAGACTCTTGGCTTCTGGAGGACCAAACTGTTCTGTAGATGAAAACAAAAATGCTGACTCCCATTGACAGGCCAGTCATCTCTGGGTCACGGCAAATGGTGGCATCTTCCCACAGTGCTTAACTCAGAGAAATCACCTGGAGCAAGGCACATGTGCCTTGAAGAGATGATACTGGTATCAGAACTCTGGGCTCTACCTGCCTAGAGGCATTGCATTGTGATGTGGAAGGTAGAGAATGCTGAGCTCAGAGCCCAGTGCTCCCGTGCCACAGCTGTAGGCATTCTGTGTCTCAGTAAAGGGGAGATAATGAGAACAAGAGTCCACATTTATATCATGATTACCATCTGCTACTCTCCTTATAGATTGTATGTTCACATACTAACATTCTTCTAAGGCATTCTTCATAGGTAAATACAGATCAGTTAGGTAAATTACTGAAGGTGGCACAGCTAACAAGAATCAGAGGCAGGATCTGAGTCTTGATTTGATCCTTGAGGCCCCAAGGTCATATTTTCAGAAAAAAATCTCTGTTTGGTCTTGCCAACACTTTGGGCTTTCTATTAGGAAGTGTGTGTGTGTGTGTGTGTGTGTGTGTGTGTGTGTTATGTTTATGTATATGTGAGAAAGTATGTGTGTATGCATGTGTGTGACTTCTAAAACATCACAAACTTTGTCCTGAAATAGTTTATTATACTCTCACTAGAATTTCTTGTTTTCTTTTCCTGGGCTGGAAATCTCAAGTCCCAGAACCAGAGGCATTCTTAGAGGCCACAGAGGCCTGGTTTGTCACTTCCTGAAGCCAGGGCACAGTGCCTTGCTAGGGTGGGCGGGAGGAGGGGGGTAGCAGAGACCTGGACAATCATCAGCTTGGTCACGTGGCCCACCATTCACATGTAGAGGAATTAAACCATGAGAGTTACCAGGCTTTACCACCATATAACTGGGGTCACTGTTTTGGATACCCCACATTTGCCAACTCTGTCTCATCTACAAAATTCTCTGGGAATATGCCCCATCTCAGAGGACAGCCTTTTTGGTCCTCTGAAGACAGTCATCAAGGTGGGCACTGGTGGCTCACATTGTCATCAGGAGAAGGAGGCTGAGACCTGAGGATTCCAGGTCAAAGTCAGCTTCTAGAGACAAGGTCAGAAGTGGAGGCATAGCTCACATTGTAACACTCCAGCCTTGATGTGGACAAAACTAAGAGATAGTATCCAGGCCCTGAGTTCAAATCCCAGTACTAGAACAGCAACAAAAAAAAAAGAAGTAGTCACTAAATAGAACCAATCAAGCTGTTTTCCAGTCATGGGGTTACTTGAACCCCAACTCTGAAGGTTGGAGTTGCTGAGTGTCTGCTACTAGTTTCCCTGATTGCTGCTTAGAGAGGTGATCACCCCAACAATGGCAGGCAGCATTGAAGCTGACTCTTTTCTCTAGATATTTTTCACTGACAAAGCTTACAACACTGGTTGGCATTTTTCTATCATAGAGCTGCAACACTGTCAGGCATTGTCTGGGGTTGAGCTGCAACACTCAGCAAGCATTGCCTGCTACAAGACTGCAACTCGAGTGGTAGATGCCAGCTGCAGTGCCAGAGGGCTGGGCCACGAACAGGTTCTGTTCACTGAAGCAACAGCAGAAGAGAATTCTGGCCAGGTACTAGTGGCTCACACCTATAATCCTAGCTACTCACGAGGCTGAGGTCTGTGGATGGTGATTCAAAGCCAACATGGGTAGGAAAGTCCCTGAGACTCTTAACAACAACAAAAACTGGAAGTGGAGCTGTGGTTCAAGTGGTAGAACACTAGCCTTGAGCACAAAATCTCAGGGACAGTGCCCAAGCCCTGAGTTCAAGCCCCAGGACACACACACACACACACACACACACACACTCACACACACAGAGAGATGGGGGGGAGGGGGAGAGGGAGAGAGAGAAGGAGAGAGGGAGAGGGAAAGAATTCTGAGTCTTTCATGCCTTTTTTGGTCCAAACCTGGGACTCAAACTCTGTACCTGACACTTTTACTCATTGGCTAACACTCTACCACCTAAGCCATGCCTCTAACCCTCTGAGTCTTCCTTTTCTCAGGGGACTACAAACAACAGGGTGGTTCTGCCAGGTTTGGGCCAGGGGGGGGGGGAGGGGGACTGGGGGCATTGGCAACAGCCCCTAAAGATGGTGCCTAGCACAATTGCAGGGTATGAACCTGTCCAACAGGCTGTTTAAAACATACCTGAAGTTTCTCCCCGTGACTGCCAGTCGCTTCAATGTAGAGCCATAACTGGATTTGTGTTCATAGAATAAGCCCTCTGCATGTCTTCCTCCTTCCTCCTGCCCTCCCTCATCTTGTCCCAATAAATTCAGCATGGCAAATTCAGGCCAAGGGCAGTTACTCTCAAGGGAGATATTGTTTCCTCTTCCACATTGTATCTTTCAATGTCCTGGACAGAGCCAGGTGGACTCAGCCAAGCCAGGGAGCAGCCTTGAATACCAGCCCTGGCACATGGAATTTATAAGCAGCAGCAGCAAAAAAAAAAAAAAAAAACACCCTAAAACCAAAAACCAAAAAGCTCTGAGCCTCACAGAGGGTTGGAGAGGAGGCTCGCAAACTGTCCTGTGAATGATGCTATAAGGAAGACTGGGGGGGTAGGGGGGGGGCATTGAGGGAGAGAGGAACAGAAGGAGAGAAAATAGATGTTCCTGGAAAATTCAGGCTCTAATCATTTCCTTCCCGCTCTGGATTTGTTGTATGTCCCCTGAACAAGACGTCAAAGCTGGCACACATATTTTCCCAAAATGAACAGGATTCTTAAGCAAGTCAAAAGGAGACTCTTCAAAGACACATCAGTGCTTGAGTCTGCATCTACTTCCCACAGCTATCCCCCAAGGAGGTACCCCCTGTGGTGGGCACAACTTGCCTCCACAGCATAGCTTTGGAGGGCAGCAGGTGGCTGTAAGGGGCTGGGCTTGAGCTGTAAATAGTCTTCCCTTTACATCATTTGTTCACATTCATTCCAATCCCTCCCAAAAGATCCCACTCAAATGGAATGAGTGCTTGTAAGCCTGTTCAAAGTAACTGTCCAATATTACTTAATAAGCACAAGCTAACTTGAAATAAAATACTTACATGCATGTCATTTTTACATTTTTGAAAAAGGCAGAACAGTCATTCTGTTCTGCTCCAACAATAGCTTTGGTTTGTGAGGTTATTTATTTATTTTTGTACCGCTGATAGAACTCTCTCTTGAATCATATTTCTAATGCCATTTGCTTTTAGTCTGTTTTCAGATGCAGACCTGTATTCACTTTGCACAGGGCTGGCCATAAATGACGATCTTTTTGCCTGTGCCTTCAGAGTAGCTGTGATTACAAACATGTACTCCCACACCCGTCTTGTTCTCACTAACATTTTGCCTAGGCTAGCCTTGAATCAAAATCTTCTTAGCTCTGCTTCCTGAGTAACAAGGACTATATACCTGAGTCACCACATTGAGCCTGGACCCAGTGTTTTAATTGGACCACTCCTTGTGCTTTGGGCCATTTGCTGAAAGACTAGTAGAGCAGAGGAAATCTGGATGTCTCTTCCCCTAGCTGGGCAGAGCAGACAAGCAGGACACAAGAGAACAGGCTACACTTGGCCTTGCCTGCTCTTCTGCTTACTTCACCAGGGCTGGTTCCTGGAGGCAGAGTTACTGGGTCAAAGGATTGGCTGTGAATTTTAAAAAAGCTTTTATTTTGCTATCTCTAACTCTCTGTCTCTGTTTCTCTCTCTTTCTTCCTTCCTTTCTTTCTTTCTTCCTTTCCTTTTTTCTTTGGGGGGGGGGGGGGGGGATCCGGTCATGGGGCCTGAACTCTGGGCCTGGGTGCTGTCCCTCAGCTCTTCAGCTCAAGGCTAGCACTCTACCACTTGAGCCATGGCATCACTTCCAGCTTTTTTTCTTTTTGCTTATGTGGTGCTGAGGAATCGAACCCAGGGCCTCATGCATGCAAGGCAAGCGCGCTACCACTGAGCCACCTTCCCAGCCCTGTTTCTCTGTATTTCTATCTGTCTGTCTGTGTAACTCTCTGCCTGTCTGTCTGTCTGTCTGACTGTCTCTGTGTCCCTTCACCTGTCCTGTGTTCCTCTGGGGATTGTTTGATGCACCAAAAATTTCTCTTCCCATTTTAATTGTTGCTGGCTATGTGGTTCTCAGATCTCCATTTTTTGAACACTCCCTTTGGGGAAGCTGTGTTGGAACACTGACCATCCCTAACCCTAAACCTTGAGACCTGAGCCAAAGAGACCCGCAGCACAGAAGGGAATCGCATCTGAGTTTTTCTTCACTACCTGGCTTCTCTCCTCAGGATGGTGAGAGATGGGTGGAAGTGTAGCCTGGCCTTGGGGTTTAGAGAAACGCACCCCTAATTCAGCTGCTGTTTGAGACCCCCCAGCTCTGTCCTGAGTCCTGAGTGCTTCCACAGGCTTCCTGCTCAGATGCAGCTAGGGAAGGGAAACCTGTCTGGGTTTCCATGGGCTTCCTTGAATAGTGGCAAACAAAATAGTGGAAACCTATGCAACCTGGTACGCTCATGTGGGCCTTCCTCCCCTCTGTCACGTTCCCCTACGCCAGACACACACACACTCACACACACACACTCACACACACACACTCACACATACACACTCACACACACACACACACCTACCTTCCTATTGGAAACCATGACCCACTGATGTTCACTGTGGGTGGCTTTGGGGTTTAAAAGCGCTTGAGGCTTTTCACAGGATCTGCTACCCCCACCATTATGCTATGTCATCCCCCTTCTCAACACTCTATTCACACCTCAGACCCTGCCTTAGCAGTGGATTTTAGCAGTGGAAGTTGCAGATAGGATCAGTATTTCTGATGAATCTTTTTCCCAGTGTAGTGTGTGTGTGTGTATGTGTGTGTGTGTGTGTGGTGCACATGTTTGCACATGTATGTGCATGCATCCACCAATACAAGAGCCTGAATTGAGCTCTGTCCTTTTGTATGGTCAAGGCTAGCACTCTACCATTTGAGCCATAGCTCCATTTCTGGCTTTTTGATAGTTAGATGGAAATAAGAGTCTCACAGACTAAGCTGGCTTTAAACCATTATCCAAAGATCTCAGCCTCCTGAGTAGCCAGAGTTAGAGGTTTGAGCCACCAGAGGCTAGCCCCACTGAGCTTTAACAAGTTATCATTCTACTAATCTGTGTAATCACTTGATTAATGTGCCATCTAATGTTTTCATTCAGTGGGAAGTTTGGAAGTGTCTCTGTGTGCCAGGAATGGCTCCATTCACTGGGATGCAGGGATGGGTAGAGTGGAAGTGATCCCCTCTTCCCTGGGGAACATAGAGTCCACTGGGAAATAAACAGGAATATAATTGCAATGCACAGTAAATGCTTTAAGGGAAATAAGCAGGCCCAATAGCATGGATTGCTGGAGGGACCTCAGCATACAGAGTGATGGCTAAGGTCATCCTAAAGGCTAGGAAGAGGGAAGACTTGCCCCTAGAGGAGCACAGAGGAAGAAGGGAGTATAAGAAAGGCAGGATGCTTGCATGTTGGGGAGACGTTGAGGGTTGCTGGGCATGAAGGGAGGTCAGTAGATGGGAAGGACAGATGGATGACGCCAGAGTGTAGCAGGAGAATAACATGGAGCTGGGTCCAGGCACTGATGGGCAGGAAGATGACCACTGGAACGGATCATGTGGGGGCAAATGTGTTCTGAACCCCGTGTTCTAGCAACAGCACTAGACAATGGAGTAAATGATTGTTGCCAATTAGAGGGCTTGAATCGAAGAAGAGAAATCTGGGCTATGCAGGAGCACAGCAAAATGGGGTGGATGAAGAGAGGTTTAAAAAAATAAGGCCAAAAACAACAAAGAAAAACTTCTTGTGTCCATGTTTTGGAATTCATTTTGCTTGGCATCACCTTACGTGGTCATATTGAGCTATTCTGCTCATCTGATAAGATCATCCTAGACATATACTAATTATTGCAAATAAAGGAAACCCTGGGACCTATGTTTCTTTGAGTCTGGCTTACTTCACTTAATATAATTTTTTCCAAGTCTTTCCATTTCCTAACAAATGGGGCGGTGTCATTCTTTCTGATGGAAGCATAGAATTCCATTATATATACATGTATGCATACATACATGTTATATGTATGTATGCATACATGTACGTATATGCATATACACATGTGTATGTATGTATACATATGTATGTATACATATATATATATATATATATCACATGTTCTTGATCCATTCATCTACTGAGGGGCATCTGGGCTGGTTCTATATCTTAGTGATGGTGAATAATGTTGCAATAAACAGTTGTAGTTTTAATGTACTATGTAATTTTTTTTTGTTTCTTTTGAATGTTCTTCCCCCTATGGTATATCCTCTGTTGTTACTGTACTTGATTCTGGTGCCGTGGTATTATATATACGTTTATTTGAATTAGGGAAGGGAAGGGGAACAACAGAATGGTGAGACAAAGGACAAGTTGGGAACCAATGCAACAGCGACGTACACAAGACAGTATCTTGGAAATGATCTGTACAACTGGCGGGTGGAGGGAGGGAAAGTAGAAGAATGATGAGGGAAGGGGTAACAAGTTTGACAGAAATATACTTATTACATTATTCATGTAACTGTAACCCCTCTACACATCACCTTGATAATTAAAAAAAGAAAACATGAAAAAATAATAACAAAAAATAAGGCCAATGGAATAGACTCTGATTTTCCTGAATTACTATTTGTCTATTTGTCCTATTTGTCTATCTCTACCTACCTACTTGTCTGTTTGTCATCTATGTATCTATTTATGTATCTATCTATGAGTCTATGTATCTATCTATCATCGACCTACTTGTCTATTTCCTTCTCTCCCTATCTCTGTCTCCATCTCTCTCAGTAGGAGATGTTAGATCATGTTAGGAACTGTAGGTATGACTCAAGAGAAAGAAAGAGAACACTAGATTTACAGTGCTTACAGAGACATAAGGTAGAGTTAAGTCCTTGAGAAGAAAAAAGCAGGCTGAGATCCAGAAGAGAGATAAGTAGAAAAGACTTATAGGAATCTATTTGAAGTCTTTATTCTTATAGGTATGTTTTTAAACTCTTCATTCTGTATAATTATAAATGCTCATATACATATATATATAGTATTAACTATAATGAAACTCCATGTACTCACACCTCACTTCAACACATGGCCATTTGCTCTATGATACAACCCAGTTTATCCACTACAGATCATCATCCTCATTATTATTGTCATGGCCACCGTTGTCATCAGTAACAGCAGCATCTGGCTATGCTGCAGACTGAACTCAGGCTCTGTGCAGGCTAAGCACCCACTGTACCACTGAACTACTCCTTCAGCTCCAACCCTGGATTATTTTAAAGCAAATCTAAGACACTATGACTTTTCATTCCCAAACACTTTAGTATGTATCCCTTAAAAAGAGGGCTTATAAAATTTACACCATGCTGGGTGCTGGTGGCTCATGTCTAGAATCTTAACTACTCAAGACGCTGAGATCAAACGGTTGCAGTTTGAAGCCAGCCTGCACAGGAAAGTTCATGAGACTCTTATCTCTAATTAGCCAGCAAAAAGCTGGGCTGTAGGTATGGTTCAAGCGACAAAGTGTCAGCCATGAGGGAAAAAAAGAGAGCTCAAGGCCCTGAGTTCAAGCCCTAGTACTTGCAAAATAAAAATGTGCCAAAACTATGTCACATTTAAAAATTACTTTTTTTTTGGCTGTGTGCCAGGTGACTCATGCTTTTAATCCTAGCTACTCAAGAGGCTGAGATTTGGGGATCTCAGTTGAAAGCCAGCCTGAGCAAGAAAATCTGGGAAACTCATCTCCAATTAACTGCCAAAAAGCCAGAAGTGGAGCTGTGGTTCAAGTGGTAGTGCGCCAGCCTTGAGCAAAAAGCTAAGAACAGTGCTCAGGCCCTTAGTTCAAGCCCTAGTACTGGCTCATACACAAAAATCATTTCTTAACATCATCAAGAACCTTGCTAGTACATAAATGTTTTTATTTATGGATGGCTTTTACACAGCAAATGGCAAACATATTCCACATCTTACATCAGATCTGGTTGATAAGAATTTTTGTTTTTCTTTTGGAGATGCAGGAAATCAAAGAGGTAAGCTTCTCTCTCTCTCTCTTTTAAAATAAAGAAATGCCTCTTTCTTTTCTTTCCTGTAACATTTGTGGGAGAAAATGTATCAGTTGCCCTCTAGAACGTCTCACATTCTATATGAGCAAGGTATCATTTGGCACTGCCTCTCACCGGTACATCCCCTGCCTGCTGGCTTCTACCTTACAGCCAAGGGCTTGCTCAAATTTAAATCTGATTTTTTTCCTAATCCAAAACAAGAAGAAGCATGAATACCTAGATGATGCTCAGTCCTTCCTGTAGCATGGTATGAGGATCACCTGTATCTTGAGATGTTAAGGTGGATCATGGGAGTTTGGTAAGACAGTGCAAGTTCAAGAGATCTATCATACAATACGGTGCCTATCATTTGCAGCAATGAAAACTGCTGTGGGTTAGGTGTTCTCACCAAAACAAAACAAAACAAGTACCTAAAATAAGGCATATGCCAATTAACTTGATTTGGCCAATTCATAATTGAGTAATTTTATAATAATGACACATGATACAAGCTAGATAAATGCAATCCTATTTGTCAACTCCAGCAATGCAAGTTGATAGACTGACAAGATTGGGGGCAGGGGAGGATTGGGAAAAGTGAGGGGGAATGGTGCATCAGTGGCACTGAGTGGCTGTTAGATAAGACTCAGAATTTCAGGGGTGCTAGTGTACAGCATGAACTATCTCAAGATGCTCCTGGAAAGGAATTTGCACATTCTCCCCAGAAAGAAGTAGTAAATAGATTGTATAAAAATTGATTACACGATGTTCAACTCTACTGAAAACTCCCTGGTACTTCATTAATACCAATGGTTTTCACCTATTTTTTGTCCATCAGTTAATTAGAAGTAACTTTTCAGTTAGTTTGCGTGCTCCATTCACCATGAAGTTCCTCATCAGCTCTTTTTTTAATGGTTTGAGTAGTTACTGAAGGATGTTTCTCAGAGCCATTACCTCACTGGGAATCACAAAATGAAGCAATTATCATCCTATCATGCTGTCATGGATTGGGTTCAGTTCCCCAAATTTGTATGTTGAAGTCTTGGCCACCAGTGCTCAAAACAGGACCTTAGCCAGGAGTTGGTGATTCATGCTTGTAATCATAGCTACTCAGGAAGCAGAGATCTGAGGAGAACAGTACAAAACCAGCCTGGGAAGAAAAGTCTGTGGGACCCTTAGCTCTAATTAGCCACAAAAAAAAAACCTGGAAGTGATGTTATGGCTCAAGTGGTAGCCTTGAACAAAAAAAGCTCAGAGACAGTTCAAGCTCTTTGCTCAAGCCCCAGTTCCTGCACCAAATAGAAAGGAAGAAAAAGAAGGAAGTAAGGAAAAAAGAAAGAAAGGAAGAAAGAATTTTTAAAAAGCCACTGAAGTAATTTCTGTCTATGTGGTCACCTAAACTTATGCACCTTTAGGCTGATTTGATTTATTTTTATTTTTGCTCTCTATGGTTTTCTTTTTAATTAAATTTTGTTTTATAAAACATTCCATTGCTTCCAAAGTCAAATCCATAAAATAATATCTGTTCAGGTAATCTAGCTGATGCTATCTTCCCAGTCACCTTACACCCTCCCTCACACCTGAAGAATCATTTTCATTGGGTTTTGTGTGTTGTTCCATTAAGGTCTTAACATAAAAAGCATCTGTGCCATTCTCCTGTTCTTAGATGCAAGACAGCATCTCATCCATCGTTCCCAACTTTGCTTTGTGCTCATAGTATGTCCTAGATGTGGTCCTGCAATAGATGTGCAGTGCCCTCTCTCCCTTCTATTCATAGCTTAACAATCAGCGCAACTTGAATGAATTAGAGTTTTGCGATTGGCCCCCTATGACAGGCAGTTGTGCTGTTTTCCAAGTCTTTGGCCAAAAATTAGGCTAGGCTAGCTTAGTCTGGCAGGATGATGGTCTGACCTCTGAATTGCCAAAAGTACAATAATAAATATCCCTGTGTACATTTTATTATGTTTTCACCAACCTACTCTGGGGTCTTTTCCTGCAATGAGATTGTTCCCTCAAAGAGTTAAGTGGCTCAAGGCTGCTGAACCTTATTGCTGGCCTTCCTACCAGCAAGATGAGAATTTTCATCCATTATTTCACAGCTATTCCCAACAGAGTGGATGCCAAGCTTCTAGAAGGTTACTAATAGGATAGATTAAATGGCATTTCCATTCAATTTTATTTTACAGTGTCCTTATTCGAGTCATTAAAGGAAGGGAAGAGGAAGACAGAGGAAATATAGAGATGGGTGGATATTAGGTATGTGTCCATCTGAACTCTGTGAAGGTAGAACAGTAGCTATTCTGCATAAGATAGGCCATCATTAGTGCATAATGAACATGAAGGAATGAATGAATGGTAGAAATTCCCCTCTGCCTATTCCTATTCTATCTCCATTGTTTTATCTCCTTTGTCTTCATTTCTTCCTTTGCCTCTTTTTAAACTCATAACAGAAAGATAGAAGAGCCGGTAGGGGAAAAACAAAGGAGTAGGTAACAATGCTCCACAGAAAATGTATTCATTACCTTACTCATGTAACTGTAAACCCTCTGTACAATACCTTTACAATAAAAAGTATATACTAAACAAAAAGAAGGGCCATTTAGAAGTCTAAATTATATTGAAAGAGCCTGCTTAATCCTGTGCCCATGGATTCATAATGAGTTGGTCCTGCGGATGTGAGGGGTCGGGAGGGGTACAACACAATAGTGTTCTTCACATTGATTGGCTGAGCTAGGGAATCTAGCTCAGTCTGGCCATCTTTACACAAGAGTGATGAATGGCTTAACCTCTAGGTTCCTCTGCATCCATAGGTTTCAAACTCCCAGAATTGACAGCAACCTACCATGCAGATTCTTGATTCTCTTGCAGCTGGAAGTGGCTATCTGGGAGACTTAGGAGTTCCCCATAGTCGCATAGGACAGCTTCTTGGAAACAGAGTGACCCAAGGCCTCTTTGACACATAAAATAGCTTTTTTATGAAATCACACACTTTATTAAAAGGAAAAATCCTTGGGAGAATGTATTTAAAATGTCAAACCTAACACGGTTCAAATATCTAAAAGACAGGAAAGTTTTTCATTTGATTTGTTTTTGTGCCAGTACTGGGGCTTGAACTCAGGGCCTCACACTCTTGCTTAGATTTTGCCCTCAAGGGTTGTGCTCTATTACTTGAGCCACAGTTTCACTTCTGGCTTTTTATTGGTTAATAGGAGACAAGAGGTCTTGTGAACTTTCCTGCCTCGATTGGTTTTGAACCTCAATCCCCAAATCTCAGTCTCCTGAGTAGCTAGGATTACAGCATAAGCCACTGGTACCACTGGCAAGAAGGAATTTTGGGGAGTCAATTAAGGCAGCCCAGGGATCCTGGGCTAATAGAGAAATGGGACAAGAACAGGGAACACTTCAGTAGCAAACACTAGATCACAGCTCCTAGGGCTTAGGTTCCTATGAGCTACTGCCCACACTATTTTATGTCAACTGATTGATATATAACCTAGTTTTGTGTGTGTTTCTGTTTAAGACACCTTATTTAATCTATATTACTGATTTTGAACAATGAATTTATAGTTACTATTCTTCATCACAGAGATTGTCTAATGCACATATTTTTTGCTGTAAGTCCACAGCCTTCTTGAGTTTAGGGTCTCTAGATTACAATTTATCACTGTGATTGGCAGTGAGTTTTGTTTGTATCTGGCTTGTACTAGTATTGGGGCTTAAACTTAGGGCTAGGCGACTATAATTTAGCTTTTTGCTGGAGGCTAGTACTCTACCACTTGGAGTACAGCTCCACTTCTGGCTTTTTGCTTGTTGGTTAGAGTTAAGAGTTTCACAGACTTTCTCGCCAGGGCTGGCTTTCAAACTTTGATCCCCAGATCTCAGCCTCCTAAGTAGCTAGGACTATAGGTGTGAGCCACCAGCACTCAGTTTGGGAGTGGTTTTAAACAGTAAAATTTTCAAACCCACAAAAATAGAAAACACACATTAACTATACTGAGAAAAGGACGCTTGTTTACAGAATGGGAACTGAAACACAATAGCAGGATGTTGCCCTGCTCTATCTCAGCTGGGAACTTAACTGTCAGGCCGCTTAACATTTCCACACCACTGGGCATATCTGTAAGTGATCCTCAAAGTCTGACCTGTTGATTTGGGATTACAAATCAACTCTATCAAGTAAGTGAATTCCCAAATACAGAATCTATGAATCATGGATTTTAGGGGTGGGGCCTCATGGGAGGAAATTAGGTCATTGGTAGAGTGCTCATGGAAGTGATGTAGGGACCGGGTCCCTTCCTATCTGTTTTTTTCCTTTGCTCCCTGGCCACCACCAGGTGTTCAGCTCCCTCTATCACACGTCCCCACCAATGTGCTATCTCCCCACAAGCCCAAAAGCCAATGGTCCAGTGAACTGTAAAACTGAAACCTCCAAAACTGTGAGGCAAAGTAAACTTTTCCCTATTTGTAAATTGATTATCTTGGGCATTTTGTTATAGTAATAGAAAGATGACGAGCACATTCTGCAAGTACTACACTTTGAGCATGTGCTGTGGCATATTTTAATAATTCCCTTAAATGTATATAATTTCACTCTACTTCATGTCAGACAGGATTTAAGGTTATTACCTCTTAGGGCCTTGTTAATTTGCTGAAGGAATAAAGGCATGCACAGCTGAATGAACAAATAAATGGGTAACTTCCATTCTTTTCAGTCACACCCTGATCTCTTCCTTGGGATAAGCCCCAATAATAATATTAGTAATAAGGTGTGTGTGTGTGTAGACAGAGAACATTGGGCTCTCGGGTCCTTGGAGTAGGGTACTGGAGAGTTGATAACCAAAAATAGCATGTGTTTTCTCTTTAGAAAATATTCTGCTTGTCATAAGCTAAGCTGTCTATGCCCTTTCACAAGAACTGCATTTCTCTCTTACATTTGTGTGTCTGTAGATAGCTAGATAGCTAGATAGATATGCATGTATGCATAATACAGTATGCATATATATGTGGATATATATACACACATATACATATGGATATATGCACATAGGTATATACCTACATAACATAAGGATACCATAAATATGTAGGTATATTTGTACAGTTTAACATTAAACCATTGATAGAGAATATATTTGTTGGTCTGGATCATGTTTCTGTCTTCTGACGCACTGGCCCTAACTCCAATTCCATGTCACCTGCAAGTTTTTGTGTTACTTTTTTAAAGGCTTTCTTACTTTAAATCCTTACTCAAGCCCAAGTTGAGAGAAGAGCCCAAGACAGGCATATCTCACCTCTCAGGACGACGCTGTGAGTGCTTCCAGACCCCATGCACTAGTCTTCAGGCGCTTGAGTTGAATTTCTCTCTCTTCTCTCTCTCTCTCTCTCTCTCACTCTCTCTCTCTCTCTCCATATATATGTATATATATACATATATGTATATATCTTTCCTCCTTAAGGATATCATGAGAACATTGTCAAACACCCCTTAGTTCCTCCATGCTTTGTCTGTGCCAATCCATGGATCTGAGAGTCGTTCTGCACCATTGAGCCATGGAGTTGGAAACACAATTAGATATTGTGAGGAAACAGATGGAGAGAGGACCCTAATGAGCACAGTTGCTCCTCAGAATTCACAGAGATTGGTTTCAGGCCCCCCCATGATACCATGATTTAAAGATGCTCAAATTCTCATATAAAATGACATATCCAGCATCCACAGAGAACCTACTGCATCCTTCGTGTACTTTAATTTCCTGGTGATTTATAATACTTAACACAATGGAAGCACAAAGCCAGTTGTTAATGTGTTGTTGAAGAGATAATGACCAAAAAAATAAAAAGCCTGTCACGTGTTCAGAGAAGATGTAATTATTTAACAAATGATTTTGATCGGAGGCTAGTTAAACCCACAGATGTGGAAAACACAGATAAGGAGAAGTGATTGGAATGAGTTCTCCCCAAAGCATTTCTGTACATAGTCACACTTTCAGGCCATGGGGTCCCCAACACTGTGCTTCATGTGTGTGTGGAGGGGTGGGGGGATGGAGGGAGTGTTGGTACTGTGACTTGAATATTCCGGCCCTTATTATCTTTCTTGGCTTTTCCACTCAAAGCTGGAACTCTACCACTTTACCATACCTCGTCTATCAGCTTTTTGCTAGTTAATAGGGGATAAGACTCTCACAAACTCTCTTCCACAGGCTGGCTTTGAATGGCAATCCTCACATCTCAGCCTCCTGCATAGCTAGGATCACAGGCATGAGCCACCAGCATGAGGCTACCAGCTAGCCGTGTCTTGACTCAAACCCTGAGCTTCTGATCCTACTTACAATAGGCCTTACCAAGTACTGGCCGCTGCAAGACAGACTATGATGACTCCAAGGGATCGCTGAACCTCTTGCTCACAATCTGTTAAATAAATCCACTCCAGAATGTTCCTGGGACTTCACATCATTTGGAGAAAATTAAAGTCAAAGGAGCATTCAGTTTTAAAATAAGCCAAATCTTCAGACCAGACATATTACATTCCAGAACACAAAAATAACCCATGCATGCAATTCAGGAAATAAACTGGGCCAGCGTTTCAGAATGGTTAGTGAAGGATTTCTGGAAGAGATTGGAACTGAGTTCTTTGAGGAATTGGGGAGGGAGGGAATGGATAGAAAGTCCTTTAAAATTGAGGAGATTAGAGCTGCAGTGTAAAATTGGGAATGTGTGTCAAATGTTCTGGACAAGGATTTGTCAATTACAATTGACAAAGGGAGAATTTTGTTTCACCTGGCTGGACAGGCTGTGGTCTGTCAGAACTGCTGGATTGGAGGCTCCAAAGATGTTCCTAGGAGACTTCTTTTCCATCTCTCAGCCCAGCTGTGCATGCCAACGCCTTCCTCAGGAAAGCTTCCTAGAGCTGGATAACAGAAGCAACCACAGTCCTATGGGTAGACGGTGGCCTGTTTACCAATCATTCCAGAAATGTCCCAAGAAAGGCTCTCATTAGCCACCTTAAACAGGGTTGCCAGATCAGCTGTTTACCAAAGCATTGGGATATGGCGCATGACTGCTGACAGAAATCAGATGTCCTTTGCCCCTCACCCCCAACTTACTCCATGCATAACAAGAAATCCAAGATAAAGGGAAATTGTTACTCTGGTAAGTACTTCATGCTTCTGGTACCCTTAGACATGTTGAGACTTTTTCATCTGCTTTGTCTGGGTTCCAAGTCCTAAGTCTGTAGGTTCTTAGAAAACAGGTAAGTTTCTGGATCACCACCTCAATCCTATTGCTTGATGCACAGTAGAATCCCAATTAAAAATGGTTGTGTCAGCTGGGTGCTGTTGGCACATTCCTGTAATCCTAGCTACTGTAGAGGCTGAGTTCAGAGGATCACTGTTCGCAGGCAGTCTGGATAGAGAAGTCCCAAAGACTCTTATCTCTAATTAGCCAACAAAAAGCCAGAAGTAGCAGTGTGGCTCAAGTGGTAAAGCAGCAGCCTTAAGCAAAAAAGCCAAGGGAGAGCTTGTGGCCTTGAGTTCAAGCCCTAGTACAGCCACAAAACACACAGACACACACATACACAGACACACACACACAGACACACGCACACAGACACACGCACAGACGCATACACATTGTGTCAGATAACTAATACAGTATAAACTACTACCCATCTTTTCATTTTAATCCTGAGATAAATTTGATTATTCTTACTAGATGAGATCCTTTGAAAGAGGCCTCCAAAGCATTTTCTCAGGAGCCATCATGTTGTTCTGAACGTGAGGGACCCCATCCCTCTGCTTCCTTACAACCTTCTTTGCCAAAGCTCTGGTAAATTCCAGCTGACACTATCCTGGCAAGGAAGATGAGTATTAGAGTCTCTGGCTTTACATCTAAGGAAGCTGACTCACCAGAGGCTGGACTACGCTATCAAGACCACAAAGAGGGAACCTGGCAGCTTGGGATCCTCCTCCAGGGTGTGTGTGTGGGGGGGGGGGGGGAGATTGGGTCATGCTCTTCCCAGAGCACCATAGTTGCTTTACAAATGCATCATTTCAGTTGAAAGAAACTGACCCATGTTTGGGGAAAGCTTCAACATATGTGTGTGTGTGTGTGTGTGTGTGTGTGTGTGTGTGTGTGTGTGTGTGTGTGTATACTTTCTAAGTAAGAGGAATATTTTCAGAAGGAAGTAGAGATGGAGAATAAGTCAGCAGTCTCTACCCCTGCCTACAGCCTCAGGTCCCCCTGTGAAACAGAAAGTAAAGGAGACTCCACATGCTGACAGCAGAGAGCTTGTGGGTACCTGTGCTCCACAAAGTGCCCAGAATCTCTGCAAGAGCCATGTCTTAGGGACTGCTGTTGTACCTTATGCATCCAGCACTGTGAGTCACTTATAAATATTTTCTGACAGATAGAAATAAAATATCCAGAGGAAAAGACTTCTTTTTCTAATTTACCCCCAAAGCTTTCATGTCTGCCCAAATGTCTTCATGGTTTTAATAAGAAAGTGTTATTAACTCCATTTTTTCCAGAGGAAACTTTGACTCATTCATTGCTTACCCAGAAGAAAAATTGAGTAACTAGAAGAGCTGGAATTCAAAGCAGAAGATAGGTCTGATTCCAGAGCCCATAGTTCTGTCTGGGACACCAGGCTGCTTCTCCAAGGCATGAGGAGGAGAGAGAGAGACATGGGATGCTATGTCCCTAGAGTGCTGTACAAATGTGGAATTATAAATGGGTGCCGGTGGCTCACACCTGAAATCCTACCTAGCTGGGAGGTGGAGAATGGGAAGATCTCAATTCAAGCCTCAACCTGGGCAGTAAAGCTCGCGAGTTTCTTTGGGCATCTACCCAGAACATTACAAGCCAGGATACCATACAAACTCTCACACAGTCATGTTTATTGCTGCACCATTTACAACAGCCAAATCATGGGAAAAGCCAAGATGCCCTATAACAGATGAGTGGATCAATAAAATGTGGTACATCTCCATAATGAATTTTACTCATGCATTAGAAAGAATAAGATTATATCATTTGCAGGGAAATGGATGACCTAGAACAAATCATATTAAGTAAGCCAAGCTCCAAGAGACAAATGGCTCATGTTTTCTCGAATGCACGAGCTTGACCTAAAATACACCTGGACATAATAAATTATACAGGACTGTAGGCATTTGCATCATTTATGCATCAACTTGAGTGAGTAAGGGGTGCCAGATAGCTGTTGGTTATTCTTAGGGGGTCTCCACGAGGGTGTTTCTGAGATAAGCATTGCAATCAGGGTACAGGTCAGCTCTAACCCACACTTGTGGGTACTGTGCAACCTGTTGATGTGTCCCATAGTAGCAAAGGCAGAGGAAGGCCCAGCTCCACATTGACCTTGAGCTGGACCATCCCTTAACCTTGGATACCCTGGTTCTCAGGCTGTCAGACTTCAGGATGAGCACTGAGCACTGCTTGCTTTAGGGTCTTAGGCCTTCTACAGACTAGAAGTGTACCATTCGTTGGCTCCTTTTGTTACTAGGCCTCCAGAGTCTGATGGAGCAATTCCACCAGTTGTCCCAGGTCTCTAGCTTGCAGATAGTAGGTCATGGGACTTGTTGACCTCCCTGGTTGCATGAGAAGCCTCCTTTCAACGCCACGCCTATCCCACCCACTGTTTCTCTGCAAGACCCTGATTCGAACAGGCTCTGTTCCTCTTCTGGGGTTGCCATCACTGAGACATCGGTTTTAACGATAGACATTAATCACTTCCTCACTATTCTGGATTCTAGAAGTCCCAAATCAAGGTACTGGCAGGGTTGGTTTCTCCTGAGACCTCTCCCCCTCTGTGGCACATGGCTGTCTTCTCAAGTGTGTCCACATGGTCCGCCCTCTGGACCTGTGTCCTAGTTTTCTTTTATTATAAGGACATCAGTTATGTTGGATGTGAGAATATATACGAGATCCTAGTGGAACACACACACATACATATGTATATATATATATATAAATGCATACACACTCCGCTATGTGCAATATGTGTTGTATTAATAGTGTGTAGATGTATATGTGTACACACACACACACACACACACACACACACACACACATACACACATGTTTTGTGGTTTGAAGCCAGCCTGGGGCAGGAAACTCTGTGAGATACTTATCTCCAATTAACCAAGAAAGCTGGAAGTGGCACCGTGGCTCAAGTGGTAACACTAGCCTTGAGCAAAAAAAGTTGAGGGGCAGTGCCCATGCCCAGCATGCAAGTCCCAATACTGCCAAAAACTAGGAGAATGCAGGGAAACAAGGTGGGGAGAGGCAAGGGAACTTGGGCTTTGGGGGGAGGGAGGATGAAGACAAGGGGGGGGGGGGGCGGGGAAATAGCCTTGGGGACACTTTCAGGCAAACTAATGCTGCAGCTAAGAAATTCAGACACTGCCTCCTGCTTAGGGTAAAATCAGCCTAAAAGTCATTCCTGGGAAGTAGGCAGGATGCAGGCAATCCTGGGCTCAGTCTTATGCTGTCAGGCTGTCACCCGCCCAGGGAAACCCAGGGTCCTAGGAGATACCGGGAGTGGCAGAGTGCAGAGGGAACCCCAACCCTCAGCTCCTGCTGCTTTGGGCTCTGTAGGTGCCACCTTGGGAACACCCTCCTTTGGCAGCAGCCCTGATGATGTGTTGGCACGACTGTTTTTTTAAAGCCTTTAAAACACTATTTTTATCCCGGCACACTTTTTTTTTCTTCCAGAGGAACAAAAGGATCACAACCCACATGCTCCTCAAACTGGCAGCCAGGGAGCAAAGAGAGCAAGATCTGCAAGCAGAGGCAGGGAGCACCCAGCATCACACCCCACACGCCTGCAATCCCACAGGCTCCTAGGCCCATGGGAAGGAAGCCAACTCCAGTGAGGCACTTTGGTGTTTTCATCTCCTGAAATATATGCTCAGAAGTAGTGCGATGATGATGAATGACAGGGCCATTGATAATTAGTGATCATTTTCTCCTCCTCCCTCTTCCCTTTCCCCCTTCTCCCTCTCCTCTGCTCCTCCTCTTTTTCTGTCTCCCTCTGTCTCTTATATATTAGCTCTCTCCTTCCCTTCCTCCCTCTCTTTCCTCTAAGTTTCTCATCTCTCTCTCTCTCTTTCTGTCTCTGTCTCTCTCTCTGTCTCTCTCTCTCTCTTTACACAGATAAGAGTCTTAAGTACTTTCCTACCTAGGCTGGCTTCAAATTGTGATCCTCAGATTGCAGTCTCCTGAGTAGCTAAGATTATAGGCATGCGTTATCAGCACCAGCCTTCTTGTTTTGTTTTGTTTTTTTCCAAAGTGCTGTGTAGATTTGCGGTACAGAGGCCTCTAGAGCTTAATCAGGCAGTGTCCACAAGCCTTCCTCCCTCTTCTCTTTCTCTCCTACCTCCCTTCCTTTCTCCCCATTTAGTCCTCCACAAAAGAAATCCTTTCTCCTTAGCTCAGATTTCCAATGTCCATTAAAACTTCCCAAGCATCTAATGAAGTATTATGGAGTCATTCAGTAGTTTTGCAAACACTAAAACATCCTAGTTTTCCTTCTTCTTTCCTTCTCTCCTTCTTAATGACAAGGACTTGAGGATCTTGCTCAGAAACAGCACACTAGCTTCCAGTCCTCCAAGAGGAGGTGGAACTGGACAGAGGAAATTATTATCTCTGGTGTATGTGCCTCTGTGTGTGTGCACCTATGTGAGTGTGTGTGTGTGTGTGTGTGTGTGTGTGTGTGATATTTTATCACATCCCCATTTTTTTAAGGAAAAAAAATCTGCTAAAAACTACAAGCAGTTCTTGGTCTGTCTTAACTTTCTCAGTGTCTCTTAAAATGGAAAATATTAAGTGTATTACTCATACATTTCTTTCAAAAATGGAAGGCAAAAAGAGAGTGGATGATTCATCTCCAACTCAGAGACAAAGAGCAAACTGCCACAGCTGTGAAATCTCCTCACTTTTGTATTTTGGGTGAAGTGGAAGGTCCCGGTATCCTCTAGGAAGGGCTCTTGGAGGACATATGGAGGAGGGGGTCACCTACACCCATCCTGCCCTTCCAACCTTCTCTGAATCCTATGAGTCCCCACCTCCTCCCACCCTTGTTCCCCTATCCGATGGAGATCTCAGGCTGAGCCTATCTGGAATCACACACATGTGTGCTTCTGGGTACAGGCACCAGCTGCCCAGGGAGCTCTTTCCAAAGGACCCAGAGACCTGGGGGGGGGGTGTCTAATAAGGAAAGCTGAAGCCACTCCATATCCCTAGGCCATGGTCTCCATCATGGAATGGTGTCCTCATGATGTCAGTACCAGTACCCAAGAAATGGGGCCTGTGGACACTGCCTGGCTGAGCTCCAGAGGCCTCCCTACCACAAATCCACACAGCAGTTAAGAGAAACAAGAAGGCTGGTGCTGGTAGCTCATGCCTATAATCTTAGCTCCTCAAGAGACAGTAATCTGAGGATCACAATTTGAAGCCAGCCTAGGTAGAAAAGTGCACAAGACAATTATCCACAAAAAAAAGAAGAAAGAAGAAAGGAGGAGGAGGAGAAGAAGGAGGAGGAGGAGGAAAGAAACGAAGGAAGGAAGGAAGGAAGGAAGGAAGGAAGGAAGGAAGGAAGGAAGGAAGGAAGGAAGGAAGGAAGAAAGGAAGGAAGGAAGGAAGGAAGGAAGGAAGGAAGGAAGGAAGGAAGGAAGGAAGGAAGGAAGGAACCAAATGAAAAACCTTGAACAAGAGGGAAGGAGGAGTCCAGACATGGCTTAACTAAAACCCATTATTGGATATTTTCCGTAGTGGAAATAATAAATCAAGGTAATGATCCTTGGAGCAGGTACCTGATAATGTTTTCTGTAAAGATAGGCCAGTCTCACCTTCTAGAAGTATATTAAACTCTGCCTGTCAACCCCAGGCAGAGTAGGTTGACTAAATAAACCGACAATTAGTAGCTAGCCCTGAAGATAAACACATTCTGAGAAGAATTACTTAAAACCTGGCATTCCTTTTTAAAGGGGAGTGTTTAGAGATGAGACAATAACATTGAAGATCAAAAATGAGAGAGAAAATTCAGCTGGTCTCCAGTTTCAGCCCCAGGGGCTAAAACCAAATCTTTTTTTATTGTGAAAATCCTGTACAGAGGGGTTACAATTACATGGGCAAGATAATGAGTACATTTCTTATCAAGCATTGTTGCCTCCTCCTTTGTTTCCCCTTAACATCCCTTCCCATCTCCATCCTCCCCACCCCCCCACCCCGTCTCCCCTGTAAACCCCCCCCCCCCACGCCAAAGTTGTAAAGTTTGTTTTTCGACATCTCATTGTTGTGATGGGTCCACCTGTATCCCTATTTACACAATTTGTTTTTTCCCTTCCCCTCCCCAAATTATAGCAACATCAAATAAAGAAATGCAAATCAAAACAACATTGAGATATCACCTCATCCCAGTTAGAATGGCTAAAATCAAGAATTCCAGTAACAACAGATGCTGGAGGGGATGTGGACAGAAGGGAACCCTACTGCATTGTTGGTGGGAGTGTAAAGTTGTTCAACCACTTTGGAAAGTAGTATGGAGGTTCCTCAACAGACTCCACATAGAGCTCCCCTATGACCCAGCAATCCCACTTTTGGGCATTTACCCAAATGTTTACAAACAAGACCACACTAAACCTACCAGCAAAACTATGTTTATTGCAGCATTATTTACCACAGCTAAGATATGGAACCAACCCAGATACCCCTCAGTAGATGAATGGATCAAGAAAATGTGGTATATTCGCCGGGCCCGGTGGCTCACACCTGTAATCCTAGCTACTCAGGAGGCTGAGATCTGAGGATTGCAGTTCAAAGCCAGCCCTGGCAGGAGAGACCGTGAGACTCATATCTCCAATAAACCACCAGAAAACCAGAAGTGGCGTTGTAGCTCAAGTGGTAGAGTGCTCGCCTTGAGCTGAAGAGCTGAGGGACAGCGCCCAGGCTCAGAGTTCAAGCTCCAGGACCGACAAAAAAAAAAAAAAAATGTGGTATATATAAACAATGGGATTCTAAAACCAAATCTTATACTAAAAAGTTACACCTTCCTCTTTAAATATTTAGCTGTTGTTTTTGTTTAAAATAAGATGTCACTATGTAGCACAGTCTAGCCTCAAACTTTTCTGCCTTAGTCTCTGGAGTGCTAAGAGTACAGATGTGTACTATCATTCTAGGCAAACCTTTTGTTTTTAAAGAGTTAATCTATTGGTTTATATTTTATTGCTACTAGTTTGTTTGCTTTGGTAGTACTGAACATAGGGGCCTCAGGTTTGCTAGACAGGTACTTTACCATTGAGCCATGTCTTCAGCCATTTTCTTTTTAATTTTTTTTCTTGTCAAGGTGGTGTACAGAGGGGTTACAGTTACATAAGTAAGGTAATAAATACATTTTTCTCCAGTCATTTTCAATGGTTATTTTTGAGATAGCATCTTGTTTTCTTGCTCAGCACTACAAGTGGACCTCTACCTACCTACCTATTTTAAGTTTGGGTTTTTTTTTTGGGGGGGGTCTGGTCGTGGGGTCTGAACTCTGGGCCTGGGCGCTGTCCCTCAGCTCTTCAGCTCAAGGCTAGTGCTCTACCACTGGAGCCACAGTGCCACTTCTGGCTTTCTTCTTTTTGCTTATGTGGTGCTGAGGAATCGAACCCAGGGCCTCATGCATGCAAGGCAAGCGCTCTACCACTGAGCCACCTTCCCAGGCCCGTTTTTTTTTTTATAAGTTTTTTTTATTGTAAAAATACTGTACAGAGGGGAAGGCCAAATTTCTAAGCAGTTACGTTTTTTAAACTTGTGATTGTTCAATTGACACTGAGTCCAAATTTCTAAGCTGATACTTTTGTTTTGATTTCAGATCTGGTTTCAAACCCAGAATGTCAAGCTTTTGAGAGAGAAGTAGAGAGAGGATCCCTGGACCCCAGCCTGTGTGGCATTCTTGCGAGCACAAGCCAAAAGATTGGGCCATTGAGACCCATTTTCTAGCCTATAAGGCATTTTGGCATGAGTGGGAGACTATGTGAAGGAGAAGGAGTGGTCCCAAGGGAGTCCTGGCTCAGCGTGACAGCAGGGAGTCTGGTGAGGACTGGGGACGGGAGGCCCCATAGGGTGTAGGGGCGGAGTCACATAGATGTACAGGGGGAGGAGTCTGGTGAGTGTTAAAAGCTTAGGAATGGCCTGAGTCCTGATGTATTCCCAGAACCTTTTCCAGAGTGAGGGTCAGAGTCCCCAATTCAGGTGTCCCTGAAATGGAAAATGACCAGCCAGTGAGGCATAGGAATCCTCTAGCTTGGTTCCCTGTCTAGACAGACAGCAGAGGGCTCATAGAGTAGCACTCACCAGATGTATAGGGGAGGGAAGTTACTCACCAGATGTAGAGAGGAGACCATGTGGTAGATGCATAGCCAACAATGGTAAAGGGAGTCACTCAGCAAATGTAGAGAGGAAATGGTCTGGTAGAACTGTAGACAGCAAGGATAAAGGTGGGGTTTCTCCAGCTTCCGGAAGGTTGGTCCAAGGAGGGGTGGTCAAGGAGGTGGATTAAACCTCAGAAAGAGAAAAGAGAGGAGGGAATCCATGGGCTCCTAACTCTGTCCCCTCTCAGGTTCTGGGCAACAGATGTAAGGTTTGCCACATGGTTCGGGCAGAAAAGAGTTTATTGATAGGAGAGCAGACTGCCAGCTGGCACAAGATGGAGGTGCACGGAGACGAAGGGGAAGAAAAACCCGATTTTAGGTTTCATGTCTTAGCTGGATGACAGCTTCTTCCACTGAGATGAAGTCTCCTGGATTTCTCTTCCTAGGCTGGCTTGATCTTCCACTTCAGCCTTTCACAATGCTAGAATGATAGACATCACTGTACCCAGCTATTGGTCAAGAAGGGGTCCCCAGAACTTACCTATCCAAGCTGGCCTGCAATTGTGATCTTCCTGATTTCAGACTCCCAGGTAGATAAAATTACAGGTAAGAGCCGCCAGGGCCAGTTTTTTGTTGTTGTTGTTGTTTTAAGTGAAATAAAGCTTAATTTCTTAAAAAGAAAATGAAGATGTCATTCCAACCAGATACTAGAAATAGAGTGGTTGTATTGACAATTACAAAGTACAATTAGAAACAGTCTTCCAGGAACACACATTACTCAGATAACCAGAAACACTGCCTTCTTCCATAATTATTCATAGCTAAAGTTAGAATATCTAGCTCCAGTTCAACCTCAAGTTCATGAGCACATGCATCAACCGTGCTTCTGGTTTAGAAACCTAGTATTGATGCTAACAGCTTTTCATTCTTTCCAATGGGGAGCTACTATATCCAGTTTGCACAGGGGTCTCCCCAAATCAGGAGGAGTCCACTCTCCATGGCTCACTGCTCCATTGATTACCCTGTCTCTCCCAACCTACCCCTCTAACCACCACATTGCTGTCCTGCCTTCCTGGTCCTTAGTGCTCCTCATGTGAAGTTGACTCCTTGTTTCCACAGTGTAGCCAGAATGGGCTCCATGCCAACTCCTTCTCTGTGCACCCTGGTAGAGTTAACTGAATAGTAGTGTAAGGCAATGGCCTTCGCCACTATGCACCTTGACCTTTGCCATCTCCTTACTTCAACATCTGGAAGAGAGCTCTGGTTTCCTTTACCCAATAGTATTCTCCTTTCAGGCAGGCTTAGACAACAGGTATGATAGAAATAGGTTGTCTTAAGTGCTCCATCTTCTTGCTTTGTTCCCTTTCTCAAAGAGATACACATTAGGCCTGCTATATCTGAGTCAGGGAAGGCATCCCTTTCTTTCATTTCTGAACTCTCGAGAACCAAGGAGAGATCTGATACCTGGTGGGCTTACATGTTTTTCCCTTCGCATGAGCTTTCTCTTGGTCTCTATTCTCCTATGATTGGCTTTGGCTTGTTGGCCTGCTGGTCCCTAGTCCTTCTGCATCATGAAAATCTGCCCTGTTTCCTAGAGCCTCTCATCTGGGGCCATCCACCCTCTGGGGGAAGTGTGTGTGTGTGTGTGTGTGTGTGTGTGTGTGTGTGTGTGTGTGTGAGTGTGAGTGTGGTACTGGGGCTGGAAATCAGGACCTCCTGCTCTTCCTTAGCTTTGTCTCTCAAGGCTGGAGCAATAACACTTGAGCCATACCTTAGCTTTTAGCTTTTTGCTGGTTAACTCAACCTAAAAATGTCACAGATTTATCTGCCTGGAGACTGGCTTTGAACCTTGATCCTCAGATCATATCTCACCCTCTGAGTAGCAAGGATCACAAGAGTAAGCTACCAATTCCTGGCTGGCTAGTCCAACCTTCTTGAGTACGGTGCATCTCCTGCTATTAGCACCTTTACAGAGTGCTTAGGATGGCTGCCTCCCATTTAGGTCTGGAACTCAACTTGTGTGATCGCCATCATTGTGTCTGCCTCCCCCACAGATTCAATGTTTCTTTTTGGAGCTCAAGGTGTGTTTGTCAGAACTACTCAAGGAATTTGATTTTTCACCCTGCCCAGGTAGATGTCTGGTATCAACCTTCAAAGATGACTTAACCTTAATGACAAGCTTTATGGCTTATCCACTGGGCTGGGTTCCTCTACTACACTCTAGGGTAAGAGCACCCAATGACACCCTTGACCTTCAGTATGAATATCCCACACAAGAGCACACAGTGTGGCCTGAGTCTGAGTGGTAAGGCCTCAGGGAACCAGGGATCTACCTGAAAGGTTGAACTCCTAGTGCAATGATCTTTCTTCCAAATTTCTGTAATAGCAATATGCTGGGATTCCTCAGGGCCAAGAAACTACCCATTGTCAGGGGCCATTATTCCACACTGGACTAAATACAGTTCCTTAGGGGAGGAGGTGGCATTCAGATTTGGTATTTGAGGTGCCCTGATACCATTGAGCCCTTTCATACCCAGTCTTCCTTAGAACACATCTCCCTTCTATTATGGGAAGATAATGCAGCAGTGTTCTCCATAATAGCAGGCCAATCTCTGTTGTCCATGGCAACAAAGCTGTATTGGAATGTGATGCGCTATTTGGTAAATAGGGAGTTAGAATGGTGTGGGGGTGGGGAGTACTCACTGTAAATGTGGGTGACAGGTGGAGTGCATGTTGAGCCTCCAGTCTTCATCAGGCTCCCACTCCCAACACATCTGGATGGAACTTTGGCCTACCTACATTACAGAAGACCCCCAGGAACATTTATGACCATAAGAGAGGCTAAAGAGGGAACTAGCTGATACTGTCTATGAAGATGGTTTCATTTTCTCTACTCATTATAAGTCTGGAAAATATTCAAGGGAAACAGAGTAAGTTTATTTGAAAATGGAAGTTATAGGGGGAAAGTAGCAAAGCCCTCTACACAGACGAAGGCCTCCAATAGGAATCCTTCTTGGAAAGTGTTTATTGTAGCATGGGGCTCCTCCCCATCTCCTACTATAGGCTTTGCACTGATTGCTCTATAGGTTGAGTGGCACGTAGGGCATTCTGGGAAGAAGCATTTTAGTAGAAGCCCAAGGCATTATGGAAACAAGAAGCACCATAATGGGCCATGTGATATTTGATTAGTGTCATGTTCTTTACTTTTTAATCTCTGTCTACCCAGTTCTCCTCTCTCTGTCTCTCTTTCTCTCTTAAAGAAGTTATCCAGCACAGCCAGACACAAGTTCTTGACCTATAGTGTTTTGAATTTACAAGGGGATTATGGAGACATGACTCCATCATTAAATAAAGAACATCTGTATTTTCTAAGTGGCGAGTTCTGTATCTCCATCCTCTGTGAGTCATGATTTGGCCCTGTGAGATCTACTGAGCCCATTTGACAGCTTAACCCAAGGAGAAGTCAAGTAACTGGTCTGAGGGTTATACTGGGTCTACATTTGTAGGTTTATAAAGTTCCAGGTTTCTAGGTTCAGTGGCTAGATCCATTCAATTCCAGTAACTCACTGCATTGCAGGCTGAGGCATCTTTATGGGTGTGACACATGACTTCTTTTATCCTTACCATTCCCAAAGCTCCGGAGTTTTAAGCCATTAGTAGGGCTAGAATGAACCTGGTTTCAGCTCTGGTTCTCATTACAGGCTGCAAGCTGCTTGGACTTAAGGATCTCCATCCCCTACATGCAGCCAAAGCACCCAAGGCATTGTGGCAGTATCCAACATCAAAAATATCTAACATCAAAAAAATCAGAAAGTAGCATTTTATCATAAATAGAGACTTTGAGATCTAAGTGTAGTCAATGGGAAGTTTAAAATAAGAAGTGGACAGAGCCATAAAGGGCAAAAGTAAGATGCTTGGGAGAGTATTCTATGTAGCTGGAATGTCATTCTCTGACCTTGGTATCAAGCAAATGGCTTCTCTGAGGATGGCTGCAAAATATGGATGTTTACAGGAGTCACACATGAAGATGCCACCCCACAGTGCCCAAACAATCAGAAACAGTAAGATCATGAACAGGAGAAATACGATGTTTTCATGCTCCCTTAAGGACACAACTTTGCCTGTTTTCAGGCAGAGAGATAATGAGTTAATTCTTTTGCCAGAAAGGACCCCAGTGAGGGTAAATCTAGATTAACAGAGAAATTTAACAGCTTTATCTGAGAAGCAGGATGGCTAACAAGAAGACTATGGAAATAAGGAATGCTAGAATCATCCCTTGGATTTCCCAGATGGCTTCAAGACCAGCCAGAAGCTAGACAGCAAAATGCAAACTCAGGAAGGAAATGGAAATGTAAAAACTTGCCCTGTGTGCCTGAGAACATCTCTAGTTCATTCCGTACTGAGACTTCAGTTCTTCACCAGTTTCTGGGGCTTGGGTGAGTACTCATGGGCTTGAAAACTTGACAGACTAATTAATATAGGTTTTAGTAGCGCATGCCTATAGACCCAGCTACTCAGGTAACTAAGGAAGGAGGATTGCCTGAGTCCAGGAGATTGAGGTCGAACTGGGAAACATATGGACACTTCATTTAAAAAATACAAAAAGTCAACTGACTTGAGTTCCCTCAAGTACAAAAAGAAGGCACAATCCCAGAGTTGAACTGGTGATTTAATCCAACTCTTTACCAGAAGTGGATAGGAACCTGATAAACACCTGAAGATGAGAGCAAGTCATGCCTTGACATCACTTTTCCTGACATCTTTTCATGGCCTATGAGTACCTCCATGGGCCAAACGCAGCCAGTAGCCAGCTTGCTAAAGAGCAATTAGAATCAGCCTCCAGGGCACCAGGCAGGGTGGAGAAGGATGGAGAATGGATCCACAACATCAAATGACAACCACTGGGACCTTCAGAACTAATTTATCGAGTGCCAAGCACATCCCACCAGAAACTAAAATATGTCACCCCATGCTAGGAAGGATTACAGAGCTAAAGGCCATTAGGTAGCATAAGCTGCACAGGAGTTTTCTGTCTTCATTATAGAAATTTGAAAACAAGAAAGATTCACGAAGACAAAAAGTGTCCTGAATGGCTTTGGACCAGAGGAGAGCAAAGGTTAACCGGCAAAGACCATTTCACTACAATATGGGCCTGGAGATGGTACCAGAACTTCCCAAACTGGGCTTTCCCCTAAATATTACCCCTAGATATTCAAAGCATTTTTTGTCCTTTATCTTGTTATTTCTCTATGCTTTACTGAAGATGCTAGATTAACTGGAACTCAGAGCAATCTCTTGGGAAACTATTCATTTTCCCAGGCATCTCCCATATATGTGTGAAATGTCCACATTAGAAAACTTCTGTTTTTCTCCTGTTGGTCTGTCTTTCATTGCAAGGGTCTGTTAAGGGTTCTAACTCTGCATTAGATGAGCAACTATAGATACAGAATTGAGCATAGTCCCTTGGAGACAACTGTGCTTACAGTATAGTTGCGGGGAAGAGTGTCAATGATCAGTTTTAAAAAAAAGGAAATCATTATGTCATTGCAAACTCTAATAGTTAATACCAAGGAAAAGTCTAATGTCAGCTACACAGTCAGTAAGCACAGGTCAAGTAACTGGAAAAAGTTGCATGCAGAAGCAGTGTTGGAGATGAGAAAGGTATGTAGAGGTTGTTATAAGTGAAGAAATAGACTGCGGGGAGTTGGTAAAGGAGAATGTCCTGTGAGAATGTATTGAGAGAAGTAGGAGTGTCCAGGCATGGAAGAAGGATCACATGACAGCCAGTAGAGAGATGCAAGAGGAGGCTGAGGAAGGCAGTGGAGATTGGACCACATTGGACTTTGTAAGCCATTAAGAAATATAGTCTAGTCTACACCGTGAGTCCCAGGAAGCTACTAGGTAAGACAGTGAATTATTCTAATCTTTAAAGAATCAAACTTGGCTACAGAGTGAAAGGATATCTGGAACAGGGGGCAGGAGTCAGAAGTGAATGTTGGGAGATTAGGTTAGAGACTGTCTCTGGATCTGACCTCCCAAGACCCAGTTCTGGGCCTGGAACTCTGAGATACCCAGTCATTTTCTTCAGCTTGCTAATGGGCTGAACATGAGAGCATGTGCCAAAGAGCAAGAGAGGCCAAACTTCACTTTTATAACAAAGTCACTATCCAAACAACTAAACCACTCTCACCAAATAAAATTTCAGTGGTTCATGCCTATATCCTAGCTACTCAAGAGGCTGAGATCTGGAAGATCATGCTCAAGCCACTCTGGGCAGAAAAGTTCATAGACTCCATCTCTAAAAAAAACCTACCAAAAAGCATGGCTGGCAGTGTGGTTCTGATGGTAGAGTACTCACCTAGAAAGTGGCAAGGTCTTGGGCTCAAGCCCTAGTACCACATACACACAGAGAGACCCTCAGGGGGGTTTCAGAGAAGGACAACTCATCATAGGAATAGATCTGCGGACTGGTAAGATAGACCACTGTTTTCTCTTATATTGGGTAGGAACCTTTATGATCCTTTTTGTTGTTGTTTTGTTCTTTGCACCATTCATGCAGCCAATTCATGTCTAGTGGCTGCTGATCCAGGCATCTGGTTAGAGTAAGACTAGGCCTCAGAATGCATGAGGCATGGCTAATTGTATCACAAAGACCTCAGGGAATAGCTGGGACCAAGTGACTTTATCTGGCATGTCTGTGTTTTATGCAATAATAAAATCCTGGAATTCTCCAAGGTTGACTCGTTCGTTCAGTATTTATTGAGCAATTACTCTCTGCCAGAAGATGTTCTCCATAATGCCATAGTTACGATGTGAACTCATAGGTGACTGCTTTCTAGGGGTGGAAGAAGAAGATGGAGAATGAGAGTAAGCCAGAAAGAGAGGCTACTATTTTCTTCAGGGTCTTCACTGGTCTACTGATTCAAGTCCCAACAAGGGGAGAGGGGAATATGCCTGGCTCAATTGTATCTGCAATCAGTCTTAATACTAATGCCTGAATTATCTTCAAATAATTTCAAATAGAGCCAAGATGTTTGCTTCTGGAGATTTCTACTTGAGCCATCAAAGATGTCCACATCCAGGGCACCATAGCGTCGAGCCACCGTTGAAGTTCAGTGCTGAAAGCGTTTTCTGCCTCTAGCACGGGAAGTCTGACAGCATGGAGAGATTGAAGTGAAATTCTCCCCTTCACCCATTCTTGAACAGTGATTTTAAAAATCTGACTTCAGAATTGGACAGAAAGAGCATCTCATGCAAAGCTGTCTATTTGAAAAATATGCCCAATCACTCCACAGGGAGACTTAGAATTCAATCTACTTCTGACTTATGCCTAGAAGCAAAGTCAGGGCTGTGTTGCTAAGGGGATTAATTAGTTAATATTTCTAAAGGACTTTTACGGGGAAAGTACTCTGTGAATGTATGTTATTACCCTCCTCAGTAATTCCACTGCTTTTATATAATGGAAGAATATTTGTTCTTTAGTCTGGTTACAGTCTCACGGTGAACATGGAAAGGGGGGAAAAAAGAACAGCAAGAATTCACAAAAGAATGTAACCACTGGTTTTTGTTTATTTTAAAAGAATTTCTATAACAGGAGAGGGCTTGCTTGACACCATCCAAAAAATGTAATTTTATAATCCTTTTTATTTCTCTGTTGGCATTGTGTTCCTTTGCTTATCCATCTATACTGCTTTCTCTGGGCTGGCAAGAGAGAATATTTAGTTGAGCTTTACTGAAGGAGAGATGCCTGCGGTCTCCCACCAAAGGCCAGACTGTCACAGGAACTGCCCAGACATTAGAGGACCAAAATCTATGAGGTGTTACAGTGAGTCTTGAGATGGGTCCGTGGGGTATTTTTCTTCATTGTCACATATAATCATTGGAAATAACATAGCCAGGTGTGACTAGGTGTGACTCAGGCTATTCCCAAGGGCATTAAAGCATGAGTATTTTTTTAAAAAAATTAACATCACCCAAGGAAGTTCAACTAGAGCAAAAGGCCTACCTAGGAAGCCTTTGATGACATGAAATATTGGTTTAACCACAAAAGCATTTGTACACCTGTGTATGCATGATGGGTACATATGTATATGTATTCATGGGAATGTGTTTGTGTGTGCATGTGTGTTGATGTGTGTACATACCACAGCATCAAGCAGCATAGAATGCTGCCACATTACTAAGTACCACTTGCCAATGAGGCAGAAGAATAAGGCTGCATGTCCTACAGATTTCTGACTGCGTTATTTTCCCTTCTCACTGATTTTTGGTCTTCCTGTCTTGGGGACCCAGGTTGGCCTGCATGGGGAAAGGGTAGCTCAGCAGCTTATAGGTGGCTGTGGCTGATAGTGACATCTTGGCATGGAGTCTGGGGCTTTCATTACCAAATATGTCATGGGCCTCTGCGTATTTGCCAATAGTTTATATTCTTGTGAGGCTGGACAAGGCGCAAAGATAATGACACACTCCTGAGTAAGATGAGGATGTGAGGCAGAGTTACAGAATTCAAGAGTAAATGTGTTCAGGCCTGGTGTAAAAGCGGCCATTTTCAGGTTTGCAGAGAGATGTCAGCTAACCACAAACCCGAGGCCCAAACCCACCGAGAATAAATTGGTGCTGATGAAATTCATCTTTGAAGTCAATTTTCTTACAAGGAGCACTAGCAATGGCCACAAGTCAACAGACATTGGTCAGTGCTTAGGGAATTCTGCTGCGTGTCTTGCGGGTCCTGATCTTTCAGATTTTACATATGTTCAATGAAATGTACCATTTTGGAAAATAGGGAGCCTCAGGCATGATCACAAATAAAACCTTTTTAAAAAATATTTTTAAACAATCTGACCTTGGTAGAACTTTGCAGGTATCTTCTGAAGGTAATTGGAATGAGAAACGGGGGCGGGGGGGGGGGGAGGTTCTGGACCTGGTATTAAAGCAACTCTAGGAAAAATTTCTTCCAATTTTTCTCTAAAGGTGAATAAGGTAGACCCCACAATGATAATTGGCAATCCCCCTTGTCTTAGACATTAGCAATCATATATTACTTGGCATATAGTATCAGTTTAGCTGATACTATAAAATCAGCAAAATCAGCCAGGTGCTGGTGGCTCACACCTGTAATGCCAACTCTTCAGGAAGCTGAGACCTGACATTCTTGGTTTGAAGCCAGCTTAGATAGAAATATCCCTGTGACTCGGCTCTCCAGTTAATCAGCAAAAATCCAGAAATGGAGCTGTGGCTCATGTGGTAGAGCACTAACCTTGAGCTAAATAACCAAGTGAGAATATTAGAACCTGAGTTCAAGGCCCAGGACTGACACCAAAATAATAATAATTATTATCTACAAAACCAGTAGGCATGATTATATACAATTCTATCACTGGGAGGGCTGACACAAGAGAATTATGAGCTCAAGGTCAGTCTGAGCTACAGAGCAAGTTCCAGGCTAGCTTAGAAGTGTATAATAAATATTCTAGCAATAAAATAATAAAATAAAATAAGGCAGCAAAACAAAATAAAACCATCAAGGATCCAGCAAAGGCAGATAGCCCCTTGCTATCTTACTGTAACTTAATTCTCAAAAGGGTCATGGCTACTGGAAAAGAAAATGACTCCGGGCTCTATAACATAGCTAATCTATCTGTCCTCCCTCCACCATTCTTCATGTTTATGTGTTTATCGGCAAAAGAAAAAGGTGCCACAAATGACCATAGATGCTGGAAATCCAGCCTGCGTTGTCTGCATGTATACATATATAATGTTTGTGCACACATAAATACCTCTGTGCCTGTGTGCATGTGCACACACATGTACATCTCTATGCACATGTGTATGCATGATGGTACAAATATATTCATGGGAATGTGTTTGTGTGTGCATGTATGTTATGTCTATACACACCAAAGCAGCAAGCAGCATAGAAAGCTACCATATTACTAAGTGCTGGGGTTACCACATACCTGTGAGGCAGAGGAATAGACTACATGTCCTACAGATTTCTGACTGCTTTATTTTCCCTTTTCACTGCTTTGTTGCAGTCTTTGATGTTATTGTTTCTCTTTTTTCTGGGGAGGAGAGGGAGGGTTATAGGTTTGCTCTCCCAAGTGAGGTTATAGGTTGCCCAGAGACAAAGATAATGCCATATTTGGAGTGATGATGAGAGCTCCTCTGGTCAACCTTTGTCCAGACATTCCCTGACTCCCTACTTAGGATGTCATTGCTTCCCTTAAAGCAAGAGGCTCAAGTCTTTTCCTACCTACTGGCCATAAGAAAGGATCCAGTTCCAGTGTCTGGTGTCAGTATAAGAATGGCCCCAGTGATGGCCAAGGGTTGGGGTTTACTCAGCCCTTCCCTTCTGTGTTCTGTGGTACACAGTTGAAAGGTCATTGGCCAGAGCTGAGACTACAGTGTGATCCTAAAACACCATCACCTCCACTCTCAGTTGACTGAGTTTCTTTTCCCTGGCCCCAGGTCCACTCTTGCCTTTTCTCTGCCAGCTCTGTGCCCCTGGCACTAACCCTAAAGTCTGCATCCAAGGCTCTCCTGCCCTCTACCATTGGGTTCAGTCGTGGGAAATGTGACTCTACCTTCCCATCCTTTCGCTGCTAGACCTGATTCTGGCAAAGGTTTATTTCCTTTCTACCTACAGGTCCTGGTTAGCAGACATTCTTTCTTGATAGAATCTTCCAAAGCCGTCTTTCTGCCTTGGTACTCCACAACTCTGGTGACACTACTTTCTCCTTTTCCCCTTTAGGAGGTAGGAAAGGCTTCTCTGTTATTACAGGCCAAAGGTCTGAATGCTGATTCACTCCCTCAACTTTGCTTGGGCAAATGCTGAGTCTATCTCCCCCCCCACCCCTAAATGATAAAGTCATAAGACATGAGCTCCTTCTAGGGCTCTGTTGGAGCCACTGCGGTATCCACAATGCTTAGCACAAGAAGGTAGTCAAGAGATTTTGGTTAAGCAAACCTGAGTCAATGAAGAGTTTGCTTTCATGAATGGTCTTATGGTAAGTCCATGACATCCCAAAGTAACATGAAAAAGAATTCCCAGCCTTCTCCTCTCACCCCTTGTTCCTTCAACAAGCTCATCGGGAAGATAATATTGGCTAAAAATCACAGCATGTCACACATGGATGAAGCCATCCATGTGCCACTAAGGCTCCTCATTCCAGACCCAGGGATGGTAGAACCAGTGCTGTCAATGTCCTCCAGCTTCCTGGAAAATGTCATCTCTTGTGGAGAAGCCAGACTGAGTCTCTCCTGAACAGACATCATGAACTAAAAGTGGATGCTGTGACATTTTATAGTCAGAAGGACAAAGAAGAAGAGGGGCACTGACCTATTAGCTCTGAGGACAGAGAAGGAAAGAATGTCCACCACTCCAAGAGACAACAGATTTAAGAACAAATGCACTATTTCATGACCCATTCAGGAAAGTCGACACAAGTGTCCACCACACTTTCTACCTTAGAGAAGATATATTTTCCAGCCAAGGATCTCTTCAGAAAATGTAGTTTCAGATAATTGCCTAGAAAAGTGTTGAATAGGTCAACTATTAAACGAAATACTAACAAGATCCCAAGCCAGGTAGAAGTAGAGGATACAAATGGCCAGTCAGCCCACCAAGAGGTTTCCAAGCTGCTTTCTGTATTAAGTGAGGTGGACGTCAGGGTAAGTTGGATCTGTGTGCCCTTTACTTCCTCTCTTACCCAGTTGCTCATTCGTCATCGACTGAAGTCTTTTGCTACAGTAATACAATGTTCACTAACACACAACGCATTTAGAATAATGTCTGGCAAACCGATCAATGGGCTATTAAATAGGTTAGCAGTTACATAGATGCTGTAACAAAGCAACGTCTTCAATAGGATGTATGTTATTTAGAGATATAATGAAATAATTTCCCTGGAATAAATCCAGCTGTCCTGCTCAATGTAGATGAAGTTCTCTTCTTGAAGAGATGATGTCATAAGACCCACAGAAGCCATAAGAAGAGAGTCCTTGAAGGGTAAATGGGTAATAAAGATAAGTAGGTAGCACCACAGTTGGGAACTCCAATGTGTCCAAGACACTGGGGGAAACCAAGACAGTCTGAGACTTTTCTTAAAGGAAATGCATCAGGACAAAATGGATCACCTGGCATAATCTAAGACACTGGCCTCACTATTTATGGTCTATCTTATTCTTTATCACAAAGCTCATCTCCCTCCAGAGGTGTCATCGATGTGATGGAAGGAACCTGGGGAAATAATGGAATGGCACAGGATGAGCGCAGAGGTGCTTCTGTTTGAAACAAAACAAAACCAGATTTTAAATGATGCTTTGTGTTAAATAGCTTCCTGCCAGTTTCCAATGCTTTTTTTCTAGAAATTCTATAAGTCTCACAAGGTTTTTAAAAAATGAAGAAAAATATAAACATACTGTTAATGAGTTTACGCAGATAAAGCTCATCAGGGTTCTCTTTTGATCAATATAATGACAAACTGTCTCTAAATATTTATAAATATACTGAGCTCAGGCTTTTGTTTTTCTTGTAGTTATCTACAAGGATGGAAATCTTCTATAGACAATAAGATTTGTAAACAATTTCCTTGCCATGTAGTGAGGTGTATTTATCAAACTGAGTTTAAATGGTGAAACAAATTGAGTTAGAATGAATCCATTTGGGAAGTTTATTTCATTTGAATTATAGACTCATTATGAAGTCACAAGATAGCGTGTTTTATCTAGGATCACTGATCAGACTATTACATGGACACACACACACACACACACACACACATACCAACTCTATTTCTTGCATAAACTCTCTCCTTTTGCCCCGATGTCCCCTACAGTCTGTGGCAACTAATTTTGATGATTTGCATCTCAGCTCAACTCACATTTACTGGGTGTCAAGATTGGGGTTGGTGGCTTTGTGGCATATACTGGAGTGTCTTCCATGCTGTTTAGTGACAGACCTGTAGCTAGCCAGTCTTGTAGGTTGTATTGATTGTCTATTATTATTAATAATGTATTTTCATGCATAAGCGTTCCATCACACTCATTTCCCCAGGCCTGTTACCTTAATGTTATATAGGCAGGAAGGGGAAGCTGCATAGTCTAAGGAAGTTTCTGAGTTCAGTTATAGGTTGTTAATTTCAACAATGAAGTCCAGGGAGAGGCACATACAGAGCATGGCTCGCTGGCAACTTCTGCTCGGACCAATTATAACTTCATTCAGGTCCTAAGGCCTACCCCACCCACTTTCTCTCATCTGCAGACTTGGATTTGCTGTTCTGTCTGTGAGAGATGTACTCCTTCTCAGGCTTCATATGGAAAAACTTTACTCTAACCACCACAGCTCCCTACCCCATCCTGACCCTCCCTGCACCCCACATCAACTATTTGCTGAAACAGAACTTCACTTAGGGTGAGGAGCAGGACTACTTCTCTTTGCTCTCTCTGAAGTTCAGATGCAGAGGCCCCTGTGGTAAACTCCCAGTAAATATTTTTCTGAATGAATTACTGAAGAAGTGGGAAGTGGGTTGAGATGGTGGTTTTGATTTTAATTCTATGCCTGTCCAAATACTTATGCACATAAACTTGCATTCACTAAGGCAGGGAGAAGGAACTTTTCCCAAGGCCAATCACCCAAAGCTGTTGTTCAGAGCAAGTTCAGATGCAATATATCCAACTGACAACTGTAGAAAGTCATTTGTGTGTAATGAATACAAGGCAGGGTCAGATGTAAAATAAAGCCTCTAGACACCAGCAGCTTACACCTGTAACTCTCCCTACTTGGGAGGTAGAGGTCAGGAGGGTCACAGTTCAAGGCCAGCCTGGCTCCAAAAGATCACAACCCTCCCACCCCATCAATCAATAGCTGGTCATGATGGTGAATGCTTGTCATTCCAGCTATGGCAAGAAGCATAAAATAGGAGCATTGTTGTCCAGGTGTGTACTTAAGCAGGAAGTAAGACCCTATCTCAAAAATGACCAATGCAAAAATGGGCTAAAGATGTGGCTCACTGGTAGAGGACCTGCCTAGCAAGTGTAAGGTCCTGAGTTCAAAACAGTACTCAGGAAAGAAGGAAAGCAGCAAGAATTGAAGGAAAAACAGAGGGAGGGAGGGAGGGAGGGAGGGAGGGAGGGAGGGAGGCAGGAAAAAGTAAAAGGGATTTCAACATCCTTTCAAACAGAATTCAATCTCTGAAAATCAGTAACATAAAACCATTGCTTGTAGAAATGAAGGGGCGCGTTCACATCTGAGTATTACTCTATAGACTACCTCCAATCACCCCAAAAATCTGGCTCCTGTTTTCTCTGCTACAGAGAGTTTCAGCCGACCCTGTGCCCACCAATCCAACCTTTGACTGTGATACTCAGATGCTGGCCTTGAGGCTCAGCTCCCAGGAACTCTTGTCCCAAATGGTGCTTTGTGATGAACTGGTGTCCTAGTTTCATGGCTAGTTTCCTCCTCTTGGAACTGTCTGCCCAAACACAGAATACCCAGTGAAGTTCAAATTTTGGATAAACAATTTTTTGTTTTTGTTTGGTGGTACTTAGAACTTCATTCTTGCTGGGCAAGTACTCTACCACTTGAGCCATGCCATAGTCCTCTTGTTTCTAGCTTGTTTTTCAGATAAATTCTCACACCACGATCCTCCTATCTCTATCCCTTCTCCCCCAAATAACTGGCCTTAGAGGCTAGATAAACAATTGTTTTTGAGTGCTATCTATCATTCCTTGTTATCCATTAGGGATTGATTATGGCACCCTGGAAATTATCAAATTCCATGGACACTCAAGTCCCTCATATAAAACCGGTGCTGGTGGCACTTGCCTGTAATCCTAGCTACCCAGGAGGCTGAGGTTCTGAGGATCACAGTTCTCAGCCAGCTCAGGCAAAAAGTTTGTGAAGGATGTGAGTCTTGAATGGAAAAAGCTAAGGGATAGTGCCCAGGCCCTGAGTTCAAGCCCCAGTAATGGTACAAATAAAGTCCCACATATAAAATGGCATGGTATTGTCACATAACTGACAGATAACCTTATCATGCCTAAGATAGTGTAAATGTGCTGTGTGAATCATTGTTATACTGTATTGTTTTGGGAATAATGTCAGGAAAACAATCTGTACACATTTCATACAGAAGCAACAGTCATGTGCTTACCCATATTTCCCATCTACAGTTAGCTGTATCCAAGGATACTGAGGACTAATTGTACATATCCCAAATAGTGTTTGTTTGGTTTTTTGTTATTGTTCAGATTTAACTGGGTTTCCTTGGGCTTGCTAGGTTTTGTTAAATTGCAACCCTAGTTCCTGGGTAGACTCTAAGTATCTGTCCAGGTACTTCCTGTACCAATATTGACTCTATTTCTCAGCACACTCAAAGGCTTAGTGTCCTGCATTAGTTCCCCCATTACTTCCTGACCATCTGGACCATTTCTTTTCCTTCCTGTGCCAGTATCCTAGCAACAGATTGAGCTATATAGTCCTGCCATAGACCTCTAGAAATGCTAGAGAGTACTTTTGCTTTTAGAGTTTCTAGAAACCATTTTTCCTAGTCAATTCTTTTTCTTCACAGTATTTTCTTGGTTTTCGTGCTACCTTTGCACAATCCTTTAAAAAAGACACATTTTTGTCATGGTTCGTGTTATATATCGATACAGTCATATTCATGAGCTCAATATAACAGTAGAAAGCAGATTTCTTTTTTAAAGAAATTTTATTTTCTTGTAAATATGCTTTACAGGGGTTACAGTTACATCAGTAAGGTAATGAGTACATTTCTTGTCGAGCATTGTTACCCCCTCCTTTGTTTTTCTTCCACTATTCCTACCCCCTACCACCTACCCCACTCCTCCCCAGCCAAAGTTGTAAAGTTCATTTCCAACATGATGTCTTGTGGGTATCCTTGTTACAATGGGTCATCCTGGGTCCTTGTTTCAGTATTTTGTTATTCCCCTTCTCCTCCCCAAATTAGATAAATGTATATAAAAGATGCAAGTTACCAAAATCAAATACAGTGACAACAGGAATATACCACAGGAGGAAGAATATACAAAAAAAACAAAACAAAAAAATCATAGTACATTAAAAACAAGAACAAAGAAAAACTTCTTGTGTCCATATCTTGGGGTTTATTTCACTTAGCATCATCTTTATGGTCATATGTGCATAGCTTTTGAGCTTTTCTGCTCATGTGATAAGATTATCCTAGACATATACTAATTATTGCAAATAAGGGATACCATGGGACCTATATTTCTTTGGGTCTGGCTTACTTCACTTAATATGATTTTTTTCCATGTCTTTCCACTTCCTAACAAATGGGGCAGTATCATTCTTTCTGATGGAGACATAGAATTTGTGTGTGTTTGTGTGTGTGTGTGTGTGTGTGTGTGTGTGTGTGTGTGACCTTTTCTTGATCCATTCATCTACTGAAGGGCATCTGGGTTGGTTCCATATCTTAGCTATGGTGAATAATGCTGCAATAAACATAGTTGTGCTGGTAGCTTTCGTATGGCCTTATTTGTGATCATTGGGGTAAATGCCAAGAAGTGGGATTGCTGGGTCATAGGGGAGCTTTATGTGTAGTCTTTTGAGGAACTTCCATACTTCAGAAAACAGATTTCTATGTAAATTTCTGATGTATGTGTGTTTGTGCATGTATGTATACATGTGCATGTATGTGTGAATGACCCTGCAAAATCATGGGTCAATCCTTTCTCATAAATATCAAAGGCCCTTGTGAAGTTAATAGGTTCTAAGATTGGAAATTGGGGCAAAGCCAAAGCAGAAAGAGACATTTCACAAGTTCAGGGCCTTCATTTTCAGTACCTTCACGTAATCACTCAAGAGGGGCTCTCCTTATAAAATCCCAGTGAATGTGTGATTCCTAGACTATCAAAGGACATGAATGACATTCTGGCATTTGGGATGCAATTGAGGAAGAGGGAAGATTGTTCAGCCGAGTTCTTGTGGAACTCTCTGACTTGGGTTGGTCAAGCAAGGTTCCTTTGAATTTGTGGACAAAATATAGGGTGCACCTAAAAAATTGCCCTGTTTTTTTCTTATTTAATGCTATTAATGGTTTGTCTTTCCTATGGCTTAGACCATGGCTCTTTGCAAATCTTGGCCATCATTAGCAGAGTAAAGACCAAATTCCTGAATGTGGTCTAAAGGCTATACCCTTCTGGTTCCTTCCGTATCTCTCCATTTGTCTTTTAAGTTATCCCAATTATTAGTTGCTAGACAGGTAATTTTAGGGACAATCGCCTATATTTGATGTGGGAGAATGGCTGACTCTTCAAATGACTCGCACTTAAGTTGTTTTATTTCATATAAGGCCCTCCAGAGATAACCATGAGGAGCCAAGTCACTCTGCCTCACTCTTTGAAGAACTCTGGAGTAAACTTGGCTCATTATAATCTCATAATGCTAAATGGTCTACCTGGGAGGCATTCCTGCCCAGCATTTTCAACATGTGAGGGATAAAGAAGCATGCTCAGGAAGGCGACCACACATACCAATGCACAATGACAGGTCTTCACACATATTTGCATGAATGTCCCTTACAAAATCTTTTCTTCCTTTAAGAGAAGACATTGCTTTGAGATTTGTCCCCAATACTCTCACTTGCTGCAAATAACAAGCTTTTCTGTGTACTTTTTTTTATCTCCTACTGGTGCTTGCTGCACTTGCACTTGCTAAGAAGTGAATCCACTGTGCTCAGTTACACAATGGTTACCTCCTCTGCAAGCCATTATCCACCTGAGCCAAGAGAAAATATTTCCTTCTCCAAATTCCTTCCACACTTGACAGCATCGTACCTTCCCTATTTTATTTGGCTTTAGGTTCCTAGATACATTCTGGGATACAATTAGATGTCATCTCTTTGAATGTAAGATCAACAACCTGGCCTTTCCCTCCCCAAAATGGAGCCAAGCTTTGCAAGTGGTGGCTGTGCAGTGGTTCGGTTTGTTGAATGAAATAGAAAAAACAGATCCCATTGAGATGGGTCACCGGAGGTATTTTCGGAGTCTCGGGATAGAAAAGGATGCTGAGAGGTAATTTTATGTACCTCAGTCTCCTGGCCAGCTCAGCAAAGCCCGACAAGAAGGATGAGTCTGGTTCTGCTTGCTAAGGAAGGAGAGGGAGTTGAGGTGAATCCCTAATGCTCTTGGCAGGAAATCCTCCTTACCATCCATCTTCAAGGCTAGATGCTGGTCATTGTTGTTACAGCAACATTTTAGCTGCTGGTTTTTATTACTATGGGATTAACTGAGATTGCTGTGCATGCCCCCAGAGGCTTTTTTACAGCAACTATGTTTAAAAAATTGAAAGCACTGTTGGATAGTAGAGCTAATAAAATGAGCTTGGTAGGTGCATCCTGCTTAGCAAAGTTGCTTACCTCTGCCCCCAGGACTGGTAAAAGTGAAAGATTTCCCCATACTTCAGCATCAAAGGGAAAACCAACTGTGATTTTACACTGAATACTTGTTTGGAATCTCCCTGTCATTGTGAAAAGGGGAATGGAAGAATGCTTCATTCTTTCCTCTTTCCCATAGAGCTAATGAAAGCAAATTTCTTATAAAAATGGCTCTTCTTCAGCACTAATTCGTAAGCAGTTGAGATGTCAGAGATGACTGAGCATTGATGGAGGGACTCCATTACTTAAATTATTGCCTCTGTACAAGGGGTTCCCAATGTGGGGAAGACAGGAGGATGATCTGGACCTGTTATTCCAAGAAGACAGGTAACATTCCCTTTCTCCTTTCTCCTCAGTCCCCACCTGCCTCAAGTCCCTGATCTCAAGTTCTTCTCTGCCAGACAAGCTCATTCACTACCCCCAGGAGATTCCACATGCACCTGCTGTCAGGTAGGAAACACCTGATCTCTTAGAATCCTCATCACTCTCCCTTGTCAGGCCACAGCAGTCCACCCTGATAATCAAGGTAGATGTTGGGCAGAGCGAACAAAGTTGGCTCTGGTGTTGGACTCTCCAAGGTTTGAATCCCAGCCAGCAAATCCCATGTCTAGCTCTGTGACCTTGAGGAAGTTACTTACCTATGATCCTCAGTTTCCTCATCTACAAAATGGGAGCCAAAGTCCTGTTACAGCTTTTTTATGATCCAGACAACTCATAAAGGAAAAAGTTTCAGTCCATGACCCATTGGCTTGCTGCTTATAGTTCAGTTATGACTAGAGTATGTGGTAGAACCATTCACCTCACAGCTAGCAATTGAAAGAGAGGGAGAGGGGAAGGAACACACTCACATTGTCCTAAATACCTCCTACTATGTCCCAACTCAAGCTGGGGACTAAGTCTTTCCCACATAGACCTTTGGAGGAAGATTCCAGATCCAAACTATAGCACTCTGTCCCTGGACTCCAAAGGGGATGGTAGAAATACTGGTGCCACTAGGCTGCCATGCTGCTGTGTACAGAGAACTGAGCATGTGGGGTGCCTGGGAGCAACACTTCCCTTCCCCCAATGTAAACCTGCTGTGGAACACTCAGCCCAATGTTATCAGGCAAAGGCGAGGTAGAGGTGGTTTGGGTTGTGTGCTGGGGACAGTTCAAGGGGGCTCTATTTGGGGAAATGAAGAAAGCAATCCCCCCGGATACTGATTTCTCCTCCTCCCCTTCCCTGTTTCCCTCCTCCCCCTCAAACCAGCAACACACTGGGAAGCTTTTTGCTCCCTGCAGGAAGACTCCAGTCTTTGTCCTTGGCAATCTGCAGTTTTCTAGCAGTTTCCTGAGGGCAGGAAGGGCAGGACCCCTTCAGTCTGCTCTGATTCTGCACATCTTCCTGTGCTGAGCTCAAGCCCTATCTGCCCACCTGCTCCTTCCTGCAGCAGATGTGGGCTCAGCAGGGAAGATGTCAGCTATCACAGCCACAAGCCCACAACATAATTGGGTGGAGACACAGGGACTGTGACACTGCTCACAGAAATCTCCCATTATACCGACAATGATATAAACGCCTCCAGTGACTTTCTCCCTCATTCACAGTGGAAATTATGTGAAGCCCTCTTCATGTCTCTTCCTGCCTCTTACCAGGACCCACTACTGGGCTCCCAGTCATCAGGTCCCTCATATCCTACCTCCTACACCCAGTTGGCCAATTTAGTTTCTCTAGAACATTCTAGAACGCTCCCCATCTTCATATTTGATCTCCCCTCTACTGAGAGGGTTGTGTGTGTGTATTTTCCCTGCCCCATCACCCTAAAGCCCACTTCGTTTTCTTCTCTTTTAGGATGGCCTTATTTGAAATTGCAACTCCCTCTACTTTCCCTACATCCTTTTTTTTTAATATTGGGATTTGAACTCAGGACCTTACCCTTTTAGGCAAGTGCTCTTTCACCTGAGCTATGTTCCCAATCCTTTTATGCGTTGTTTAAGTTTTTAGTGGGGTCACTCATCTTTGTCCTTGCCAGCTTTGGACCTCAATCCTTCTACCTCTACCATTGGAATAGCTTGGATTAGAAGAGTACCATGTCATACCCAGCTTTACGTATTTTTCTCCATTGCATTTCTTGCTATCTACACTAGAAGTTAATACCCTAAGGGTAGGATGCCCCTGGTTTTTAGTTCCTGGATGTCAAATAATACCATCATCTTTCAAAGAAGACTTTTTTTTAAGTCCTTGTCACTATAAGAAAAAATCATGTATCCTTATCCCACAAGCTCAGAGTGACAGCTTTAATGAGGTGATATGTAGGAAAATCTTAAGGCGTTTTCTATGTACAATTGGTAGGATGTCCGTAGCAATTGGTACATATTTTGAAAGCGGTATCTGATGGCAGGAGAGGGCTGGACATCTCCTGGCTCCTCCATCCCTCCACTCTTATCATCCATTACTTTATTTTCTTTTAGGTGCCAGTGCCGGGGATTGAACTCAGGGCCTAGACACGACTCTTGAGGTATTTTGTTTTTGTTTTTTGCTTCTCAAAGCTAGTGCTTTACCACTTGGTCACATCTCTACTTCTGGTGCTTTTTAGTGATTAATTGGAGATAAGAACCTCACAGACTTTTCTGTCTGGGCTGGCTTTGAACCATAATCCTCAGATCTCAGCTTCCTGAAGAGCTAGAGTTACAGACATGAACTACCGGCACCCAGTTTGATTTTCCTTTATTTGAAGAACAACAATCCTCTTCAGAAAATCTCTGGGTTTTTTTTTCTGTAATCACAACAATTTATCATGAATTGGATCTGTATTTTTGCCTGAAATTTTAAATTCACCTGCTGTTTATTTTTTGCTGGCAGTCACCTTAAATGACACAGTTTACAAACTGGATGCATGACTGTCCGTAGAGTGACTGTTGGTTAACAACTTTATTTATGAGCAGATTGGAGATGAAGGCAAGTGGTGGTGTAAGAGTTTATCATTTTCTGGGCTGGGAAGGTGGCTCCGTAGTAGAGTGCTTGCGTGAGGCCCTGGGTTCGATTTCTCAGCACCCCATGAAGCAGAAAAAGCCGGAAGTGGTGCTGTGGCTCTTGTGGTAGAGCACTAGCCTTGAGCTGAAAGAGCTGAGGGACAGCGCCCAGGCCCAGAGTTCAGGCTCCACAACCAGTAGAACAGAAAGAAAGAAAAAGGAGTTTATCATTTTCTATTCCATAGATGTTAACTGCATTCACCAAGTCTTAGGAAATTGACTGGAAGAATTGTAAAGTAACATACCACAATTTCTCCCTGTAACATAAAAGAAAATAAAACTCACACATTGGTTTTGTGTGTGTGTGTGTGTGTGTGTGTATGTGTGTGTGTTTGGGGTTTTTTTGTCAGTTGTAGGGCCTGAACTCTGGGCCTGGGCGCTGCTCTTCAGCTCAAGGCTAGCCCTCTACTACTTGAACCACAATGCCACTTCTGGCTTTTTCTGCTTACATGGTGCTGAGGAATCAAACCCAGGGCCTCATGCATGCAAGGCAAGCACTCTACCACTGAGCCACCTTCCCAGCCTGGTTTTGTTTTGTTTTGTTTTCAGCAAATAAATGATTTTCAGAAACATCCCTGACTTTATTTATTTGTTTGTTTATGCAGGTATTGGTGCTTGAACTCAGGGCCTGGCATGCTCACTTGGCTTTTTCACTCGAGGCTGGTTTTCTACCATTTGAGCCACAGCCACACTTCTAAGATCCTTGACTAAGAAGGAGATGTTTGCAGTGTCCGCATGTATCTTGTTTCTTATCTATCTGCCTCCTCTGTCCCCTTAAAAGTATGAGCTTCTTATGAGCAGAGACTTCAGTCTATTTTGTTGCTTGATGCTTCTTAGCACATAGTAGTAGCTTAGTAAATATTTGATGACCAGAAGCAATCTGTCTCTGGCCTCCTTTAGCTTCAACAGAAATACCTAAGGAAAGTCTGCCACTTCTGTTTTGGGTTCACACCCCACCAGGAGACCACACTGCCTGAAAGGGAAAGCTAGAAAAATCTGTACCACTCTGGGTGGTTTGGAAAAACTCCCAAAGACCAGAGTTTTTAGCTAATCCAAGCAGAATTGCTATTGAATAACACTAAAGCTCTATGTCTTTTGTCAATCAAAGGGAGATCCGGGCACCAGTGGCTCACACCTATAATCCTAGATATTCAGGAGGCTGAGATTTGAGGATCTTGGTTTGAAGCCAACCTGGGCAGCAAAGTCTATAAGGCTCTTATCACTGATTAACTACCCCAGTTGATTTTGATAAGGTAAACTTCCTTTTCTGGAAGCTGCCTGCTGCAATGATTATCTAAAAAAAGAACCAAAGGAGACTCTGGCTAGCCAGTCCTGAGGAACTAAGGCTTGTTGGCAGCCACAAGAGTACCAATGGGGCCAGATATTCCTTCCCCTGCATGACAGCTAGATTGTCATAAGACCTGAAGTCAGAGGATACAATGCTACTAGGATTCCTGATCCACAGAAATATCTCAATAGCACACATTGTTTTAAGTGATTAAGTTTAGTGGTGATTTGTTATGCAGGCTTAAATGGCTATTATTTCACCAAGTCTTCACAAGTCATTCTACAAGCAAGGACTCTGAAGTTCAAGGTCAATAGTTCAGCCAGACCAGACTGCACCCCCAAATCATCTGAATTCCATGGCCTAGTTTTTCTATAACCTGTTCTTCTCTTGAATGTCCTCCCTGGCGATGGCAGGAAAGGCTCATCTAGGAGCTCATTTTCTCAGAGCATCTGAGGCCTTCCCAATACTGACATGATTTCTGGCTGACTGTTTCACTGTAGTCTGTGATGCAAACCACACATCTACCTTCATAGAGAACCTTCCAATCAGTAAATCTAGCAACTAGCTACCTCCCTCTGAAAAGCCTGCCCACATCACATGATAAAGAGCACTTGCCTAGCAAGCAGGAGGTTCTAATGTTCAATCATCAATACTACAAAAATAGATCTATTTTTGCTTCCCTCCTAGTTAAAATAAAATTTGTGTGTTTGTGTGCTGCTACTGAGGCTATACCTTAAGGCCTTTGCTTTTGCTTGACTTTTTCTCTAAGGCTGGCTCCATGATACTGGAGCCCTATCTCCATTTCCAGTCTTTCATTGGTTCATTGGCAGTCAGAGTTTCTAGGATTTGTCTGCCCAGGTTGGCTCTGAACTATGATACTTATATCTCAGCCCCCAGAGTAGCTAGGATTACAGGTATAAGCCATTGGCATCTGGCTCTGTTAGGATTCTGGCCAGAGCTGGAAAAGGATAAATTAATATTGGAAGTTGGACTAATTTTTGTTTCAAAGGACGCTAACAATGATAAGAGAAACTGAATGGATCAGTCTATTACGAATGATCAAAAACTGTTAATGATCAGTAACTCCCATATGGGCTTGGGAAAACAGGTGCTGAATGTGTGGATGACACACCAGAGACCTGATAAGACATAAAGTGGAAATGCACCACCTTGCATGCCTCTGTGCTCTGCCTGGACATGAGGCCAGTTCTTACCTGGAGTATATATCATCCAGAGGTTGACCTACCAGGAATTCAGCAGCAGCATATTACAAGCAGGCCTGGATAGCTTTGCTCTGCTCTTCCTAGTGGCAGAGGGGGTTCCGTGTGTGCCTTCTGCATAATGGGGCTCCTCATCTACAAAAACTACTTCCATGGATCAATTGTATTCTTTCCTAAGGGGAAAATCCACACCAACAAGTTCTATTAACTGAGCCAAACCTAGCTAATTGACCATTATCAATCACAACATAAACTGCAAAGGGTTCATCTATACTAATAGAAAGAGGGCCCAGAATCACTCTCAATAATTATGTCCTCTCCAGATATGTCTTGGCAGGCCACTACCCTGGCTAACTCATTTCTACTTCTTTACTTTTCTTCTTGCTGCAGAGAGTGGAAAGAGCCTCCTCCCTCTTATCCCGAGCCACAAACTCCCTCTGGAAAGTTCTCCAACAAAGCACAGATACCAAGTGGTACTGGCACGTTTTACCTTCAGTCAGACATAATATACTCAGTCAAAACCGGTCAAGAACCAGCCATCAATGGCTTATGCTTGTAATCCTAGCTACTCAAGAGGCTGAGATCTAAGGATTATGGTTCAAGGCCAGCTCAGACATGAAAGTCTTTGAAATTCTTATCTCCAATTAACCAACAAAGGGCCAAAAAATGGAGCTGTGGCTCAAGTGGCAGAACACTAGCCTTGAGTGAAAAAGCTCAGGGACAGTGCCCAAGCCCCAAGCTCAAGCCTCAATACTGGCATGCGCACTCGTGCATGCAAACGCATACACATACACACACACACACACACACACACACATATAAACACACACAAATCCATGAATGGGGAGGTTATATAAGGTAGAAATTAGGGTGGCAAATCAATGAAAATTAAAAATAATCTAACTAGACTAATATGTTGGTTTACTTCAATTTCACTATCTGATAATTATACAGATCTGCAATTCATCAGTGTGACAGATCTGATAAGTAGCAGGTGGTTGGCTAGTTAGGAGTGTTCATCACTTTCCTTCTATATTTATAATCAAACACAATATCCCATGTTCTCTAGTATAGAATAGTCTCATAATTAACAGAAGACAAGAGTATAGATTACCTCTCTGGACGTGGGAGCCTAGTACTCTAGCTTTCCCCATGGCCCTCTCTGCTTGGCATAGAGGAATTACAGGGGCAAAGGGGTACATCTTCAAAGGCCAGGGCAGAAAGTGATGCTGCTCTGGCAGGAATGAAAAGTGGCATATCAGGGATGATGGAAAGGGGGTAATTTGATGGATCAGTAGCCCTGAGAAGAAAGCAAATAGAAGGCACATCCAGAAACTAACCTTAAGCAGATAACACAGGTACAGGAGTAGGGAAATGGGATTCAGACAGCTAAGCAGGGTCAGGCTGGAAAATCAGATACCTGACAATGGAAACTCATGATTCCAACCACAGGATCAGTGTAGCCTCAAATAGAAACTTTGGAGATGAAGCCAGTCACCCTGAAAGGGAACACAAATAATAGGCAGGAACAAACATTTCAGAAAAATGCATGGGATCCAAACATTTGTGCAAGGCACAAATGCAACCCACAGGACCATTGAGAGATAGTTATGTGTCTTGATTTCAAGCTTAGAGTATTTACCAGGAACCTGACACAGGGAAGCTATCCAGCTCAGTGACCTTGCTAACCTTAAGCTACTTAAGTTCTAAGCCTCCATTTCCTCACCTGTAAAACTGGGGTAATAAGCATAGGTAACTTACTGGTTTGTGGTTTGAAGAGATTGCATGTAATGAATGTGTTCTCAACACAGTGTGCACGTGGTCAATAGAATCTATAGGTGTTATTATCACCCACAATAAACTCAAGTGTGGCTTCCAATGCTGATCCAACTTAGAGATGAGAGGAAGCCCCATCAAACATCTGTTGCTAGGTGACAGGTGATGACTTTAAGATGCCACCGTTGTAAATCATTTACAAGCACTCTGGGAGTTCTTTGCAAAGAAGAATGAATTTGATTCTCCCCACCACGGATTTAACATTTCCCCACCCTTGTTTGAGGCCTGCAAGTCAGAGCTCAGAGGTCTCAGTGGACTTCAAGAGCGTTGGCCCATTCATCTCTTGGCCATGCAGATGTGTGTGGTACAGAAGGTTGGGCCACTAGTATGGTCACAATAGTAAGAGCACTTAAGTTGGGGACAGCGAGAATAGGGCAAGACACAATTCAGCCAAGATGCAATTTAGAAATGAACTCGAAATTGTAAATCCCTGAAGGAAATGAGGATTTTCTCCTTGTAGGAAAGGAGAAATGCGAATTGAAGGAGGCATGGCCTTTGACAAAGAGAGAGTCAGGAAGAGCTATCCTAGGATGCAGTGGGGTGGCTCCATGTTCCTGTGAACTGTGGAAAACCCTGTCCTGGGTCTGTCCCTCAGATCTCAGAAACTCCTGGGAGTGGTCTTTGGGAACAGAGCTCATAACTATTGGCCGGCCAACGTAAGAGAGCAAGCAGTCAGTAACATAACTCTGACATAGCTACCTGCATCTTCCCAGGGGCTCCAGCAGGGATTATTCCCTCCAACACCAGAAGTAGCAAGCAGGCCGAAAAATTCATCACAACTCAGCCACACCACAAGGAGAGGCAGTAATCATAACAGCTGCTGCTTAGTGAGCATTGTGTATGTCTCTGGAAACTACTTTGCCAAGTCCTTGCTTGTAAGGCACCAAATAGCCCTGAGAACTACCATGATCTGCAGTGCACTGATGAGAGGCTAAATAAATTATCCAGCATTCACAGTGACAGGAGATAGACACACACCAGGTAGTAGCTGGTGTCAAAGTTCTCCTTGAAAGCACACTGCCCTCTCTTTGTGAAAGAAAAGGCTGGCATCAGCTGATCTCCTCCTTTGATGGGAGACAGAGCTTGACACAGTGTGAATGTGCACACCGCAAGGTAAAAGGGTGTGGGACAGGAAGACGTCGATGCCCAAGATAAAGTCTCCAGCTTTGCTGTGGGCTTCAACCCCCCTCCCCCAGCTTCCAGCTGGGTGTCCTGGTAGAGGAAATACCCAGAGGTGGTTTATGCCAAGGTCAACACCTGGATCAACAATTAGAGAAATCACCTGCCAGCTGTGCCCCTCCCACCCAGACAAGCCGTGACAGGAACCTGATGCCACAGAGACCACAGCACCTTAGAAACCCCCAAGAGCCACGCCCCAATATCTGAGCCGAAGATAAGGAGCTTCCTGATTTCTTAAACAAGTTATGAGACAAACAAGTTAGCCATTTGTGGTTTGAAGGATTCATGAGAGCCAGTCATCCAAACACAGGCTGACCACAGCCTCTTATTCTTTTAAGTCCTCCCAGGCACAGCCACTAATTAAGAATCACTGAAAGCCCACACACCTGTCTCTGCTGGCAGCCTGGAAACAACCTCCCACCCCCTGTGACCTTCAGGAATGACCAAGTTCAAACGCCAAGCAAGCAACTCTCAACTTAAAACAAGCTGTGTTTCCAAATACTTGTTTGTAAGCAGGGTGCTAAGAATCTGCGCAAAATTTCTGCAAAGAAACAGCAGCATTAGGTAGGCCCAGGAACACCTATAAATGATACCTAAACTCTGGTACATTTTTTTTTTTTTGGTCCGGTCGTGGGGCCTGAACTCTGGGCCTGGGCGCTGTCCCTCAGCATTTCAGCTCAAGGCTAGAGCCCTACCATTTGAGCCACAGCGTCACTTCCGGCTTTTTTTTCTTTTTGCTTATGTGGTGCTGAGGAATTGAACCAAGGGCCTCATGCATGCAAGGCAAGCGCTCTACCACTGAGCCACCTTCCCAGCCCCTCTGGTACGTTTCTAAAGATGCTATGCTGGAGCTAGGTGCCAGCAGCTCATACTTATAATCCACACTGCTCAGGAGAACTGAGATCTGAGGATTGAGGTTCAAACCAATCTGGGCAGGAAAAGTCCTTGAGACTCTTTTCTACAATTGACCAGCAAAAAGCCAGAAATGGAGGTATGGCTCAAGTAGTAGAGCACCACTCAAAAAAAAAATCAAGGACAGTGCCACAGGACCTTAGTTCAAGCCCCAGTACTGGTACAAAGAAAAATAATAATAATAATAATAATAGAGAGTTTGTAGGGAATGACATAAAGAGTCTGGACTTTGTCCAGAACTTACTAGGGAGCTATGAATAAATTTTCTTCTGGAAAAGTACCTAATGTGCATGGTATTTTGTGACAGTTATCCCAAACAAGTTCTGCACTACAGGCTCAAGTAAACCAACCAGTAAAGGTAACACTGCAAACATCCCGATCTGAGCTGATAAAGGCTTCCCATAATTGCAACTGAATTATGTCAAATCTAGTTATATTCATTGGTGTAACCGATTCTTTTTTAAGCATTCATGTTGTACCCTGGAGTTTTGCTCATTTGTTAAGCAAAAATTTATTGAGCATGTACTATGGTGTTGGTGGGGTTGAGGTCTGAAAACAAAAATCTCCATCTTTATCCAGTTCTGCAGGGTAGGAAGAAATATAGATGTGAAGATCAATAATCAGCAGAGATTTACCTGGCTCTGGGTGGGGCAGAGGCAATGGAGTGGCACCACCCGAGAGTGAGTGGTGTGGGTGACTAGCAAAATGCTCCCCATGAACGACAGGCTTAGCTTATAACCTGAAATCTGAAGACTGAGTTGAGAGCAGTCTGATTATAAATGAAAAGTTGGGCACCAGTGGCTCACGCCTGTAATCCTAGCTACCCAGGAGGCTGAGATCTGAGGATCTAGGTTCAGAGCCAGCTCAGGAAAGACAAATTCATGACACTCTTACCTTCAATTAACCAGCAAACAGTCGGAAGTGAAACTGTGACTTGAATTTTAGAGTGCCAGCCTTGAGCAGGAAAAGCTAAGTGAAACTGAGGCTCTGCACACCGAAAATAAAGAAGAAAACATCCAGGCAGAAGTGGTCAAATGTACAAAAGTGAGAAAGTAAGTGTGCTTGAGAAACTGAAGACCATTTTAATATGGTTGCAGAAGAACACATCAGAAAATGTGGATGCAAATGTTAGCTAACAAGGGCTTTTTTATGTCTTAGGAAGGAGTTTGGCTCTGATGCTTGGAGCTGTGTAACTTAAAAGAGCAGTTGCATATCCCATAGAGATGTTCTAATGTGTTTTTATTTTTTATTTTTGTGCCAGTATTAGGCCTTGAATTCAAGGTCAGGACACTGTCCTTTAGTGTATTTTTGTTCAAGATGAACACTCTACCACTTGAGCCACACCACCATTTCTGGCTTTTTGCTGGCTAATTGGAGAGACAGAGTCTCCTAGATTTGTCTGTTTGGATCAACTTTAAATTGGGATCCTCAGATCTCAGCCTCCTGAGTAGCTAGAATTACAATTGTGAGCCTCTGCCTCTGATATGGCTTAGTGTTTTGAAAACAACTCTCTCTGGAAACATGATGGCAAGAGAAAACGATGGTCCAGGAGGCCATGATGGCATAGTGGAGAAAAGTCAGTGCACCTTGGCAGCATAGAGCATGGGCAGTCCTTGGGAGACATGGCCCATCCCAGGCTTTGGGGATTACTTAGCCAATTGCTGAGGCAGGGACTGTGAGGGGAGGGGCTGGCTGGGGCACGGGCAGGGCTAGATGAGGTGAACTGGGGCAGATTGAGTCCTATATCATCACATCTCCACCTTCTAGACTCAGAGACATGGGAGTGGCTGGAGAGCTGAATCTGGAAATCAGGTCACCTGAGTCTAAGATAAGGATCTGGAGACTATCCACAGGGAACTGGAAATTGGGGTCACCCAAGAAGACAGGGTCAGTGGGAGGGTGGGATGCTGGGAGGACATGGAGAATGAGGAGGATTTGTAGAGAGGAGTCAAAATAGGCTGAGCAGAAACTAGTTTCTAACTTTCTTCAGACAAAGAGGGAGGGAGTTGGTCTTGAGTGGTAGTGAGGATGGCACTATTCCTGGCAGAAAGAAGGACATCTGTTTCTGGAGCCTGACCAATACTAGCGGATCTGATGATACCCCCTTGGGGGTGGCCCCACTCTTCACCCCTGTCTACTAAGCCCTGATTTCTCCAAAGAGGGATGATGGATTGGTAAGTTGGTACCATTTGGCCATTTTTGGCTGCTCTTCCCAGCTCTGGAGATCTAGAAATAATCAAGACCTGGCTGCTGCCCCAAGAAGCCCCACCAGCAGGCAAGATGGACATAGAATACATGATCTATGTGCTGCAGCTTGTACGCTGGAAACATCGGGAAATGATGGAAGGAAGAGGCCCTTCACTTATGACTCAAACAGCTGTGTGGTGTGCTCTAAGGTTGATATAGCAAAGTACCACAGACTGGTTGCCTAAAAACAAGAGAGCAAGCTGGGCCTGGAGACTCACACCTATAATCCTAGCTATTTGGGATGGTGAGATTAGGAGGATCCCAGTTTGAGACTAGCCTGGATAGAAAATTTCAGGAGAGGGCTGGGAAGGTGGCTCAGTGGTAGAGTGCTTGCCTTGCATGCCTGAGGCCCTGGGTTCGATTCCTCAGCACCACATAAGCAAAAAGAAAAAAGCCAGAAGTCGCGCTGTGGCTCAAGTGGTAGGGCGCTAGCCTTGAGCTGAAGAGCTGAGAGACATTGCCCAGGCCCAGAGTTCAGGCCTCACGACTGGACCCCCCCCCCCAAAAAAAAAGAAAATTTCAGGAGATACATTCTTTTTTTTTTCTTTTGTGCCAGTCCTGGAGCTTGAACTCAGGACCTAGGTGCTGTCTCTGAGCTTTTGTTCTCAAGACAAACACTCTACCACTTGAGCCACAGATCCACTTCTGGCTTTTTTGGTGATTTATTGGAGTCTCATGGAGTTTCTTGCCTAGGCTGGCTTAGAATTGTGATCCTCTAATCTCAGCCTCTGGAGTAGCTAGGATTACAGGCATGTGCCACTGGCACCCAGCTGAACACCCATTCTTGAGCAAGTGTTGGGTGGGGTGGTACACACCTGTCATCCCACATAGAATAGATAGGTTAAAAATAAAATCTCAGCCCAGGTATGTGCACTCAGGCAAGAAATGAGACTATCTCAGATAGATAGATAGATAGATAGATAGATAGATAGATAGATAGATAGATAGATAGATAGATAGATAGATAGATAGGTAGATAGATAGATAGATGATAAATAGATAGACAGAATGACCAGTGTAAAAAATGAATAAGAGGTGAGGCTTAGCAAGTGTGAGGACTGCAGTTCAAACTCCAGTACTGTCAAAACAACAAAACAAAACAAAAATCCTTTTAGAAAACCAAGGTGTCAGTAGGGTTGTTCTCTCTCTCTTGCTCTTTCTCTACTCTGTCTCTCTCTCTCTCTCTCTCTCTCCCTCTCTGTCTCTCTCTCTCTGTCTCTCTCTCTGTCTGTCTGTCTCTCTCTCTCTGTCTCTCTCTCTCTTTCTCTCTCTTTGTCTCTCTCTCTCCCTCTCTCTCTCTCTCTCAGAAGGCTCTAAAGGGGAATTTAGTCTCTTCCTTCTGTTTGCTAGTGGCAACTAGCAATCCAGTTTCAGCCTCTGTCTTCCTGGACCCTTCTTCCTGCTTCTCTGTGTTCAAACACCCTCCTCTTTTTTCTCATAAGGACGCCAGTTGTTGGATTTGAGGCCCACAGTAATTCAGGATGGCTTCTTTTGCGATGATCCTAGTTCTAAACTACAGCCCATTCACCTGAGCTAAGCCTTGGAACTACCTTCATGAGAAACACAATTCAATCTACTACTGTGAGTTGGAATCTGAGACTCCACAGGTACTAAGTACATAATTGTCTGTATCAACATCCTATCTTGTCAGGAAGGAATGATCAGGGTCTTTGCTAAAAAAGAGCAGTGATTCATAGCTGACAAAGAAGCTATGATTTATATCTGTGTTGCCCTAAGGTCAATTCTGAGACCTGATTTTGCAGCTTATGATATCAGTATTTCTTTGATACATCCTTCTCAATTAGTTAGTGAATCTTACAGTATCTTGCACTCAGTTACAGGGCCTATTGGAGCCTCTCTGCTTCTAAAGAAGAAAAGAAAATGGCTTCAGGAGAAATTCTGCAGTAGAATTAAGCTTTTGATCATATATGTCCTGAAGCCTTCGTTTGTAGACTTTTCTTCCATCCTACACATTAGGAATGCTCCAAGAATTGGCACCATCTATACAGAGATTCAGTAATATCAATCAAGTTTTTTTTCTTATTATCTTTAAGTAATTGTACAAAGAAGCTGTCATTTAACAAAGTAGTTGTCAATCAAGCTGTAAAATACAGTTACCCATTGGCCCAATGGATCAAAGCTAGAGTAATTTATCCTATAGATAATATTCTCATATGTGGGAAAATCATAATATAGAATAATGTTATCAAAGCATTGTCAACTTTCAATATTATTTATTATATTCAATCAAAGAAATAATATCATATCGTCATTTAGAATCACTTCTACTACATTTCACAGAAATCTAATTGCTTTGGCTTTAACAAATAATAAGAAATTTTTTTTTCTCAGATAATAAGAAAACCAGAAGTAGGTGGCCTAGAGCACATGATGGCTCATTCTACCAATCTCCGTCTACTCTTCTCCTTACATGTCTTAAATGAGGTCCTTCTTCCTTATGTGCACAGTGTGGCTGCTGTGCACATAGGCACCATTCCTACCTTCCAGAAATGAAGAACATTTTTTTTTTAAATCCTTCCTTTTGTTGAAAACAACAGCTTTATCAGAAGCTCCCCTTTGATACATTCAGATTTATACCTCACTGAGCACAGCCAGTATGTGGCCACACTAAACCCCAGGGAAGATGCCAACTTAAGTCCCTCACAAATCTGAATTTGAGTTGGTTTAGAAAAAGGAGCAGCAACTAAAAGTAATTAAGAAGAACAGATGTGGGGAATGAACTACGTAACTTGTGGACAGGGATGGGAGGTAGAAACTGGAGGAAAGCAAAGGAAGGAGTGTCATTGTCCAAAAGAGAAATATACTCATTAACCTGAATTGTGAAATGGTAACCTTTCTGTACAACACCTTAATAATAATAATAAAATTAGGGCTGGGAAGTTGGCTCAGTGGTAGAGTGCTTGTCTTGTATGCATGAGGCCCTGGGTTTGATTCCTCAGCACCACATAAGCAGAAAACAGCTGGACATGGTGCTCTGGCTCAAGTGGTAAAGCGCTAGCCTTGAGCTGAAGAGCTAAGGGACAGGGCCCAGACCCAGAGTTCAGGCACCATGACTGACAAAAAAAAATAATAATAATAAAATTATATTTTTTAAAAATGAAGAATATGGCTTGGCATGGAGGTACACTCCTGTGATCTTAGCACTCAGGAGGCTGAAGCAGGAAGATTATGAGTTCAAGGCCAGCCTGAACTAGTAGTCCCTACCTCAAATAAACAAATTTTTCATGTACCTAAATGTTAAGTAAACAAACTATGCATGTGGTGTTCTAAGTGTTATGTGCATATGCTTGTACATATCATCCTATAAATGCACAGATTCCCCAAAGGAAACATAAATTATAGTAACAGCATTTTAACCCCAGGAGCCCTGGTAGGTTTAGACAGAGGAGAGAGAGAAGCTTCATTTTCATTCCTTGTGATTTTTTTGTTGTTGGTGGTGGTGGTCATGGGGCTTGAACTCACGGCCTGGGCACTGAGCTCTTTTTCTCAAGGCTAGCGCTCTAAAACTTTGAGCCAAAGCACCACTTCTGGTTTTCTGGTGGTTCATTGTAGAGTCTCTTGGGGGACTTTCTTGCCTGTGCTAGCTTCCAACCACAATCCTCAGATAGCAGCCTCCTGAGTAGCTAGGATTACAGGTGTGAGCCACTGGTGCCCAGCTTCTTTGTGATTTTTTGAATAATCAAGCATTCATATGTATTACCCATTAATTTTAAATATTTTAAAGATATTTAAAGTAGTATTTAAAGGCAGGAAGAGCTCCTCGGGAGTGACAAAGCCTTTCCCCTATGGTTAACATGATTTTAGCACTGGAAGTGAAAGGGTCATGCTGTACTACCACAAATGCCACATGCTGGCATTTGTGGAAGCAGTAGGAGCAGGAAGCCCTTAACCACTCCTCCCTTCCCCCTGAAGGAAGTCAAAACCTGGGAAGGTCCTTCTATGACCCTCCTCTACCTTTTCCTCAAAGCAGATCCTACGACTCTCATTCAAGAAATTCTGTGAACCCAGGGGAACGGCATATAAGACACAGGGTCACTGAAATGAATCTGACCTGGCCAAGTCTGTTCTTTGCCAGTCTTCCTGGTTTTTTTTTTTCTTTTTTTTTGGTGTGTGTGGGGGGGGTGTCCTAGGACTTGAACTCTGGGCCTGGGCACTGTCCCTGAGTTTCTTTTGCTCAAGGCTAGCACTCTACCACTTGAGCCACAGCTCCACTTCTGGCTTTTTCTGTGACTAATTGGAGATAAGAGCCTCTCAGACTTTCTTGCATGGGCTGGTTTTGAACCTCATTCCTCAGATCTCAACCTCCTGAGTAGTTAGGATTACAGGCATGAGACACCAGCACCTGGCTCATTCCTGGTTCTTAACATTAGATTATTTTTTAGTGCTGGACTGGGGCTTGAACTCAGGGCCTCACTTTCTCACTTAGCTTTTTCACCCAAGTCTAGTTCTCTTGAGCCATACTTCTGTTTCTAGCTGTTTGCTGATTATTGGAGATAAGAGTCTTTGGTTATTGGAGATAAGAGTCTTTGAGATTGGACAGAACAAGGCAGATAACACATGGCCCATTGTGGCCCTTCTTATTTCCGTAATGCCTCGAGTTCCTACTCAGATTCTCCATCCCATAATGCCCCAGATGCCATTCAACCAATGAAAAGAGCCAGAGTGTCCCATGCAAGAGCCACCAAGCAATCAGCACAACGCCCGGGGAGAAATGCCAGACTAGAAGCCCTGCCTTCCAAGTGGATTCCATTGAGCTCCTCTTTACACAGCGTCCCTATTTTCCTTCACAGCTTTTCCTTTCATTGTCAAATAAACTTAGTCTGTCTACCTTAAACACTTTCCTGCCTTTTAATTCCTTCATAGGTGAGGGAAACAAATTTTTCATTAAACCCAAAATAAATACACAGGTCTACCTGTCCCTTTAGGTCTTCACTTCCTTATGAAGTTTCCTCTGACATGTATGACTGATGTTAAACGAATGTTCACGATTTGCTATTGTTTTTGGCTTGGGGGTTTAGCTTAGGGCCTTAGACTTGTTAGGCAGGTACTCTACCATTTGAACCACAACGCCCAGCCCATTTTGTTTTGGTTACTTTTGAGATAGGATCTTGTGTTTTTATCTAGGTCCACTTGAACACGATCCTCCTAATTATACTTAACACCACAGACTGGATACCTTTAGCTTTGTCTGCTGAGATGAGCAGCTTGAAAACTCTTACCCAGATTAGCCTAGGCAATCCCAGCCTCCCAACCCAGCCTCCCATGTAGGTGAAAAGTGTGCTGCTGAACCCAGCCACTGGTTGAAGCTAGGTCTCATCAACTTTGTGTCTGGGCTGGCCCCAAATCATAATCCTCCTAGTCTCCACCTCCCATGAAGCTAGGATTACAGGCATGAACCACCATTAAGTTCCCAAATGCTCTTTTTAATTGGTCTTTTACTGTAGAGGCCCAGCCATAAACCTAAAAAAATGTTAAAGAGATATCCCTCAGAAGACTTTGAGGTCAGAAAATCTACCCATATTTTTTTTAAATAGCCATAAGATCCTTGGATCTGCCAGATGAGAAAATAGGAGAGAACAGCATTCTTTTGCCAAATCCTGCAAGAAGGCCTAACAGAATGACTAAATATCTTAGAGTCTTGAGAGCTAGATAGAAAAAAATAAATACTACATTAAGAACTCAAAAGAGAAAGCTGGGTGCCAGTGGCTCATGCCTATAATCCTAGCTACTCAGGAGACTGAGATATGAGGATCACTGTTCAAAGTCAGCCCACCAGGAAACCAGAAGTGGCACTGTGACTCAAGCGGTAGAGTGCTTGCCTTGAGCTGAAGAGCTGAAGGACAGCACCCAGGCCCAGAGTTCAAGCCCCACAACCGACCAAAAAAAAGAAAAAAAAGAACTCAAAATAGGGCCAAAGAAATGCAAAAACGATTTCCATCATCTCATCAGTGGTTTGTTCGCACCCAATGAGGAGGTGGAAAATCTACCTGACAAATCGGAATCAGGTGGGCAAGTTTTTGTGCTGTTGAGACCAAGTCACAGCTCATAGTGCCACCATGTGCTTGGGCACAAATCAAACCCTATCTCCTAGCCATAGACTCTGAAGAATCTACCCTTACCCTCTCAGTGGAATCTCAGCCAGCTGGAAACATTGCCTGCTGAGAAAGTAAGTGATATTCATGCCGAGAAGACTATAGTTGAGGGCTAGGGGAGTAGCTCAAGTGGTAGAATGTGAGGCCTTGAATCCAAATCCAAGTATACAAGGAAAAAAAAACAGTGCCAGTCCATTATTGAGATGATGAGAAAATCAAACTCAACTGTTTCTGAAAGTGTAGGAATAGTCTCTGTATTGTTGGCTTTTCTACCATTAGTCATGATTCAGAGAAGTTGGGACATTAGAGCAGCTAACAATTAGGCTGATTATTCCAATTTGATGAGTAATTGGTGATGGATTTAGACCCAAGATTTTTAAGCTGAAAAGTGCACAAAAATAAAGCTCATAAACAACATTAGAATGTCTAAGAAATTGAGTCATAATATTTATAGGTTTGACTGATATATAAATATGACTGATGTTTAGCTAGGTATAGTGGTGCATGTCTATAATCCCAGTGTTTATGAGGCAAAGGCATGTTCAAGTCTACTTTGGGCTAGATCCTGTCTGAAAGAATAATGTTTGGGGATGCAGCTCAGTGGTAGAAAACTTGCCTAGCATGCACAGAGGCCCCAGTTCAATACCTAGCAATGTGTGTGCACTTGCATACACACACACACACACACACACACACACACACACCTCAAGTTTTGGAAGAGGCTTTTTTAGTCTTGTAGTACTAAGAAAGAAAATAAAAGAGAATTATTTATATGAGTTTAAGGATATAGGAGAGAAAAAACTCCTCTACTTCTATCTTTGGTTAGTTAGTTGGGGACTGTGAGGAAGTAAAACAGTGTCTTCCTTCCACCTTTCTAAGTTCTTTGGCTGAACTAGGAAAATTTAATGACATAAGACAGATCACAGGCCAGACACCCATGGCTCATGCCTGTAATCCTATCTACTCAGGAGGCTGAGATATGAGGATCACAGTTCAAAGCCTAGCGAGGAAAATCCATGAGACTCTGATCTCCAATTAATTACCAAAAAGCCAGAAGTGGAACTGTGGCTAATGTGGTAGAATGCTAGTCTTGAGCAAATAAAGCCAAAGGACCATCTCTAAGCCCTAAGTTCAAGCTTCAGTACCATCAATCAACCAATAACAGATCACAGAGAAAAATTGTATTTAATTCTATATGTAAACACAAGACTACTCCAGAACATGAGACTCACTCAATGAGGGTCCAATGACTGAAGATCGCATAGCTAGCAACCTGAGCTATAGGTAGGAAGGAATAAGGTATGGGGAGCCTTGGGGTTTGGGAAGTGAGTGAGGATGCCCATGGTGATTTCCCTCTGTAGGTTCAAGCTTCTCCAACGATAAAAGTTATCTGGAACGGAGTGTCCCTGAAACAGATACTTTCCTCATCCAGATTTCCCTCATAGATGTACATTTCTTTTACAAAGGACAGTTTTTTACAGCTCCTTCTGGGCCTGTAGTTTTTCAGAATAACCAAATCAAAATATAGCAGAGAAGGGTATTTTGGGGGTACATTTTTAGTTTTCTTCTGGCTCCTACAGTCATATTTGGGGTGGCTTGGTTTTTGCCCCAATATGTTCTTATAAAAGGAGACAAACTAATATAGAAGTAAAGATGTCTTTCCCTGGCCCACTGCTAGGTTCTGGCCAAGGACCCTAATGGAAGAGACTCATGTTGATACAAAATAACAACTCTGTGTTAAAGAAATAAGAAAACAATTTATTCTGCGACAAATAGGAGTGGTTGTGGCCAGGGAATAAGGATTCAAGCTGCAGTCAATGATGTGTTCCACTGTGGAAGAAGTCTCAGGAACTTTTAGGGGCACAGAACAAGGAAGGTCATAAATTAGAGCACTGGATAAATATATGAATGGCAGCATGTCATCAGCAGCTATGGTAGAGCAGAGAAATCCTTCATTTGGGTTTCAGGTGTTATTTTATTGCATATTTTGCTATAGGGTTGGTGGAGGCCTGAGGTCAGCTCAGCTTAGAGAAACATTCCTTGAGATTCACCTAATAGTCACAAGAATGCAGCTTGGATACAGAGGTTGAAGCTAAATGGCTATTAAAAAGACTAAGATAACTCCAGATAATTTGGGCTCTTGACCTGCAACATTCCACCTCTGTGCAATCATGATATGCTATAGGCCAAGGTCAAAGAGTATCCTTCCTTGCCTGCCTGCCTGCCTGCCTGCCTGCCTGCCTGCCTGCCTGCCTGCCTGCCTGCCTGCCTCCCTCCCTCCCTCCCTCCCTCCCTTCCTTCCTTTCCTTCTTTCCTTCCTTTCTTCATTCCTTAGTTCCTCCCTTCCTTCCCTTCTTTCTTCCTCAGTATTGGGGCTTGAATTCAGGGCCTCACACTCTTGCTTAGTTTTTCCAATCTAGGCTAACACTCTACCACTTAAGCCATGCCCCCACTTCTGGGGTTTTGCTGGTTAATTGGAGACTCTCATAGTTGCTTAGATTTTTCTGCCCAAGCTGGCTTTGAACTGTGATCCTCAGATCTCAGTCTTTCAAGTAGCTAAGATTACAGGCATGAACCACTGGTACCTGGCTGAAAACAAAACAAAAAAAAAACAAAACTTAGTTTTAAAGCACAATGGCAAGATTGGTAACAAGCTTCAAAGCTCAAGGAATGAGATTTTTAACTTACAACTGATAAATTCACTGTTAAGTAAGGTAACAAAATAACCCAGTTGTCTTCTTCCATTTGCCAAAGTTGCTTTCAAGGGTCTGAAATATTTCCATTGACATACTGACATCTTAGAAGTCTAAATCAGGGAAATCTCTCAAATCCTGCCTGACAGGTCTGTCCATGGCTGGCTTTACATCTGAATAGCCTCCCTCCACATCTGTCTGTCTTCCTTCTAGAAGCTTCCATGCACTAGCTGGCCTCATATGGCTCTCCTTCCTCACCCCTCTGTGCCTGATCTTTTCCATAGTATGGACCACCACCCAACAGACCACAGATTGAGAATCCCAAGTCTAAAATCTGAAATCAAAAGTATTCCAGTCAGGCACTAGTGGCTCAAGCCTCTAATCCCAGCTACTCAGGAAACTGAGATCTGAGGATCATGGTTCAAAGCCAGCCTAGGCAGAAAAGTCCAAGTCCGGATGACTCATATCAAATTAACTACCAGAAAACTGGAAATGGAACTGTGGCTCAAAGTCATAGAGCGTTAGCTTTGAGTAAAAAAGCTCAGGGACAGCTCCCAGGCCCTGAACTCAAGCCCTACAATGGACAAAAAAAATAGTATTCCAAAATTAGAAATATTTATGGCCCCATACACTTTGGATATTAACAAATATCGACTTTTACATTAACTTGTGTGTATGCTCCAGTGTGCGTGTGTGCTGGGAGTGGAACCCGGGGCCTCATGCACACTAACCAAACACATGCTCTAACCCTGAGCTACAGCTACAGCCCTTGCAATCTATTTATTTTTAATGGTTATTAAGTTGATTGTCGTAACATAGATAGGACAATTGCCATTCGTGTCATTTTTAAGCATAGGATCTATTTTTTCTCTTTGTCATGCTTCTTGCTGTCTTTCACATTCCCAGAACATAAGTTTATCTGGGTGTCCACTGGGGTCTCCACTGGGGTCTCTGCCATCTGGAGCTGCCCCATACCAGGGTGGCCTGTGCTTTCTTGTATGGACACAGCCATCCCCCTAATAATGCCACTTGTTAACCACAAACCATGGACTAGTTCCTGGAAGTAAATCCTTGTTCTCTCCATGGGAACCAAGGAAAATCTCCAGGGAGGGAAACATTGCCTAAAGATCACAGGGCATGAAGATCTGGGGTCCAGGACTATGAGGAGAGGCCAGACTGTGAGCCCCTGCCTTCAGCTTCTGTCCCAGAGGTATGGAGTCCAGACCACAGTGGACAACAGCTCTTCCAACTGCAAGAATTCACCCAGTCCAGTGTCGGTGGCTCATGCCTGTAATCCAAGCTACTCAGGAGGCGGAGACTTGGTTTGAAACCAGCCTGGACAGAAAAGTCTGTGAGACTCATCTCCAATTGGCAATTTTAAAAAGTCAGAAGTGGAGATGTAGTTTAAGTGGTGAAGTGCTAACCAGGACTGAAAAGGCTAAGAGACAGTGCCCAAGCTCTGAGTTCAAGCCCCATAACTAACTAGCACAAGAAGGAAGAAAGGAAGGAAGGAAGGAAGGAAGGAAGGAAGGAAGGAAGGAAGGAAGAAAGGAAAGGAGGGAGGGAGGGAGGGAGGGAGGAAGGATTATGTCCACTTATAGATCCACTAAACACAGAATTCTATGCAAATGCCCTTCCGTTTAGCGACTCCCTTTTACTTAAGCATCTGTACTGGGCATTCACTCCTTGTACCCCTGTAATCTGTTACTGATCCTAAGCTTTCCCAGCTATGAGAAGGAAATGACCTCGACTGTCTCCTGGGTCAGCCAAGGTTCTCAGATGCAAACCAGAGAGCTTCTCAGGCTGGCTCCCCTACTGGAATTTATCAAGGCAGTCCTGAGCCAATCATGGGCTTTGATCCATGTCAGTCTATGTGCAGTTTGTCATCAGTCTGTGATAAATCTTGAATAACTGGTCAAGAACAACCAACCTCCCATTTCCTGTATGGAGAGCAGGAAATGTTTCTCTTCTCCATTTCTCCCTACTTCTCCCATTATACTAAAACAAAACCTTGCTAAAAATGTGAAAGAAAGAGAAAGAAAGAAAGAAAGAAAGAAAGAAAGAAAGAAAGAAAGAAAGAAAGAAAGAAAGAAAGAAAGAAAGAAAGAAAGAAAGAAAGAAAGAAAGAAAGAAAGGAGAAACTTGAAAGGAGTAATCTTACGTTGTCGAATGAATTATAAAAGCTGCCCATTATATTTTGTGTGTTTTGGGGGCTTTGGTTTTCTTTCCATCTGTGATAGGTTAGAGATAATTTTAGTGGTTTAAGGGGCAGCCACTGAAGGATAGGAAAGTCATCAAAGACTCCTGAGGGCCAGATAATCAGGTCTATGGGCTTCCCAGCTAGGAACCAGGCGGAAGCATGCATTTCCTGACACACCAGCTGATCTAGACATTGGACACCACCACAGCTGCCTCCTTGCTCTGCTGCTGTCTTGTTGGAGACAATTCTGTGGGTAGTCAACAGCCCCAGACTGAAGTTGACCAGGGTGTCTGGCCAGGGTGTGAACACCTCAGGTCCCCATCCAAGCTCCCTGGGGAAGTAAGAAAGCCAGAGCCTGGGGACGCGTCTTCAAAGCTGAGCAGCTAAAAAGAAAGATCCATGTCCATCCAGCCTCACCAGGATAGTCTAAAACAGTTTTGAAATGCTGTTCACAGCCCTGGGCACCTATGGCCCTCCTCTTCCACCTTCCAGAGCTCACTATCTCTTTCCTGTTTGATCACAGTACAGAAACAGCTCTACTCTCACTAATGTCCTGTGTCCTAAGCTTTGTCCTTATGACTGCCCCTCCCACAGGCTCCCATAGGCTCCCAGAGGTGTATAGGTGAAGTTTCATTTTATTTCTCTTCATTTTCTGTGCCCAACACAGTGAGATGAAGAGTTTGATTTTGGAGATTGTGGAGCATATACCGTAGCTCCAGCATGGAAATAAAGGTGTAGAGCCTAAGAAGCGGGGAGCCATGGTACCAGCTGATTGCCCATTCTGATCAGCACTATGTAGCCCTCCTTAGAGGCTGGAACTCTTACGATCAAGAGGCACATACAGGATATCTTGTTGCAAATTCGATGGTGGAGGTTATTTTCAGTAATTTCTTTGAATTTGGAGATTACTTAGATTATTGTTTGTTCCATAAAGGTGAGATGTGGAGTTGAATACAAAATACATCTGCAAGTTAAAGTACAGCATGAATCTAGGACATTTCCAGCTCTGGGTAGGTGGCCACCTTGCCTGGTAAGAGATTCCTACAACTAAGATTTATTTTTCTGCCTTCAAAAGACTTCATGGAAGGGTCAAAGAAACACAGTGGGTCCCTACCCCAGGGAGGTCCCTTCATCTCTTCAGCCAAGATTATTTTAAGCTGCGTTTATATACTGCATCAAAATGACTCGACAAATTCACTCCTTTATTACATTGCCTACTTACTCTTCCACAACTAGCTACTTCTTGGTTCTGATAGGATGCCAAGACAGAAAGTTTTAAAACTGCTAGGATATGCCAGCACTCAAGAGGGAGAAGCAAAAAGATCTCATTTCATGTGAAGCAACAATCTGTCTCAATATATTAATAATAATAATAACAAAAATGAGTACAATTAATAGAATTACTAATACAGCTCGATACAAAAGTAGTGTGGAAATAAGACACAGTACCACTAGTATTGGTTGTGTATATATGGTTTGGGTTGTAAGTTTGGTATATTATATAATTATATACATAGTATAATATATAATATGAATATACATAAACACAAATATATATTACATACTGTATTCATATTTAAATGTAGAATACATTGTGTACAATATATTTATAATACATTATATAATATACAATATATTATCATTATGTACTATGTATTACACTATATATATTATAACTAAACATATATATATATATATATGTATATATTTTTTTTTTTTGCCAGTCGTGGGCCTTGATCTGCACACTCACTGCCCCTAAGCTCCTTTGGCTCAAGGCTAGCACTGTACCACTTGAGCTACAGCACCACTTCCAGCTTTTTCTATGATTAATTGGAAATAAGAGGCTTACAGACTTCCCTGCCTGGGCTGACTTCAAACCACAATCTTCAGATCTCAGCCCCCTAAGTAGCTAGGATTATAGGCATAAGCCACCAATGCCTGGCATATATATATATGTATATATATATATATTATGTTAATATACTATACTGTAATATATTATATATCATAAACAAAAATATAATATGTAGTATATATACAAGTATATATAACAAATATACATATATTTATACATATAATATATATTTACTATATCTTTAATTATATATTTAATATAATTAAATTATATATTGTATATGTTACATATATAGTATATATCTTAAATATTTAACTATATTATATAATAGTATACATATACTATATTGTATGTAGTACAGAATATATATTAGATAATATACTAAAATGCATATAATATATATGTATATATTATATACAAATGTATATAACAACTACATATTATATGTAGATATATATGTAGATATATATACACACACATACATACTTTTTCTTTAGTATTCATGGGAATGAGAGATTGGCTCTTGGACGCTTCATTAATACCAAAATATGCAGATGCTTAAATTCCTTATATAAAATGCTACAATATTTGCACATAACATCATACTTTAAATCATCTGTAGGTTACTTACAATATTTAAATGAGTGTAAATGTCTTGTGTTGTTCCCATGACAAAGGAAAATCTCTAGATGTTCAATAGAGATACATTTTGTTCTGGATATTTTCAATCTCAGCTGGTTTAAACCAGAGCCCAACTGACCTTTGCAGTACCAGCTAAGCTACTCAGGAGGCTGAGAGTCATTTGAACAGCCCAGGAGTTCAAGACCAGCATGGTGACCATAGGGAGACTCTGTCTCAAAAAGTAAATAAATAAAATAATCTACAGATATGGAGCAACAACTGGATGTGTGTACATGCATATATAATGTACTATACATGTGTGCACATGTACATATAAGGTATTATTATATGAGTAGCCCTGTGAGGTTTCATTTCCCATCTTCTTTTAAATATGGAAAGACTGAGGAATGAGAAATTCCATGACTGGTGAGTAACATAGGCATGAGTTTAATCCAGACATCTTTCAGGCCACAAGGGGTGAAAGTACAGGGGATCAAACTCAGGCCTGTGCATACTAAGCTTGTACCCTACCAGGTACTGTGTGTGTGCTGTGTGCAAATGAGTGTTCAAATATTACACACAAAAAAAGTAACAATAAAGAAGTTCCAAGTCTAAATCTATCCCACTGGCCATTATGAAAGGCTATTAGTAATGTTGCTCACAGAAACTCTGGAAAACCAAGATCCTCTTACATTATTGGCAGGAAGGTGAATTGTAACTGCTTTTTAAGAAAGCTGTTTTATTTTGTTTTTCACCTTCTATCCCTTCCCTCCCTATCCCCACAACTCCTCCCTCCCCACTCCGAAGTTGTAAAATTTGTTTTCAACATAGTGTCATGTACATCTCAATGCTCGATAGGAAATGTACTCATTACCTTACTCATGTAACTGTAACCCCTCTGTACAGTATAAAAAATATCTTTAAAAAAGAAAACTGTTTGAAATACAGTCTAGCAGCCCTTATTTTTTAATCTGTATTTTCTTTCATGGTCCAACAATCTCACTCTTGGAGACTTTAGCCCATGGAAACAAGAGGCTCATAATAAAGAACATAGCTAAAGGTCACTTTAACACATCAATCTTTGTCATGAGGAAGAAAAACCTAGAAACAGTGAATGTGTCAATGGAGAGGCACTGAATTCTTTACCAAGCTTCTTTCCAGTCATTTTCTAGAACCTTCCCCAAAGAGATGACACACATCTCTACATCTCAGCCCAACTCAAATGGTGCTAACCAACATGTCAACAGCTTGAAATGGACCATAGTGAAATCACTCAGAGCACACATTATCAGACGCTAGCAAACAGAGCTTTCTTGAAGATCTAGTTGCTATACATTTACTGGAATATCAATATCTTCACCCCATAAAATAATACAGTCATTAAAACTCATACATTGTAGGTGTTTCCATGCAATGTTATTGTGTGACATTGTCCAAAAAGAAATGTACTCTTTATCTAACTTACATAACAGGAAACCCTCTATACATCACCTTTATAATAACATTAAAAAAGGAAAGTAAAAAAAAGTGAAATGCTAGATTTATTATTAATGTTAGTGAATTCAATAAAAATAGTAGGAAAACTATTACTTTTCTTTTTGAATAAATAATGGAAAAATCCTAATGGACTACATATGTTTGTAAATATTTTGTTGTTATTTTTGTTGGATGGGACTGGAGTTTGAACTCAGGACCTCATGCTAGCGAATCAAAAACCTCTACCACTTAGCCATACCTCTAGTCCATATTTGCTAACACTTTCTGATTTATGAGCATGAGGACACTGTGAAGAATACAGAGGGTAGAGGTAATTAGAAGTAGTGTGAGAGAGGGAAAAATATTTGTTAAAAATGGTTTCAGTTATCATTTTCATGCACATGCAGTATGTGTATATATTTGTAAAGAAACAAAGCCTAAGTTAAATTTATACCCATAGATTTATAGGGATATTTATCTAATTACCAAATGATAAAGCAAATTACAGGAGCATGCAATAATTCTATGTCAGTGAACTGTAAAGCCCCAAGCTTCAGCATATGTGTATTGGGGCCTGTAAAGGTTTTTGTAAGCCATAAAAGCTGAGAGGTGAACTCCAGATTGTTGAGAATGACAGAACTACAAATTAATCCAGTGTCGGTGACTAAGTATAATCCTAGTTACTCCAGAGGCTGAGATCTGAGGATCGCAGTTCAAAGCCAGCCCAGGCAGGAAATTCCATGAGACACTCTCCAATTAACTACCAGAAAACCAGAATTGGCTCTGGCTCAGAGTGGTAGAATGCTAGAGCTCAGGAGCTGTACCCAGACCCCAAGTTCAAGGCCCACAACTGTTATTATGTTTAGTTATATTTATATTATTAGGTTATTAACATAGTTTTGTGTTTGTTTTAGTTTGCGTGGGGGAGGGCGATGTGGGAGGAATGTGCATGTACACTGTTGCTGAGCTTGGGGGTCTGAGCTCCAGGACTAGTGCTCAAGGCTGCCATTCCACTAGTTAATTGGAGAAAAGAGTCTCATGGACTTTCTGCCCAGGTTGGCTTCAAATCGTGATCCACAGATGTTCAGAGTACTCAAGCTCCTAAGTAGCTAGGATTATGGGTATGTGCCACCAGCACCCTGCTTGACTTTTCTTTTTACAGTTTTGAACTGCTCTAGCTGTTAAAAACCAACTAGTCATGCTTTCCATAATTCTGGAAGATATCAAGTTAAAAAAAGATTTTGTGTGTGTGTGTGTGTGTGTGTGTGTGTGTGTGAGAGAGAGAGAGAGAGAGAGAGAAAGAGAGAATGGATACTGCTCTCTCTATTCAATGTGGAGGAAGCAGAGCTCAGAGGTGGATTCTGCCTTAACTAGGCCCCATCCTGGCAGTAACAGAGCCCCAACTTCCTCTCTGTCCTCTTGGCTCACAAGTTCCAACAGGTGCCCCCTGGGGATATGGCAGGAGAACCGCAGTAACAACTACAGAATCAGACCTGTACCATTTGGAAATTTGTCTTTCCAAAGGTTCCTGTGTTGGAGGCTTGGTGGCCTGGACAGTGACAGTGAGGTGGCGGGACCTTTAAGAGGTGGAGCCTAATGGAAGGTTTTTAGGTCATCTGCCCTAGGAAGGCATCTGAGAGTCTGGCTTTTGTTTTAAGATGTCTCTTCTTTGCATATACTTACAGCCTCTATCTTGTGATACAGCCAAGATGGGTGGTAGAGTGTCCTCACAAAAGCCTGTGCCATACTGCTTATTTTTTCAAACCTCCAGGCATATGAGCTAAGCAAACCTCTTTACTTTATACAGTTAGCCTGCCTCAAATATTTTGTTATGCCCAGGACAACGATGTAGTTGGGAATGGATTCTGCCTGACATAAAACAAAGGTGAATACACAATCATGGGTATGTACCACACAGGAGAAGGCTATTTGTCTAACCTTGTTTGGAATAGCCAATGTTTGCCAATAGTCCTGTTTACATCATCTTGGGCCTTCACTGCTAGTTTCATGAGGTTACTTCGGGTCACCAGGCCAAAAGAATGCTGGTAAACAGCTGCCATGCGGAAGAGGGCGTGGTGCTGATACGTCCTTCCTCCGTATCAGCAATGTGCCTGTCCTGAGCCCTTTCTGCTGGCTCCACTAGAAGGGGATCAAGCTGGGAGACCTCCCCAGTCCGCAGGAAGTCCTCTGGGGCACGGATCTGTGCACTGCTCCTTTCCCGTATCAGCATCTTTCACAGACACGCCCTGCGCTCATTTGGGAGATCTCCAAGTCCTTGAAAACTAAGGAGTGTGCATTGTGACGTGGCCAAGTGAGTCACAGTGGCGGCGCCAGGTGGATTGGGGCCAGGTGGCACCAACTTCGCCATCTTATCCATCTCACAGCACCGAGCATGTGCCACTTGCTGCGGGCAAAGCTTGTCTTAGGAAGGTCAATCCGGCATGAAATTTAGAGGTTCAGAAATGTCCAGCCAGGTGCCCGTGGCTCTCACCTGTAGTCCTAGGCTAAGTCCTAGTCAGGAGGCTAAGATCTAAGGCTCACAGTTTAAAGCCAACCTAGGCAGGAAAGTCTGTGAGACTCATCTCCAATAAACGACTCAAAAAAGCCAGAAGTGGAGCTGTGGCCCAAGTATTAGAGCACTATACTTGAGCATAAAAGCTCAGGAACAGTGTCCAGGCACTGAGTTCAATCCCCAAGACTGGTACAAAAAAAGAAAGAGATGGAGGGAGGGAGGGAGAGAGGGAGGGAGGGAGGGAGAGAGGGAGGGAGGAAACAACAACAAAACACCTCTTTCTGTTGTCTACTCTAATTTGATGGGGTTTGGTGGGAACCAAAGATTCAGAACTGCTGGTGCATGTGGGGAGCTGAGCCCCAAATCCAGAGCCTGTCCACTGGCAGGCAAGCACTACTGTGTGACTCACGGCAGGATTGAAACCAAGCCAGAACTTCCTTGTGGATCAGGGTTGCGAGCTCTGATATAAGACTTGTAAACCCTGCTCTGCCTCCCCCGTGGGTCACTGTAAGAATCTAACTAGAAAATTTATGGGAGACTGCTTCGAAGTCCATAAAAATCTTAGACACATGAAGTGTTCTCATTGATTTGCTATGTCATAGAAAATAAGAAGGGTCCTCCTTAGCATTTTCTAGGTTCAGAAATATATGAGAAAGTGTGTGTGTGTGTGTGTGTGTGTGTGTGTGTGTGTGTGTGTGTTATGCACATGTATATATCTTGTATTTGAAATCATTCATGGTAGATCTAATCTCTCGGCACATCTTCTTGTTATAATGAAATTCCCTTGGGACTGTTGATATATGTACACACACACACACACACACACACACACACACACACACACACACACACACCGTGTTTGCCATCAACAAATGGAAGTTGCTATTTATTTTTTTCTGTGCCAGTAGTGGGGTTTGAACTCTGGACCTTGCATTCTTACTTGGCTTTTTCACTCAAGGTTGGTACTCTACCACTTGAGCTACACTTCTACTTCAGCTTTTTGCTAGTAAGTACAAGGTAAGAGGCTCTTGGATTTGTCTGCCTGGACTGGCTTTAACATGTGATCTTCAAATATCAGCCTCCTGAGTTGCTAGGATTATAGGCATGAGTCACCAGTGTGCCCAGCAATAATTAGAGCTTCTTAAAAGAAGCTTTCTTTTTGACCTTAGTTATTTCTGGGACCACTATACAAGTCCTTTTCTTTCCACGGTGATTTCTCCTTGTTCCTGAAATGGAAGCTTTGGGAACAGAATCAGTACACTGAGTTGCTTAAGATTTTGAAAATTGCAAATTAGTTTTTCCAAGATCAGAATATTCTAAATTTAAGTGTGAGCTGCGTTAAAATTTGGGGAAATAGAACCGGGTACTGGTAGCTCATGCCTGTAATCCTAACTACTCATGAGGCTGAAAGCTGAGGATTGAAGCCAGTCTGGGCAGGAAAGTCTGTGAAACTCTTACCTACAATTAACCACCAGAAGTGGTGCTGTGGCTCAAAGTGGGAAAGCACTAGCCTTGAGCAAAAGATCTCAGGGACAGTGCCCAGGCCCTGTGTTCAAGCCCCACAAATGACAAAATAGAAAAAAAAAATGGGAGAAGCATTCTGACCAATATTACAGCAATTAAAATAATAATCGTTTCAGTTATAAATATGACAAAGCATATAATACTCTTAGCATTCAGTGAGTAGATTTTATATCCCAGATCCTGTGGGAAGTGTTTTAAATGTATCATCTCATCTAACTCTCACACTCCATCAGCTTATTATTAGTTTTACTAATGAAAATAAGGATACGGGACTCAACAAGTTATCACCTCATACCCAAATGTTTTCCTAAAAATACCACTGTTAAAGTGAAGTTGGAGTTCAGTTTAGAACATCTCCAAGCCCCAGCAGATGGGCAGAAAACCCAGGGAGAATAGCCCTTAGTGCACACCAGATGCTACCCCAGACCCTTGTCACAAACTGCTCTTCAACCCTCCCATTGCCCTAGTACTTTCCCAGAGGAGGAATGAGCCTCACAGAATGTGTATGTGTGTCTTGCAGGGTGGGAGAGACACCTGACACAGTAGACAATTCACAAGCAAACACATGGATAAAACAGTATCTCCAGTTTTCACCATCTAGGAAATAAATTCTTCTCTTCCGATTTTTTCTATAAATAAGTTTTATTTTTTATTTTATTTTATTTTACTTTATTGTAAAGATCCTGTACAGGAGAGTTACAGTTACATGAGTAAGGTAATGAGTACATGTCTTGTCAAACATTGTTAACCTCTCCTTTGTTTTTCTCCTACTCTCTCTTCCCTCCCCCACCTCCTCCCCTCCCCTCCCCCCAGAACTTGTAAAGATCGTTTCCAACATAGTGTCTTGTGAATATCATTGTTGCAATGGGTCATCCTGTGTCCTTGTTTCAGCATTTTGTTATTCCCCTTCCCTTCCCTAAATTAGACAAATGTATATACAAGATGCAGGGTATCAAAATCAAATACAGTGACAAGTGGGGATATGCCATAGGTTCACCTCTGGTTTCCCTTATTTGCAATAACTAGTATATGTCTGAGACAAGCAGAACAGGTCAAATGAGATGATGTTAAGCGGAATGAACCCCAAGATAAGGGCACAAGTGTTTTTTTTTCTTTCTTGCTGTTGTTTCTAATGTATTTATAAGGTAGCATGTGATTTTTTTGATGCTTTGTATGCCCCTCCCCCACAGTATGGAACCCCTGTTTTCACTGTATTTGATGTTGGTATAATTTGGGGAGAGGAAGGGAAAAAACAAATTGTTTAAATAGGGATACAGGTTGACCTATTGCAACAATGAGATGTACAAGACACTACGTTGAAAAACAAACTTTACAATTTCGGGGGGAGGGTGTAGTTGTGGAGATGGAAGGGAAGGGATGGTGGGGGAAAAACAAAGGAGGAGTCAACAGTGCTTGATAAGAAATGTACTCATGACCTTGCTCATGTCACTGTAACCCCTCTGTACAGTATTTTCACAATAAAAAAAAACTTATTAAAAAAAGAATTAAAAGACAGGAACATGAGTTTGGACTAGAAAGAAGCAAGAAGAAAAGTTCCAGATTGTTGACTGCTTTGTAACTGGCAGGGCAGTACTACTCCCTGACCAGAGCCACAGTGGACTGCCTTATCCCGTATGAGCCTCCACAGCTGGGAGGACATGTTAAAAGAACAGAATGCCAAAGACAGAGTCTAGGAGTAAAAGATTTATTTAGTGCAAGAGCCAAGCTAGCTGGCAGCAAAAGTAACAGATTTCTCCAAAGAGAAGAGGTTCCAGAGCCAGAAGAACAATATATATCTATAATATATATATATATATTAATTCCCTTCCCCTACTTATATCTCAAGTATAGTCTTGACTCTCCCAGATTGGTGGGTGGAATATTTACCTCTGTATGCATTTTTGTGAGCATCTTCATTGAATCCCTGGCTTTAGACATACATGTGAAAGCCAAGAACATAGACAGGCTGGTTCTGGTCCATTGGCCTCAGCGCCCTCTCCTGGGAATCAACTCTGATCCTCTTCTCTCTCCTTATGCTGCCCTACAGTTCTAAATCTCCCTTATAAGATTAGCAATTACTATTACGACTAATAATAAATTCCCAAAGATAGCCAGGCACCAGTGGCAAATGCATGTCATTCTAACAACTCAGAGGCTGAGATCTGAGGATTAACATTTGAAGCCAACCCAGTCAGAAAGCCCATGAGACTCTTATCTGTAATTAACTACCTAAAAGCCAGAAGTGGAGCTGTGGCTCAAGTGGTAGAGTGCTGGCCTTGAGCATAAAGGCTAAGGGATATTGTCCAGTATAGACATTAACAAACAAAAGCTGGCAAGGCTGGAAGCATGGATCAAGTGGCAAAATGTCTGCTTAGCTAGTGTAAAGCCTTGAGTTCAACACCCACTTCCCCCCCCCCCTAAATTACAACTGAAATCATCCAGGAAGTATCACATTAGCAGAGCCATAGTTAAATGACAATGGCAGTGACCTCAGTGAATTTATCCTCTCCTGATGACATGTTTATGATCAAACTCTGAAGATGGAGATTACAAAGAGTGTGTGAACTCAATGCTCACCCACATATATGAGAACCCAGCAAAATGAAAAGAGCTGTTAGGTTAGACTAGAATGAGGTTTTTAATCTCTTAAACTGACTGCTATTTTAGAATCTTGTTTCCACAATAAATAAAGTGGGGAGGAAAAGAAATTTTATTATCCCATTATTCCACTTAGAGTGGAGAGTTGCATTGCTGACTTAAATAAATCACGGATATGACCAAGAAATGACAAAAAATGTGACCAAGATTCAGTAAGTTTAAACTTGTGCTTCCATCTGCGAGTAGGTCAGCAAATCGGCTGTTCAACATAGAATTATATTATCTTCATTCAGCCATTTCCTTTTCTTGATGTAGAATGGAGTCCAAGAGACACAGAATCCTTGTCAAGGTCAGATGCTCTCTATGGGAATACAGCCAGCACCGGTTGTTTCTTTTGTAATAAAAATTCCACAAAGCAAAAATATAACTGAATACTCACTAAGTGAAACCATCAAAAATCCAGCATTCGGGCTGGGAGATTGGCTCAGTGGTAGAGTGCTTGCCTCCCATGCATGAGGCCCTGGGTTCGATTCCTCAGCACCACATAAGCAGAAAAAAGCTGGAAGTGATGCTGTGGCTTAAGTGGTAGGGCCCTAGCCTTGAGCTGAAGAGCTGAGGGACAGTGCCCAGGTGCAGAGTTCAGCCCCCACGACTGACAAAAAAAAAATCCAGAAAATGGGTAGGTGTCAGAGTACAGAGAAGAAGCAGGAATGTCCCTTGTAGAATATAGGGATAGTATATGCTGAGATCGACTCTCAATGATTGTCACCTTAGGGGTCTGGTGAGCTTTGTTAGAAATACATTTTTTTTCCATGCTGGTACTGGGGATTGAACTCAGGACGTGATTGTGTTCTTTCAGCTTTTTCCACGCAAGGCTGGCGCTCTACCACTTGAGCAGCAGCAACACGTGCAGCTTTTTGCTGGTTCCTTGGAGGTGAGTCTCTCAGATTTGTCTACTTGGGCTGGCCTCAAACTTTGATCCTAAGATCTCAGCGTGGATTACAGGCATGCCACAGACATCTGACCATGAGTCATAAACTCCAAGAGTAGACCTGGCAAGATTGTTTAACAAGCTCTCCAGGTGCTTTTGGTACATGCAAAATTGAGAGGCAGGCTCTAAGGCAGCATATCTCCAAGTTCAATGTGCTGAGGGATCCCCGGGGGACCTTATTAGTCCTCAGGTTCTGACTCATTTGGGCTGGGGGCGGGGCGCTGCTTTCCTAACAAGCTCTCAGGCCTGGCCTGCTTACTGGAGACTGAATTTGGAGTAGCAAGATCATCCTAAAGCCACATGTCTATGGAAGGCTGTGGATGGATTCCAGGCCTGCTTGGATAACGAACCTCAGCCCTCTGCATCCTCCCTACAAAATGTGATCCAGAGCACCTGTGGGGAACGCAGAATCTCAGCCCCATCCCACACCCACTGCATCCAATCTGCATCCTTAGACATAGCATCGCTCCTGGAATGCTGTGAGGTGTGGAGTGGCAGACAGTCTCTGAGCCTGTCACCTCTCCCCAGCAACCCCAGGAACCTACCCAGCATGATTTATAAATGTTATCCTCCACATCTACAACTAGCTGGCGGCCTGGGGAGGAAGGGTGAGAGCTAGTACCTCACAGGGCAGAAACCAACATGAGGTGAGGAACAATAGTCATGCAGAAGTATTTATTTGTGTGTGTGTGCGTGTGTGTGTGTGTGTGTGTGTGCATGTGTGCGTGCCACCAGTAGTGGGGTTTGAACTCAGGGCCTCACACTCTTGCTGAGTTTTTTCACTCATGGCTGATACTCTACCACTTGAGCCACAGATCCACTTTTGGCTTTTTGCTGGCTAATTGGAGATAAGAGTTTCACAGACTTTTCTGCCTGGGCTGGCTTCAAACCTCTATAACTCAGATCTCAGCCTCCTGAGTAGCTAGAATGACAGACTTGAACCACCATGCATGGCTATGCAGAAGTATTTTTGAGTGTCAAAAATGTTAAGAAATAAGGACTGTCCTTTCAATAAAAGCTAAATGCAGTAAAAGCAACAACTGCTCTGCCAAGTTTTGCCAAGTAGCACAACTTCACTGCAGCTGGTTGGGTGGCTGGCCAGCATGGAGAGCACCCTTACATTCTCCTAAAACCTTCCTCCCATGCCCATCCTACTCAGGAAACTGAGGAAGAATGAAGAATTGGGAAAAGTCTACATCCTGAAGGATGCTTCTATCAGAAGCATTTTAGAGCCAGTATCTACTATGTGTGCTTCCTATTGCTGTTCTAACAAAGTACCACAAAATTTAGTAGCATACAACAACACAAATTCATTACCTAACAGCTCTGGAGACATGGTTTCTCCTGTAGGTGTTGGGGGATGACCCATTAATTGATCTCTTCTAGCTCTTATAGGATGCCTTCATTCCTTGGCCTGTGGCCCCTTCCTTCATCCTCAAAGCCACCAAATAGCATTTTCAAAACCTGCCCTTCATTTGACCTCTGTTTCTCTCTTCACATCTCTGATTCTACTGCCTCTCTCCTTTATAAGGACCCTCCAGGAGCTCACTCAGATAACTCAAGATATTGTATCATCATCTCAATATTTATTTAAAGATTACTTATTTATTTATGTATTGATTAATTTATTTTGGTACCAGTCCTAGGGTTTGAACTCAGGGCCTAGGCACTATTCTCAAGCTTTTTTACTCAAGACACTTGAGCAACAGCTCCATTTCTAGCTTTTTGGTGGTTAATTGCAGATAAGAATGTCACTGGTTTTCCTACCCAGGCTGGCTTTGAACCTAAATCCTCAGCTTGAAATTTGATCCTCAGATTGAACCTTGATCCTTAGATCTAAACCTCCTGAGTAGCTAGGAATACAGGCATGAGGGATTTTCAATCAAATCTGAAAAATCCTTTTTTTGCAGTGGTAATTAATATAGTCACAGGTTCTGGGGATTTGACTGAGGACATGTTTAGTGTTTAGGACATGCTAGTGTTTTTCTACTTGCCACACCTACTTTGTGGAGCCCTTTGTCAGGGCCTCCTAGCCGTGGTCTCACCAGAACAGGGCCTTCTTGGGCTCCTGTGGCTGTGACTTTGAACCTGGGAAGACAGTGATCAACATGGCCACCTCACTGGGAACAGAGACCACGGCAGTATTTCATGTGTCAGACTTCCCACTGTCAGCAGGACTCAGCCTGAGTTATTTATAGTGTGATAGCATGCCTTTTGCATTAATGTAACCGTTTGCATTCAAATGGATTTTTCAGATAGGAACAGCCACTCAAAGTCAAGCTGAGAGGCTTCTAGTCTAAGGAGCTCCATGACCCACAGGGAGAACTTCATGAAACTAAAGAGATATTTTTATTTATCAGGACCAGCTGCTCTGCTTGCCAACCCCAATTACCTCTAAAATCCACTTAGCTCATGAAGTTTCTGTTGATCTCCTCTTTCTCACCCTAGATGAGTTCAGACTGGGTGAATGAAAGGCTCCTGGTGAGTGGCTGGCCACAGGCCTCTTCCTACCCTCCATAGCCAACATCTGCTGCAAGGCTGTGACCCTGAGCAAAGAGGTACATGGATGAAAGGCTCCTCCAGGCCTTTTCCCGTATTTGGTCAGCCCAACCTGGTAAACCTAGGCTATTTGCACAGTTCCTTGCTCTGACACTCTGACACTGCTGGTAAATAACTGAAGCAGGGCCTTGGGCTGCAGCCAGACTAGAGAGAGAGTCAGAGCCTTTCAGGTCATGGTAAAGAATCTCCCACATCAACTTCTTGGCCTAAAATGACCTATGAAATAAAGGTTCTTGGTGCTATTAGAGAGAAAATCAAAGGCCCTGGGCAAACGATTCCAAGTGCCTGCCAAGTATGACTAGCATTTATTTTACTTTCTACGTTGTTTTTAGTCATTCTGATTGTACATTCTGATTGTACCAGAAAAAAATCAAATTTGAATATTCAGTTTTTAATTGTCATCCATAGGTGCAGTTATGTTGAGTACCAGTGGTTCATATCTGCAATCATGGCTAGCTACTCAGGAGGCTGAGATCTGAGGATCAAGGTTCAAAGCCAGCCTGGGCAGGAAAGTATGTGAGATACTCATCCCCAATTAACCACCAAAAAAGCTGAAAATGGAGCTGTGGCTCACATGGGATAGCACTAGATTTAAGCAGAAAACGAAAGGACAGCACCTTGGCCCTGAGTTTAAGACCTAGTACTAATAAAAAATAGTTGTTGTTAAGAGTGGCCATGTTTTCAAGCCCTGGCAACTGTCATGGACAGCATAATCTACCTCTCTGCTAAACCGGATTAACAGTGACACCTGCCACCATGGGCCCGTCACGACCACCTGAATTAATGCAAACAAATCCCTGAGAGCTACAACCAGTGCTTAGTAGGAACTGTGGAAGGGTTGGCTAGGTAATCATTTGTTTCCTTTCTTCTTCTTTCCTGATCTCTGCTTTCCTCTCTCTCTCCAGGAAAGCAGTCTAACACATTTGATATATGACCTGTTATCCTTGTAGACAGGCTTTTCAAAGTCAGATTTAATTCCAGGCCACAAGTCACTGCTAACAGCCAACCCATGCTACGTTCCTAACAATTCCCACAAGTGCTGTGTGAATTATGACAAGCTACACTGATCACCATAGTCTGGACTAACAATTCAATTTACCCATAAAATAAATGCTTTATAGACCAATCATTTTTATTGATGATGTATAAGTCTAGTTTCGGAGTTGCAAGTTACAGAAATTGATCCTGGCTGAGAATCTTCCAGAATGTCAATAAGGGAGTCTTGGGGGCTCTTATCTATACCGTGTTGCAAAGATCTAGGCTGAAAAAAAGGCTATATCCTCTTCAATGTGTGGCTTTGATGACATCCCTAAGTCCCAAGTCCAGAGACCGTGAGGAGTCATGAGTGAAAGTCAGTCCAGACATTCCTATTGGCCAGGCTCATAAGTGGCCTACACCATTGGCTAGATTCAGTCTCACAGCTTAGCTGCAAGAGAGGACCCTACTACCCTACCATTTCTCTCTCTCTCCAGGCTCTGAAAATAAACCCTACTTTTGCCCCTGCAATCCTCAGGTGGAACCAGTTCCCATCATTTGCCAGCTCAGGACTGACTCTACCCACCCTCTGCAAGTTTCTTTTGACCCCACCCACACCTCTGTAGAGCCCTTGATCTGTTCTGGTTCCATTTTTTCCTGTCAGGATGCAGGGCCCTGAGGAAACACCTTGCTTGGATACAATGAAACCATTCCTGCTCCTGATCTGTCTTTATCATGAGCCTAAAGAAGCATGCCAAGTGCCATGGTTCTGACGTTGCTTGGGTGAGTTAGGAGAGGGGAATCCCTGGGGGGGCTTTCTGCAAAGCTTGCTGGCTGGGTTCTGTCATCTAAGCTTCCATAGTGGTTACTTGTCCAAAGAGCCTTCAAAGACAGTGTGATGGGAGCACTTCCTGTCATATGGAACATCCTAGCAGGAGCTTCTTACCATTCACTCATTCATTCAAAGATCACATTCTGACCATGTAACATATACCAGCATTAGTCTAGGTGCTGTGCAGTAAGCAAAGCCCTCAACTTCCTTTCGTTCTTTTCTTTTTTTTTTTTTCTTTTTGGTTGTACTGGGGATTAAACTCAGGGTCTCAAGCTCCACAGGCGCCACACCTCCAGTGCTTTGGCTCTTTACTTTGCTTTCCAGCAGGGTATTTTGTTTTTGCCTGGGTGGCTCTGAACCAATATCCTCTTATCTCCACCTCTGAGTAACTGGGATTAAAAGTATGCTCCACCAGGCCCAGCCAAACCTTTGCTTTCAATAGTTTTCATCTTCCTTTGGTTAGGGGTTAAAGAGGTGCTTGCTGGGCTGGGAAGGTGGCTCAGTGGTAGAGCGCTTGCCTTGCATGCCTGAGGCCCTGGGTTCTATTCCCCAGCACCACATAAGCAAAAAGAAAAAAGCCGGAAGTGGTGCTATGGCTCAAGTGGTAGAGCGCTAGCCTTGAGCTGAAGAGCTGAGGGACAGCACCCAGGCCCAGAGTTCAGGCCCCACGACCGGACCCAAAAAAAAAAAAGAAGTGCTTGCTGATGAGATCCTAACCACACCATCCCCTATCCCCACCCCCGACACACACATAGACATGTGCACTGGACTCCAGACAGGGCATCTAAGAGATTCTAGCCACAGAAGGAAAGTAGAGGCAGCCACAGTGAGAACAGCAGTCCACATCCTCTAGGTTCTGATGTTGCTGCTGCTGGTGATCTTATTTGTTTATTTTTATTTCTATTTTTTGTCCCTGAGCTGGCTTCAAACCATCATCCTCAGATCTCAACCTCCTGAGTAGTTAGGATTGCAGCTGTGGTTATCCAGTGACTGGTGAAATGTAACATTCCAAGGAATGGTGCCAATGAGCAAGACACTATCTGAAAAAATAAACTAAATTAAAAGGACTAGACACTGGCTCAAGTGGTAGAGTAACAACCATAGTGAGAATGAGGTACTGAATTCAAACTTCAGTACTACATAAAAACATATGAATCCTGGTAAACATGGACTCTTTGGCAGTAGATTCTTCTTCCTAGCTACCCTTTTACCTGTGCCTCTGACAGGAACTTCAAGGACTCCACATGCCTGTTGGTTCACTAAATTTGAGAAGAGAACAAGAATTCTAAGACATTAGAGATGAGGAGGGGACCCGGAAGGTGAGGACAGGTAACTGCAGGGGCTTCTGGTACTGCCTGGCCCTGCTCCTGCTCTTCTGTGGCCTTGCTGGCCCTGTCATGTAAAGTGGTGGCCGTCATGGTATCCTGAAAGAGCTCTTACAGGTCCCTTGCTCACCTATGACTTCCAGACCCTTCTCACCACTGGCCTAAAAGGACGGCCCTTCCCCGTCTATATTCTATTAGTGATGTGTCCCCAAGAAAAGCACTGGGGGGCTCAATGGAATAGTACATGTCTACTTGTTAAATGTCTTCATTATTCTCTCAGTTCAGGGGCTTCGCTGCAGTATGACAGGTGTTTGTGGACCTTAAGACTGTGTGTGCTAACTATGTTTATTGCAGCATTATTTACCATAGCTAAGATATGGAACCAACCCAGATGCCCCTCAGTAGATAAATGGATCAAGAAAATGTGGCATATATACACAATGGAATTCTATGCCTCTATCAGAAAGAATGACATTGCCCCATTTGTTAGGAAATGGAAAGGCTTGGAAAAAAAGTATATTAAGTGAAGTAAGCCAGGCCCAAAGAAACATAGGTCCCATGGTTTCCCTTATTTGCAATAACTAGTATATGTCTGAAACAAGCAGAAACAGTCAGATAAGTTGATGTTAGGCGAAATGAACCCCAAAATAAGGACTCAAATGTTTTTTTTCTTTCTTGCTATTGTTTCTAACATATTTATAAGATGATTTCTTTGTTGCTTTGGATATCCCTCCCCCATGGTATAACCCCTGCTTTCACTGTATTTGATGTTGGTATAATTTGTGGAGGGGAAGGGAAAAACCAAATTGCTTAAATAGGGATACAAGTGGACCCATTGCAACAATGAGATGTACAAGACGTTATGTCGAAAAACGAACTTTACAACTTTGGCTGGGGGAGGGGGCGGCGGGGATGAGGGGGGAATGGGAGGGCAGGGATGGGAAGGGGAAACAAAGGAGGAGGCAACAATGCTTGATAAGAAATGTACTCATTACCTCGCTCATGTAATTGTAACTCCTCTGTGTGGTATTTTCACAATAAAAAAAAAACTTATTAAAATTTTAAAAAAGACTCTGTGTGCTGGGTTCCCTGGTCCTCCAGTATGCTCACTCTGAGCCCTAGTCTCCTCGGCGGATCTCTTATTGCTCAGCCATGAGGTGGGAAGGAACTTGGCTTGTGGCAGTGAGTTTTTCAGTCACAGAGACAACCTGTTGGTTTTGGAAGGGACTTCATAGAAGGCCAAAAGGGAACACATGGGAAGCTTGGCTTGAAATCCTGTACACAGGAAGATCAGTTACAGTCGTTGAATTGTGTCCCTCCCCACACACACCAAATAGGACTCAGTCTTAATCTCAGTACCTAGGAATGGTGCCTTACCTGGAAACAGGCTAGGTCACTCACTCAAGGAAACACATTCCTTCTGTTTATCATTTATAAAAGATACAAAGGTAGAGGAACATGAAGAACCAGGAAGATGTCAGGCAAAGGGCAAAGCATGTGGGAGGCCTCAGGACTTCCATGTTCTATCTGGGTAACACTCTCCAAGAACCTCCCACACTGTATAACTGTCTGGATGCTCTCCCTACCTGTCCTTTTCTGGCTTCACAGATGTCTCCTCCATAGGAGGAGATTAAGTCTTTGGCCACTGGTGATCAAGCTCAACTTTTGCCCCATTCCCCTTTCCAGAAGTAGGGCTGGAAATCTCAGCCCTTTAATAATGTGTCCAGCCTCCATCCCAAAGCTACCTATTGGTCCAGAGCCACTGGTCATCTCATTAGCACTGAAAACACATTTATGACTCCAGATTCTACTCTTGAAGGATGCATCTTAAGAATAAGTCAGACCAGGTGTTAGTCTCTTCAGTAACACGCAGACGTAAACAGAAAGTCTCGGTGCTCTCACTTACATTTTTCTGGACCTGTACCATTATAATTATCTTTAAATAAATGTATACTTCAGAGCCATCCTATCTCTCAAATGTTCATTTTGTACAGCTGTTGGAAGAACTTTAATGGGAATGCTTGAGAAAATCTTTCTTCAGGAAATAATTCAACAGAAGCCTCTACACACGAACATGATTGCTGCTGCCCTCTCTTTATTCCCAAACCAGAAACAAAGAACCATTTCCGCTAATATTTACTGAATATCTGTTTCTGTCTGTTGGGCATTGTGTTGGAGGCTGGGGACATGATGTAGAAAACCATCTCTATTTTCTCCTCACAGTGAATCTGCACTCCTGCTTGGTGAATGTTTTAATAAATTTTATTCTTAATGTGTTGTCAGCCCAGGCAGGCATTAAATGGTAATTAAGAAAAATGTAAATACAAGTTAAAATTCCTAAAGATTTCAAGGAGCATATTGTATTCTAAACTATGCATGCATGTTGACGTGTCTATTTTGCTTGGGTCTGCGTCCCCAGCACCAAGAACAATGCTTGGCACATAGTAAATGTCCGATAAGAACATAGTAAATTGAATTAATGTAGGAGGACCAGGAGATTATATGCAAAATTAAAAATAAATAAACAAAAGGAACATTGTTTGGCTTGCATAATGGGACTATGAATATGTGTTCCTCTTTTTCTTCCAAAATTTTCTTTTATACAGTTGGTGCTACAGTGTGTTCGCAAATCAGTTAATAAGTTCAAAAAGAAAGTCCTAGATGCCTTTAATACTACAGAGCAAGGAATGAAAATCTTGAAGAAATGAAAAGATGAAATCACTAGCTAAGATATCCCCAAGACTGAGAGAATGTTTGATCTTGATTTCCTGCCATAACTCTTCTTCCAGTCACCCCAGGGCTGGAAGCAATGATAGATGAGGAGCTACTGAGCTACTACTGCCACAGCCCAAGAAAGAAATGAGGATAGAACCAAAGAAAGGGACAGGGTGGTAAAGTTTTCCCCTTTTATGTTCAATCTCCCCACTCCCTGCTGGTACCTGGCTCATGGTAAGTCCTCACACATAGCTGTCAACTGAATGGGTTAGTGAGCAGTCTCATGTATCAGTTAAATCACAAAAAATATTTTCTGGTTATGCCCTTAATCTGGTGAATCCAGATTAATTCAAGAGTCATATGCTGATGTGAAAGAATGCTTCTCAAGAACAGCCACCTTCATTTGACAGTTCATTTCTAGAGGTAGAAATATAGCAAGGAGTCAGATACAACCCAGGGTGCCAGACAGGTTGATCTTGGAAACGTCATTGAATGTTTTATAAATTAGGCAGTTTCAAGCTAAGAGGGATAAAGATGTACTCAGCTTGTCTCCGTTAATGGAACTCTGTCACTTTGGACTCATAACATTGCATATGATGAAGGACCCAACTCCGGGTGACTTAAACAACACAAGATTCATTGGCTTCATAACTGGGAGGTGTAGAAATTGGGCTGTCCTTCTTAGGTGGCTGACGACCATGTCACCAGCATCCCAATTCTTCTCCATCACAGACCTGCCCTCTATCTGTTGCTTTATCCTTTACTGGGAAATTGTCACTTAGGCTCCTGTTTCATGGAAGCAATAGGGCTACAGACATCTAGACCTCACATCCTTACTCCCCTGAGCCAGCCCATCTTGGAGAATCTCCTATAACAATTCTCAGACCGCACTTATCAGCAAATTCACATGACAAGCTGATTCCTAGTGTCCCTCTCAGCCCTCCGTGCTCGATAGCTCTGAGTAGCTGATGATGTACAGCCTGAAAATCCTCAGTTCTTGTATTTCTTTTTTAGAAAATTGTACAGGAGAAACCAGAATTGTCCCATACTTGCACTCTCCAGGTAACATTTATTGAGTTTTCCAGTACACATCATGAGTACCACATAGTGAAAACATCATTGTAGGATAAAATGCATCAACGTCTCATCCTTTCTTCCAAAGCTATCCCTGTTAAAGCCAGTGTCTTCTCTATTTTCCATTAAAAGAGAACTTGTAGCCAGGTACTGATGGCTCACATCTGTCATCCTAGCTGCTCAGAAAATTGAGACCTGGAGGATCACCATTTGAAGCCAGCTTGACCAGAAAAGTCCATGAGACTCCATCTCCAATCAACCAGCAAAATGCTGATCTGGAGGTGTGTCTTAACTGGTAAAGAGCCAGCTGTAATGAGCAAGCAAACCAAGCAAAAGTAAGGTCCTAAGCTTAAAACCTGATACTATTACTACTGCTACTAATAATAATTTATGTATCTACAAAGAGACATAGACTATTAGTTAAAACTTTATGAAAAATGCAAATGAATCACACTATATATGTATGTGATGCACACACACATGTTGTGTGTGTGTATATATATATGTATATATTATATATATTCACATTGTGGATTATTTCACTCCACAGGATAGCCAGAGACTGCTTGGTCTTAGTATCAGCACATGGAATTCCTCTTAAGCCTTTGGAAAAGCTGGAGGAATGTGCCATTGTCTGTTTAGCCAGGTTTCTGTGGATGGACATAGAAGCAGTCCAACGCACACCCAGGCTGTCCTACACATCTTTCTTCATCAATCTTGACATTCTTCCAGAGGGAATTCCAGAGGCAGCTCCTGGCACTAGCCTTACTGAGTCAAAGATTACTCACATCTTAAAAACATAACCGCATGTAAATATTTTTAGGTGGTCAAAATGCCTTTTGTTTCTGGCCCAGTTTCTATTATCATTTACAATCTCACACATCCTCCTGTTCATCACCATGGGGGTGTCTTACAGTGGCCGGGGAATGGGGAGTGCATAGAATACTTGCTGGTTTAACAGCCTCATACTTCCTTGGCAAACACTCTGCCACTTGAGTCACAACTTCAATCTTTTGGCTGTATTTATTTATTTATTTATTTGTTGTGCTGGTCCTGGGGCTTGAACTCAGGGTCTGAGCACTGTTCTTGAGCTTTTCTGCTCAAGGTTGACATTCTACCACTTGAGCTACAGCAGCTCCACTTCCAGATTTTTTGGGGGGTGGCGGGGGGTGGTTAATTGGAGGTAAGCATCTCACTGACTTTCTTGCCCAGTCTGGCTTTAAACCATGAGCCTCAGTTTTCAGCCTCCTTAGTAGTTAGGATTACAGGCATGAGCCACAGGCACCTGGCTTTAATTTTTTTTTAGATACAGTCTTGCACTGTTGTTGAGACTGGTCTAGAGCCAGAATCTTCCTACCTCCACCTCCTGAGTAGCTGGGACCACAGATACATACCACCATGCTTGGTTTGTTCTTTGAGATAGTGTCTCACTAACTTTTGCCCTGCCTGTCCCCAAACTTGACACCTTTCTAGCTTTGCCTGCCAAGTTGTTGGAATTATAGGCCTGAGCCATTAGACTCTGTCCTAGGGCTCTGTTTTTAAAAAAACCCACCATGTAGCTGGGCACCGGTAGCTCACGCTTGTAATCCTAGCTACTCAGGAGGCTGAGATCTGAGGGTTGCGGTTCAAAGCCAGCCCAGGCAGGAAAGTCTATGAGACTCTTATCTCCAATAAACCACTAGAAAACCAGAAGTGGCGCTGTAGCTCAAGTGGTAGTGCACTCACCTTGAGCTGAAGAGCACAGAGACAGCGCCCAAGCCCAGAGTTCAAGCCCCATGACAGACCCAAAAAAAAAAAAAAATCCCTCTATGTGATTTTGAAGCTCATCCAGGTGTGAGAGCCACCACCCCATATAGGTATGCAAAGATGCCCAGACCCACAGGCTTCATGCATCTCCACCTGCTCCCATATGCTCTCCAGCATGGATCCTACAAAACTATAGTTTTTGCCATTTGATTCATGAAAAGGGCCCAGCATTGTTGCTTGATTGTACTTCCTCGTGCTTGAGGAAAGTTACACAGTTCTTCATGTGTTCAATGGTCATCAGTATCTCTTCTCCTTCTACCATTTCAGATCCTCTGCCCAATATCTATTGAGTTGTTCTTAATTTTCCTAGTAGTAGAGGGTTTGTTTTTTGGTTTTGGGGTTTGTTTGGTTGGTTGGGGTTTTTTTGCAAGTTAGAGATTAGCAGGTGGTCACTGGTATTTGAGATATTTTCCCCTCCCTGTCCACAATTTTCTTCTGATTGGCTCATGAATTTTCTTGTTCAGCTATTTTGGGAGGTTTCATTTTATTCTATTTTAATGTTGTAATTGTGATTGGGATTGTGTGTGTGTGTGTGTGTGTGTGTGTGTGACATTAGGGTTTGAACTCAGAGCCTCATGCTTGCCTGGACAGGCATTCTACCAAGGAGCTACTCCTCCAGGCCTTTATTGGCCCTGGTTACTTTTGACATAAGGCCTCCTTTCTTGACTGGGTATGTGCCTAAACTATGATCCACCTATTTCAGAGTATTGTCAGCTGGATGACAGGCATGTGCCACCACACCCGGCTTCTTCCATTGAGATGAAGCCTTGAGTTTGGCCTGGTTTGGGCTTGAAATTCCATCTTCCTTACGTTGGCCTTCTTTTCTTCTTGGCCCCCTCTCTGTCTCACACTTTGACTTCTCTGAGCACCCAAGAGGCGAAGAGGTGAAACAAGAAGGCAGAAGGCCCAGATACGACAGTGCAGCCAGGGCTCCACTCAAGGCCTGAGTGCTGAGCTGAGGATCGGAGAGGAAATGCTAGCAGCTGGGGCAGAGGGACACAGGGAGCAACAACATCTGAATTGGGCACAGAAGAAGGTTGTAGCCCCATCATGAAAGGCCTCAAATGAAGCTGAGCTGAGATTTGCTTCTGTGAGAAATGAGAAGAGTCTGGACCATTCTAACAGGAGAAGGAAATTGGTCCGCCTCCCTGAGTGCACCATGGATGGAGAGGAGGTGCGACCAGAGGCAGGCAGGCCATGCAGGCAGCCGTGTCACTGGCCAGGCAGGGCTAAGTGAGGGGACTGGAGGAGACACAGAAGGAAGAAGGAAGGAATCTGGTGTCTTGACTGGGAAAATGAAGGAGACAGAGTGGTCAGAACTGGCTCAGAGACACTACTTTCCCTTCTCTGGTCTCTGACGCCTGCAGGCCCTTTTGTAGTCTGCGGGTGTGAAGGAGGGATGGGGCTGATGGGAAGACCTTCAGGCCTGGACCTCAGGTTCCCTTCCACAGTAGTTACAGTATTGGGCAACCTAAGTTATCTAGAGCTGATTTAACACATACATGAAGCAAGGTGCTAGTGGCTCACATCTACAATCCTAGCTACTCAAGAGGCTGAGATGTGAGAATCACTGTTCAAAGCCAGTCAGGGGAGGAAAGTCCATGAGATTCCTATCTCTAATTAACTACCAAAGCAAAAAAGCTAAGGGCTCATGCACACACACACACACACACACACACACACACACACACACACACACACACACCAGCGTAAGTATGTGTATAGGTAATAGGAAAAATATACTATGTATAATGGGCTTCAGCAACCATGAATAACCAAGGTTAAACACACAGTAAACACCTGATGCGATGATGAATAATAGATTGCTGTGGGTTTTGAAACCAGTAAGTGAAACTACTGGATATGGTTTGATTCGTGGCAACTCATGCAATTCTGTTATAATGAGACTTTTCTTCCCTCTTCTATTTTAATTATGCAACAAGCATGCAAGTATATGCTAATAGTATCGCTAAACAAATTATTTACTGCATTTGAGGAAGCACTTAGGCAAATTTTAAAGTGGGATCACAGTTCCACAGAGAGTTCCAGGCATGGAGTTGGAATTCACAAGCATAGCCCCATAAAAATGCACCGTGAACTTGGCCCTAGAGACACAGGCTCTGGGAAGCTTTTGGAAACATGTTGGGAGGTTCCTATGGCAACTGACATTTTCCTCTTGCTATTGATCCCTCTGGATTCATTTCCAAGCTTATACACCTGGGTCTGCTCTCATGCAAAAGTTCTCAGATGTAGACTAAGCCAGAAGGCTGCCATTGCCAGGCTCTTCAGAAAGACAAAGGAAGTCACCATGAAGGATCCTGTTGCTAAGGATACTACCCCTCCAACTTTCTTCACCATCTTCTCAAAGCCATGACCCATGTAGTCCAGTCCTGTCCCAACACTGTGGTCAAGAAATATCACCCAACCAGGTGTGGTGGCTCACACCTGTAATCCTAACTACTCAGAAGACTGAGATCTGAGGACTGAGGTTCAAAGCCAACCCAGACAGGAAAGCCATGAGTCTCTTATCTTCAAGTAATCACCAAAAAGCCAGATGTGGAGCTATGTCTCAAATGGAAAATTGCTAGCTTTGAGTGAAAAAGCCAAGTGTGAGTACGAGGTCCTGAGTTCAAGACCCACTACTGACACACACTAAGAAGAAATATTACCCAGCAGCCCAAGGTCATCTCAAAATAACTGCACAAAACTGAGTGCACTTTTTGGTTGTTTGTGCTGGTACTGTTTTGTTTTTTAATTTTAGTGTATTGTTTCTCTTTTAAAAAATATTTTTATTATCTTTAATTAGGTACTAGTTCTTGAATTCGGGGCCTGGGTGCTATCCCTTAGTCTTTTCTGCTCTACCACTTGAGCCACAGCTCTACTTCCAGCTTTATCCTCATTAATTGGAAATAAGAAGACTCTTGGATTTGTCTGCTTGGCCTGTCTTTGGATATCAATACTCAAATCTCAGCCTCCTGATAGCCAGGGTTACAGGTATGAACCACTAGGCTACATGCATTTCTTAAATCTATAAGAAGATATGGTCTATGCAATACTTCTCTAAGTCTCCTTCTTTTTTCCTTCTAGTTCCATCATACCCCAACCCCTCTGTCCTCAAAATATCCTAAAGAGCCATTGGCCAGCCATAGCCTAGGAGCAAAGGAATGTTCTGGCCAGCAGGCAGGACAGGACAGACACAGCCCTTGTCTATGGGCAGAGAGGACCTGGGGACATGTGGGCATGATTCATCTTCACTCCATTCTCACTATTGCCTTCCATGCACAGGTCAGCCCATGAGCCTCTGCCACAGAGACCATGCACCTGCACAGGGAAGCCCAGCCACAGCATGGCAAGCTGGATAGACCAGCACACATGGCCTGTGTGCTCCCTGGCCTCCGCTCCAGTGAGGAGGAGTTTCTGTCACAAGGGGTGGAAAGTGCAGGTCAAGGTCTAGACCAATCATTACCGGCAGATACGGCTATTAAGAATCTGAGAAACACACCTCCTCTCCCTGGCCCAGGGCCTGAACCTGGTTTTAATTAGCCTGAAGTTATTTCCACCAGCCACCCCCAAGGCTGCCATCTCCAACTTGATGCCTCCTATCTCCCCAACTCTTCCTAGTAAAACAGTTTCAAATGGTGCCACTGAGTGCAGGTTCAGAGTAAACCCTAGGGCATGCATTGTTATTTAGTTAGTTGGTTATTTTGTGCTGGTACTGGGGCTTGAATCAAGGCCTGAGTGCTGTCCCTTAGCTTTTCAATAAAGGCTAGCACTCTAATACCACTTTGAGCACACAGCTCCATTACAACTGTTGATTAATTCAAGATAAGTCTCTCTCTCACACAGACTTTCCTGCTTGGTCTGGCTTCAAACCTCAATCCTTAGATCTCAGCCTTCTGATTACAGGCACGATCCATTAGCAGCATGCTTTATTTATTTATTTATTTATTTATTGCGGTAACTTGAACCTAGAGCATGCACTCTGGCACTGAGCAGCACCTTCTAGCCCATTGGATGCCTCTTCTCAAATAGGTTGTTCTCACTTATTTCTCTCCTATTTCTCCATCCACCATCCACCCTGCAGCTCCTGACTCTGCCTGAGTCTCCTGGGCTCCCTTTCCCCTCCACTCTTCCCCTCTTCCCCCCCTCCCCACCCCCCTCCCCATCCCCTCCCTCCTCTTCCTCCTCTTCCTCCTCCTCCTCCTCCCCTCCTCCTCCTCCCCTCCTCCTCCTCCTCTCTCCTCCTCCTCCTCCTCCTCCTTCTCCTCCTCCTTCTTCTTCTTTTGTACTGGGGGTTGAATCCAGGTCTTTGTCTAAACTAAGCAAGTTCTCTACCACTTGAGCCATGACCTCAGACCTTTCTCTTTTCTTTTTGTTAGTCATGGGGATTGAACTCAGGGCCTGGGCTCTTTCTCTGAGCTATTTTGCTCAAGACTAGTGCTCTACCACTTTGAGCCACTGTAGCACTTCCAATTTTCTGGTGGTTAATTGGAAAGAAGAGTTTCATGTACTTCCCTGCCCAGGCTGGCTTCAAATCATGATCCTCAGATTTCAGCCTCCTGAGTAGCGAGGATTACACGTGTGAGCCAGCAGTGCCCAGATGTGCATTTATTTTTGGTTTTGTGACAATGTCCTGTTACTTTTGCTCAGGCTAGTTTCCTACCTGGCAACACTCCTGCCTCTCCCTCCCAAGTAACTGAGATTACAGGGGTGTACTACCACATCAAGCTTCCTGAGTCCACTTGAAGACCTGCTGCAGAGAAGCGCGGCTTACAATGGGATGAGGAGAGGTGGTAGAGGCTGTGGAAAGAGACTCCCTTATTCACAGCAGCAGAGCTGATCTTACCTGGATTGTTTTGCTTTGATTTTTTTTGTTGTTGTTTCTCAACAGATGAACTGTTCTGGCCTGGCTTCCCATATTGATCTAATCAACAGTCCAAACACAATTTCAAGACTGTCAAAACAATTCCTGAAGCCCTGACACTGACAATTAAACATAAGCCAAGCCAATTCACCTTCATGTCCCATCTCCCCCATGAGGACGCTAGCAAAAGCCATCCACCACTGGCAGGGTGTGCTATCAGCGAGAGGCAGGTTGTAGAGCTGGGAACCCCTGACAGGCATCTGGAAGCTGTAATTACCCAGTGTATAATTTGGTTGCTAAATGGGTTGTTTACAAAGGTGTGCATGATGAAATCACAGGCCTGGCAGAGCGGGGAGGAGAGGAGGCAGGCAGTCATTAATGTCGTCTTTGCCACCTCCCTCCAGACCTCCACCTGTCAACTGCGGCTGCTGTCACCTCCGGTGGTGGCACAGATGCTGACCTGGCTGACTCACCTGGGCCTGTGACGTTGTGGAAATGCCTGGTGCCTCCCTTAGGTTTCTGCTGGTAATGACTCCCTCGGAAAGTGCACTCACCTGGCATGCGCAGGAGATGTGGTTCTCTTGTCACCTGGTCCCCAGGGTTGACCTGGAAGGAAAATGAGCCCAGAGGAAGTCCTGGTGGTTCCCCAGGCCAGGAAGTAAAGACAAAGTGCCAGGGTTCATCCCAGGCCAGTGTCCCTTCACAAAGGGAGCGACTTAGAGCATGAGCTGTGTCCTTTTTCCAACTTCCATCGCAGCAATGAAAGTGAGCTGAGTCCATAAAAACTGCAGAGAACTTTAGGGGGAGAGAAGAGGGGGCAGCGACTTACCAGCACCATAGCTGAAAGGTCAATCAGACTTCCCAATATCAAGAAACCACTTGTTGGGGCTGGGAAGGTGGCTCAGTGGTAGGGCACTTGACTTGCATGCTTGAGGCCCTGGGTTCGATTCCTCAGCACCACATAAGCAAAAAGAAAAAAAGCCGGAAGTGGCGCTGTGGATCCAGTGGTAGAGCGCTAGCCTTGAGCTGAGGGACAGCACCCAGGCCCAGAGTTCAGGCCCCATGATGGGAACCCCCCCCCCAAAAAAAGAAACCACTTGTCAAGAACAAACCAATAGCCAGGCACGGATGACTCATGCTTATAGTCCTAGCTACTCAGGAGGCTGAGAGCTGAGGATCTCAGTTCAAACCCAGTCCAGGCAGAGAAGTCCTTGATACTCTTATCTCCAATTAATCAGTCACTAGCCAGAAATGGAGGTGTGGCTCATGTGGTACAGCATCAGCTCTGAGTGAAAAGGCCAACATGAGGCCCTGAGTTCAAGACCCAGCACTGGTAAACATGTTGAAGGGATGCCACCAATCATGATGCATTACAGACATACACTGCTTTGCTAAATACATATCCTAAAAGTTAAGAAAAGTGGGAGAAGGGGTAGGTTGGAAGGGGTGGGTGCAAATGATGGAAGGGGAGACATCAATCAAGATCTATTTTATTCATAGACTACTCTATCCAATGGCAACTCCTTGGTACAACTACTTAAAGATAATAAAATTATTCAAAACGAAGATAAGGTGACATAAAATATAGTCATACAAATTCAACATACATCCTACAAAATGAAGAGAATCGAGGGAAGGAGTGGGGTTGGAAGGGAGGAGGGACAAAGACAAAAGGGGTGACATCAATCAAGATGCCTGGTATTTATAAACTGCTTTGTTGAATGACAACCCCTTTGTACAATTACTTACAACTAATTTAAAAAATTGAACTGAACAAGAAAACTAAACTAAAATAAATACCCCAATTGAAATTTTGGTATGGCATGAAAGAATTACAGTCTAAACAGTGACCTGTGCTATCAGGTGATCTTGTCTTTATAGGTTCCTGGTGGTAAGCATCGCATACTAAGAAAGATGGCTCTGACCTATGACATCACCAGGGTCGAGAAAGACGGCAGCTACATTCGAAGCTCTGAGGATGCTGTCACATGCGTATGGTCCTGCACTGACCCACGTGTCATTATGCATTGCACAACTGTAACTAGAGACTCAGGAAATGGACTCATTCGATGAAGGTTAGAACATTCCAAAGTATTCCATCTACACTAAAGGAGAAGGGAAATGGTGATCTTAGTTCCAGGCACATGTGTGTGAATTCTGGCTTGACCCAGTCTTTGCAGACATTGTCTTACATGCTTTCATGAATCAAGCCCTGGGACAGGTCCACAGGCGTGTCACACACAGAGTGGTTCCATCCTTCCTACCACATCCAAATCATGGTGGTGGCGGCTGGCTGGCCACAAGCCCACTTTTTTCTCTGGAGCAGCAAAACCTTGTATGCTGGCAAGATGAGCAACTTGAGCATCCTGTGATGCTGAAGATGGCTTTACCTCCCTACCCCCATATTCACATGAAAGGAGCCACCAAGAAAGAGCCAAGGATATGGCTGCCCAAAGCCAGGATAGAGGAGATGGCTTCACCTCTAGGCAGGAAGGTGACCCGTGACGGGCAGGACACAAGCCAGACGAGCCAGGAGGGCCCGGCCAGCAGGCTCTCCACTCAGGTTCCATCCTGGTCTTTCTAGGCTGAATGAACACCAGAGTGCTGGCAATGTGGCCATCCAGTCCTGCCATCTGTCCTCATGGTCCACCTGGCGCAGCGTCTGCTGATGCTGAGCCTTCCCCCTGCTGAGAAGATCAACTTGAGCCTGCTCTCTCCACTTCAGTCATTCACCCAGCCACTGAACTGCTGCCACAGAGTTTCAGGGACCCAGTTTTAAGCTGCCAGGAGGATGAATGAAACCCCCTCGTCCGTTGCCTGGCACCTGCAGGGTTATGGCTTCATTTCACAGATGGATGGTGAGAGACAAGGTAGGAGCAGGGGGGAGGAGGAGAGGCAGCCCCCAAGAAGGAAGAAGGAAGGTAACATTGGCTTTGTACATTCCAGAAATGACCAGATATGCATGCTCGACATATTACCTCCTATAATCCTGGCACGTCCAAATTAGAAGACCTCCTAAGCCATACTTAAAAGACAAGAAGACTGAGGCACAGGTCACAAGGATGTTGAAAGGGCCCCTGGGTTTTCCTGGGCCAGAGCAAGGACTGGCAGTCAGGCTTCAGCACATCAGCCAGGGCCAGAAGCTGCTTCACATGGAAGCCTCCAGGGTAAGGACAGAATGTGATGTTATAGGAAACTCATGGGCAGAGCAGCTAGTAGTGATGGAGCTCCTGTGGGATGAGCCACTGCCAGCAGGGGGCACTAGACACAGATGCCCTCATTCACCCCCTCCTCATCCCTCCTCTATCCAACAACCAAAGCCTAGCAGGCAGTAAGAGGTCAATCGAGATGGAAGCCAGGGACTGGACTGATTCACAGAGCAAGCCCCTGACCTGGGTGGAGCATGATGGAGAATGAAGTAGGAGGAGGGAGCACTGGAGGCCATCCAACACAGATGGTGACATGTAGGGCAGGGCTAGCAACTACTATAGAAGCCAACTTTTCCAGGGAACAGAGAACATGGAGTATGCTCTTGGTGTTGAACAGAAAGCCCCAAGGTGACTTTCAATCCAGCAGACCAAGAACAGTCCAGGGAAACATTGTCAGTACTATGTAAGTCATTTAGCATCCTGTGCTTGCTTCATCAGCAAGATTGATGGAGATGCAGCTTTGTGCTCCTGAGCACCTCACCCCCTGCAGCCACAGACCAAGCCATTAAACAAAACCAACGGAGAAGGCTAGGTGCCTGAATCCCAACTACTTAGGAGGCTGAAATTTAAGAATCAAGAATCTCAAATAGTGTAATTCCTTAGAAAAGTAAAATCAAACTTCAGCAAAATCAAACATTGGGAAGTGGGTACTCAAAGGGGTGGGATGGGGTCAAGGGGAAAGGGTTGGGCAAATGAAGAGGAGTGTGGGGAGAGGAATACAGTCAAGAATCCAATGTCTATCCCACAAAACTTAAACGAGTGAGGGAGGCGGGTGGGGAGGGGAGGACTGGCTGAGAATGTTGAAAGGGTGATATTGATCGAAGTATATTGTATTTATAAACTGCTTTGTTAAAGGGCAACTCCCTTGTGCAACTACTTAAAGATAATTTTTTAATTCTCAATTTTAAAAAAGAATATGGCAATAGGTGACTATAAAAAAAGAAAAGAAGCCAGGCACCGGTGGCTCACGCCTGTAATCCTAGCTACTCAGGAGGCTGAGATCTGAGGATTGCAGTTCAAAGCCAGACTAGGCAGGAAAGTCTGTGAGACTCTTATCTCCAATAAAAACCACTCAAAAACCAGAAGTGGCGCTGTGGCTCAAGCGGTAGAGAGCTCACCTTGAGCTGAAGAGCGTAGGGACAGCGCCCAAGCCCAGAGTTCAAGCCCCATGACAGACCAAAAAAAAAAAAAAAAGGCTCAAAGCCAGCACAGGCAGAAAAGTCTCTGAGACTCTTATCTTCAACTAACCGGCCAAAATAGGCAGAAGTGGAAGTGTGGCTCAAATACTAGAGTGCCAGCCTTAAATGAAAAAGCTAAGGGATAGAACTCAGGTCCTGAATTCAAGCCCTAGTACAGGTACAATTAATTAAGTAATTAACCAATTGCAGCCTGGTTCAGTCATGATCTCTGGATTACAGAATGCTCACTCAGATGCATGTGGGCATGTGCATGAGCATACATACATACACACACACACACACACACACACACACACACACACACCTCTGACTTTCCCACAGGAGAGCAGTAGGTTTCATTCTGATTGAAAAAATCAAGCTTCAAGAATGACCAGACACATTCTCCATTCAAACGAAATCAAGAGACTTCTAAGCCTGCAGACATTTTGTGTCCTTCTTGAAGCTGCCCTGGGCACCACCTAGTGTCTACAAGCTTGCACTACACTTAGGCTACTTAAGCCTTTTCTTCCAAAAGATCTGATTTCATGGAAATTCATGAGACTCCATAGAAGGGCAGGAGGTAGGGGGAAATTGGCTTTCGTGACAGGCATTTTTCAAAAGTGGTTGAGCAATAAAGACTTCTCATTTATTGGATTTCACACACGATTTTGCTTGAGCCGAAGCAAAATTCATGGCTGAAAACAACAAATAGGCAACTTACAGAGCCTTTTTCTCACGACAAAAGTTTTTAGGGGGGGATGTTTACAGAAACACATACACACACACACACACACATAAGTGAGCTTATTTGAATGTGCAATAGTGGTGCACATTTTGCAGGGCATTGCATTCTAGAGCTAAAGCTTAATTGGGCCTCTGTTGGGGAATGAATTCCCCCCTCCCCCCTCCCCCCCACACATACACCCTGTCTCCTCCCATGTTAAAGTCCTAAACCCTAGTACCTTGGAATGTAAACTGGAGATGCATCCCTTAATGGAATAAATTAAAATGAGGGCTTTAGGATAGTTCCCTACCCACGTGAATGGTGTACTTGGGAAAATTTCATAACAAATCCAAGAACACAGGGAGAAGGCCAAGGAGGGACATTGCCGGAGATCTCAGGAGCAATCAGCCCAACCAACAGCTTGAACTCATAATCCAGCTTCCAAAACAGTGAGAAAATAAATTTCTTTTGGGTATGCCACCCAGTCCAAGGTGTTTTGTCATAGTAGCCCTAGATAACTAATAGATGTTTTCTTTCCAGCTGAGCCGGTGTCAGGATTCTGGGGGAGCTCTGGTCCTATGGATACCAAAGGTTTCAGAAGCACATTCTGCACTGCCCTCATTTTATGGAGAGTGGATTTTGAACCCTTTCCCACTCCTCACCCTCAACAGTTGGGAGACTGTTTTCTCTTCAGTCCATCCCTGGAATGGGTGTGTCGGAGGAGAGCGGAGATTCTCAGCACTGGAAGGGGCAAGGTCAGCCTCTGCGCTGACCAAGTATGTAAGCTTGGCGAGTGGACAGAAGTCCTGTGACCCTGATCTTCCCCGATCCTCCCCTGCCAGAAATACAGATATCTCATGGGTGGGAACAGCAAAGGCATGCATTCATTGTGCTCAGGACTTAGCACCATGTCTGGCACTTAATACCTGTTCTGGTCACTTCCAAAAGCCGGTGTAGCCAGTTCCCAAACTTCCTTAAGTGAGTGTTCAGACTGACTTTACTGGGCACTGGCGCCTCATGCCTATAAATCCTAGCTATGTACTTAGAAGGCTGAGATCTGAGGATCATAGTTAGAAGCCAGCTGGGGGCAGGAAAGTTCGTGAGACTCTTCCATTAACCATTGAAAAGCCTTTCGTGGAGGTATGAATCAAGTGGTAGAGCGCCCGCCTTAAGCAAAAAGGCTCAGGGGCAAGCACCCAGGCCCTGAGTTCGAGCTGCAGTATCAGCGGCACAAAACTCTGGAACTCAGACCTCCTCTTTACCTGCAAACTCGCAGGAGATGCCTGGTGCCAGGGGATAGACCAGAGGCAGACGACGGATAAGCACCTGCAGCTCCTCTGGGAGTCAGTCTAGGAATAAAAGCAAATTTGAGAAATTGCTTCCAATGCCCTTTGATCCCAACACATCGATGTAAGATCGATCTATGGAGGATAAGAGGGCGCAGCTGGAAATCCAGAAACGTGTTTCTGAAGTAAAAGGAAGAGGGAGGGAGGAGTGAAGAAGGGAGAGAAAGAGGGAGGAGGAGGAGGGAAGGAGGAGGGGAGGAAAGGTGGGAGAGGGAGGTGGAGGAGGAGGAGGGGAGGGAGAAAGTGGAGGAGGGAGGGAGGGGAGGGAGGAAGGAAAGAGAAGGCCCAGGGCTGCCCGGCTGGACACGGAAGGACATCTGCCAGGAGGCAGCCAGCCCGACTCCTTGGAACCGCAGCGCCGACTCAGCCATTTCCAGGATCAATCTCTGGGCAGGGCCATTTCCTCCCCCGGCGGAGGCGGCTCCGGGAGGCGCAGGCGGGGGGCTCGGTGGCCCGCTCACTGGGCGCCTCCGCCGGCGAGCGCTGTCCATCACTGTCCTTCATCACCCGCGCGCGCCGCCAGGTGCGCTCCGGAGCGCGCGGGGATCGGCCCCCGCCGAGCCGGGAGAGGCCGCTGCCCGCCCGCGGCCCCGCACCCTCCGCCCCCCTCCCCGCTCCCCTGGTCCCTCCCCCCCTTCCCGCTCCCCTGGTCCCTCCTCTCCCCTCCCCGCGGGGCCGGGGCCGCCCCAGGCTCGCTGAGCATGCGGGGGTCCCCGCGCGCCGTCGCGTCCCGCTGCTGCCCCAACGAGGCCTACACCAGACCGGTGCCAGAGCGGCCCCTGGTGGATGCCGGCGTCCTAACGCTTGCCCGGATGATTTTAGTACGTTTTTTTTATTGTAAAAAATGCTGTGCAGAGGGGTTACGTGAGCAAGGTAATGAGTACATTTCCTATCGAGCTTCGTTGCCTCCTCCTTTGTTTTTCCCCTACCATCCCTTCCTTCCCATCTCCACTACTACACTCCCCCTCTCCCGCCGAAGTTGTAAAGTTCGTTTTCAACATAGTGTCTTCTACATCTCATTGTTACAATGGGTCAGCCTGTATCCCAATTTAAACATTTTGTTTTTTCCCTTCCCCTCCCGGAATTAGAGAAGTGTATATACAAGATGCAGGGCACCGACATCAAATACAGTGAAAACAGGGGCTATACCATGGGGGAGGAACATACAAAGAAACAAAAAAATCCCATGGTACATTATAAATACGTTAGAAACAATAGCAAGAAAGAAAAAAAAAATGTGTCCTTATCTTGGGGTTCATTTCACTTAACATCATCTTATATGGCCATATGTACATAGCTTTTGACCTTTTCTGCTTGTCCTAGATGTATACTAGTTATTGCCAATAAGGGAAACCATGGGGCCTGTGTTTCTTTGGGCCTTGCTTACCTCACTTAGTATAATTTTTTCCAAGTCTTTCCATTTCCTAACAAATGGGGCAATGTCATTCTTTCTGATGGAGGCATAGAATTCCATTGTGTATATATACCACATTTTCTTAACCATTTATCTACTGAGGGGCATCTGGGTTGGTTCCATATCTTAGCTATGGTAAATAATGCTGCAATAAACGTCGTTGTGCTGGTAGCCTTAGTACGGTCTTGTTTGTGATCCTTTGGGTAAATGCCCAAAAGTGGGATTGCTGGGTCATAGGGGAGCTCTATGTGGAGTCTTTTGAGGATCCTCTATAGTGTTTTCCAAAGTGGCTGAACAAGTTTACACTCCCACCAACAATGCAGTAAGGTTCCCTTCTGTCCACATCTCTTCCAGCATCTGTTGTTAAGAGTTCATGACTCTAGCCATTCTAACTGGGGTGAGGTGGAATCTCAATACTGTTTTGATTTGCATTTCTTTTATGGCTAGAGAGGTTGAGCATTTCTTCACGTGTCTATTGGCCATTCCTATTTTGATTGCATGAAGCTGCAGAGCTTCCGCATGGCAAAGGACTCTGTCCTTTTCTATTGCTAGCAAGATCAATAGAAAGCCCATGGATTGGGAGAAGATCTTCACTAGGCATGCAATGGACAAGGGTCTCATATCTAAAATATACTTGCAACTCAAAAAATTAAATCCCCCAACAACAAATCCTCAAAGAAACAACTGTCAGGGATGTTTTAGTTAAGGAGAGAGTTGAAGGATTTTCCCATGGGGTCCCCCCCAAACCCGGGTCTGGTGGCAAGTTTACATACAGTCAGGGGAAGGAGGACTGCACGCCACTCCTCCCCAAACAGCAGCCGGATCTGTCCTCATCTGGGCACAAGTGTGACAGTGTTGGCTTTCTCTCCTGGAGCCATTTACATGTTGGCAAGGAATGAATGAGTTATGCATGTCATTTCTTTAAATATACTGAACCTTCGCAAAGCCTTTGGTCATGAATGGGGTGGGCTGAGAGAGTAAGAGCTAAATCAATGCACAGGACACAGTTTGAGTAACTTCTGATTGGTTTGTTGGAAACAGAAATAAGGGAAAGGACTTCATATCAACCTCTGAGAAAGGTCCTAACTCCAAACAGGGGCCTTAATCCAGGTGCCTTAGTTCCAGCTGAAAAAAGAAAAAAAGCCATAACTGGGTGACTTCAACAACAGACATTTATTCTTACAGTTCTGGAGGTGAGGAAGCCCCAGGTCAAAATGCTGATGACCGAAGGAGGTTTTCTGGTGTGTAAATAGTACCTTCTAGCCACATCCTACTGGAATGAGGAGGAGGGGACTTCCTTGGTTCTCTTCTGTAAAGGCACCAATCTCATTCATGGAGACTCTCAATAGCTTTCCAAAGAACCCACCTCTGAATACCATCAGCTTGGTGACTAGGTGTGTGTGTGTGTGTGTGTGTGTGTGTGTGTGTGTGTGTGTGTGTGTGTGTGTGTGTGTAGTGGTATTGGAACTTGAACTCAGGCTCTGAGTTCTATCCCTTAACTTTTTTACTTTAAAGCTGGCCCCCTACCACTTGAGCCACACCTCTACTTGTGGCTTTTTGCTGGTTAACTGGAGATAAGAGTCTCATAGACTTTCCTGCTCAGGCTGGCTTTGAACTGTGATCCTCAGATTTCAGCCTCCTGAGTAATTAGGATTACAGGCATGAGTTACTAGCCCCCAGCAAGTGATTAAAAAAGAATCTTGGGGGACACTCATTCAAACTCCAGCATAGGTCAACCTTGTGTTTTATTTCTTTAATGCAATATATAAATGCAGAACATGCCTGAGATTTCAGCTGTCTTAAGTCAGACACTTTGTTGCTGTAATGTGTAATAACATGGACCCTTCCCATAACTTATCATACATGGGGACACCATGCTATCCATCTTAATCTCACAAAAGAAGCATCAGGGAGCATTCAGATGTTTCTGAGCAGTGCCACAAAAGAAGGAGGATGAGAAAACTGTCATCTCCTTACCTTGCAAAGAAAATTGAAAGCTACATCTTTTTTGACATGGAATTGGCAGGGTTGGGATGTGTCTCTCTGGGCTTGAGGTTCTCTACCCTGGGAAAACTGGAAGGGATGGAGAAGCTAAAGCAGTGGGAGAAGCCCTAATAAGTGCCAGGCCAAGCCTGTCTCAAGGAAATCTCTCCATCAGAGCCTGGTAATCTGGAAACTCTCCCAGGCCATCCCAGGGAACACCAAGCACGGATGGACCAGACTAACTTTCCAGCCTCGGCCATCAAGAGTAAGGGCCACACCTGGGGATGGAGATGAGGTAACAGAAAGAAAATACCTAGGGCCTTGAGGTTAAAGTGGATCTGGGGAGCAGAGGTGCCCTAAAAATGGAGATAAAGTGTGATCCTAAATCTACATTGTTTGGGTGAGGAAGGGCATAATGACATACATGCATTGGTCTTGGTCTTAAGCCTTTTAATTCAAATCATCAAGCATTTAGGCATGCTTGTTAATTGGAGAGGACAGGCAATAATTGGAAGATAAAAAATTAAGGTGAGCTGAGCACCAGTGACTCAGGAGGCTGAGATCTGAGGATTGCAGCTTGAAGCCAGACAGGGCAGGAAAGTCTGTGAAATTCTTATCTCTGCAGAACTACTAAAAAAAAATCTCCAAATGGAGCTATGGCTCAAATGGTAGAGCACTAGGGACAGCACCCAGGCCCTGAGTTCAAGCTCCAGGATTGGCATCAAAATAAAACATTTTAAAGAAGGTAATGTGTTCCTCATATATTGGTGAAAGAATGACTTGTTAAGTTTTTTTGTCAGTATTAGGGCTTAAACTCAAGACCTCATACTTGCTATGCTGGTCCTCTACCACTTGAGTTCTTTTTCTAGCCCAACTTTTTGCTGGTTAATTATAGGTAGTCTCAAAGATTTTTCTGCCTGTCCTGGATTTGAAACACAATCCACTGGATCTCAGCCTTCTGAGCCATGAGCCATGAATATCCAGCAAACAGTAACCTTTCTTATCTAAGGAGGCTAACATCAAAGATAGACAAGGCACACCATTCTTATTTATCAAACATTAAACCCCTATTTGGCCAAACAGAGTGTGTGTGTGTGTGTGTGTGTGTGTGTGTGTGTGTGTGTGTTAGTCAGGTCTGAAGTCAAGGCTTTAAGCTTGGTAGGCTGGCACTCAATCACATGGGTGTTGTTTTTCAAGATAAGATCTTGAGAACTTTTCTGCCTGGTCTGGCCTCAAACCTCAGTCCTTTAGCTCTCAAGGCTGGAGCTCTACTGTTTGAGCCACGACTTTACTTTTAGCTTTTGGAGCTTTAATTGATATGAAGAGTCTCATGGACTTTCCTACCTGGATTCAAACCATAATCCTCAGATCCTCTGATCTCAGCCTCCTGAATAGCTAGGATTACAAGCCTGAGCCACTGATACCTGGCAAACATATCATTATTAAATACCACAAGCCAAGAGATGCCAGCCATCACTGGAAGCTGGGAAAATCAAGAAAGCTCTTTCTTAGTGATTCTGGAGGGAGCATAAGCCTTACTTTGGAAACTTATTTTGGCTATGGTCTGTCAGCTTTCCATGACCATAATCACAGTTTCAGCGCTTCTCCTCTGTGATGGATGACAGCATTGCTTTTGAACCTGTGGTGAACTGGCACATCATAGCAAGGAGTGTGTGATGAAGGAAGTTGCTCCCCTCATGGCAGCCAGGAAACACAAAGCGATTGAAGAAGCCCTCCCACGCATCTTCTCCAAGGCCACACCCCCACCAGCCTCAAACTCCTCCCAGCCCCAGCCTCTTAAAGGTTCCACCAGCAACCAATAGCAGGCTTGGGCCAAACCTCTAAAACACCTGGGCCATTCCAGATCCAAACTGTAGCCTATGGTGATGCTGGAATCCTGGAAACTAGAGCTGTGAGAAGATACATTTCTACTGGGTTAATCCACCAAGTTTGTGATAAGCTATGACAGCAAACCCAGAAACTGTCAGAGGGAGAGAGAGGAGCGTTTGGTCCCATCCTTCACTATTTAGTGAAGTGTGGTGTGCGGAAGTTTGGTTCCGCACACCACACTTCAGGAGACATGCTCACCAAAAGAGGGGTGGAGGGTTTTCCCCGAATAGCCCAGAGTAGCCATGATTAGCATTAACACTTATAAGCTACATGATGAGAGGTTTCTGACATTCTCTGGGCAAACGAACAGCAGAGAAAAGTGGTGACCTCACTATGGCTGAAGCAGATAGAGCTGCCAAGTGTTGAGAACATGAAGATCCCAAAGGGATATGATGCTCCCAAAGCAGGTGGGTCAGGAGTTTGGGCCCTCCTTAACCAGAAATCCCAGGCCACGAGCAGTTACAGCAGCTCTCAAGTGGCTCTCACCCAGAACGGTGAGACAGACAGGAAGAAAGAAAAGCGGAAAGGCAGTAAGCATCCATGTGCATGCAAGCGGGCGCAGACAGGGACTAAACCCAGGCACGGATGTGGCTTTGGAGATGCAGAGGAAGGAATGCATTTTTAAAAAGGTCTGGAGGCTTAAGTCATCAGTCTCTGGCAACAGCTCGAATTTGGAGAGAGAAGAGTATTTATGAGGTGCCTACTAAAAGCATTGACCCAGGAGCCAGGAGCAAAATAAATATAAAATGGACACTTCTCCCCAGAGAAAGGAACAGCACCACAGGCAATGAAATGAGAGCATGAGCTCCAGTAACGACTTGAATTCTTATTTTAATGTGGCTAAAAGGGTCAAAAGGAAGAGCCAAAAGTTGGATTCATCACAGCTACTGCTTTCGTGTTTGAGGAAGTGGCGGTTCAGAGATGGCCAGATGTACTTAAAGAGGAGGGACTGGTACCACATGGGGAGTGGGGGGCAGGGAGAGCAAGAGAAAGGGGTCTGAGCCCATTTGGAAGGCAGCCCACAGGAGAGGTGTGTTTCCTGGTTGTCACACTCAGTGTGGATGTGGTTGTGAGAGCCAGATCCTGGTGGCCTGGATATGGGGAAGCATTTCCGAAACAAAGCCACCCATAAGCACAAAGGGCCAGGTGACCATATAATGGGTTTGGATCCATCCCAGCCAAAGGTTTGATCCAAAGAAGGACCAGATTGTCAGACAGAAACAAAGGAGAGAAGACGCTTGAATTAGCAGAACTGGCTAAGGGTTGGTATGTAAAACATTCAAGAACTTTTTTGTGTGGGGGGAGGGGGATCCGGTCGTGGGGCCCGAACTCTGGGCCTGGGCACTGTCCCTCAGCTCTTCAGCTCAAGGCTAGCGCCCTACCACTTGAGCCACAGCGCCACTTCCGGCTTTTTTTCCCTGCTTATGTGGTGCTGAGGAATCAAACCCAGGGCCTCAGGCATGCAAGGCAAGTACTCTACCACTGAGCCACCTTCCCAGCCCAACATTCAAGAACTTTGCAAATCAACTTATGGTGAGGGGTGGGGGTGTGGTTCAGAGGTGACACTGGTGACCTGACATGTTGAATTGAAACCCCTTTGGACAACTGCTTAAAGAGAATAAGAAAAATGATATACAAAGATTTTGTTAAAGCATGGCTGAAAAATCACAGCCACGGAGCACCTGAAAGTGCTTGCTTATGAGGGGGAGAGGGAAATAAATGGAGACTAGAACTCCAAAATCCATGCATGCAAGGATAAACGAGTGAATTATGAGCTGGGCCCTGCAGGAGCCAATGATAAAGTGTGCATGAACTGGAAGGGATGATTAACTGAACCCTCTGCTTCTGGGAGCAAAGTAAACAAGAGTCTTAAGCTCCCCATCCATTACCAAGGCAATTGTAGACCTGAATACTAAGCAGATGACATATGAGCATAGGAAAGAGAGCAGTTCCGTGAGGAGCCCATTGTGGGTTATAAAGTCAAAGGCATACACAAAATTCCTTCAATGTAGAGAGCAAGGGATGCCGTTAGACATAGCATTGCTCTTGTCAATTTGTCCAGCAGAATCTGATGTGATCTCTAGGAAACAAAGAAAACAATGTAAATGGAGTAAGCATAGTTGAGCTAGGGAAGCAACTAAATCCAATAAAGCTTGGTTCAGCAATTTCATTTGTCTAGAGCTGTGAGCTGTCATTAACCCCCTCCACCCTCCCACCCCTTACCCTCTACCCCTGCTAGTACTGGGGCTTGAACTCAGGGTCTGGGGCTTGAACTCAGGGTCTAGGCACTGTCTTTCACTCAAGGCTAGCACTTGAAGACACCTCTACTTCAGGCTTTTTTTTTATCGTTAATTGGAGATAAGAGTCTCGCAGCTTTTCCTGCTTGAGCAGGCTTTGAACCTGAATCCTCAGATCTCAGCCTCCTGAGTAGCTAGGATTATAGGCAAGCGCCCTCAATGCCCAGCTAACATTATAATCTTTAAGAGTTTGTATAACTTAAAAGGATGAATTCTGTTGAGAGAGAGGGGGAAGAACAATGGAAGGGTGACATTGATTAAAATGCAATTTACTCATAATCTGATGTGTGGAATTGAAACCTCTGTACAAGCACTTACATTTTAAAAAAAACACTGTATTTATAAACTGACAGGTTGAATTGAAACCCCTTTGTACAGCTGCTTAAGGATAATGATTATAAATAATTTTACATACTACATATATTTACATATAATTTATAAGTTTATATATACCACATAAATATATTTCAATTGTATTATATATATTTTAAGGAGTTTTTAGGCTTGTACTCTTGGCAAATCTTAGAAAATTTTTATCTACTCTTCATAGGAAAATATACATGGGCATAGACAAAACTGTATGTTTGGGATTGCAAGATAGAGTATGAGCCCTGAAAATCATAAGCCTGAAGCCCAGAACAAAGTTCGAAGGATTAAGTTTATAAGCAGGAATTCCCACTGTTAAGACCTGAATAATTCTATTCTTCCCTGTCCTGGCTGTCGGCAGAGCTCTGGGTAGAAGCCACACTGCCTGTGATCAGAGGCTACCAGCTCTGAGTGCCCAGATGGAGCCAGGGTATGGCTGTGCTGAATGAACTTCAGGGAGTGAACCCAGTGTGGCCAGGCTGGGCAGCTGTGTGCTTTTCCAGATGAGATAGGGGGGAAAATGCCAGGAAGCCCACAGACTTCAGCCCAGGTGGGGCTGAGGCAGACCGGCCTTCAGAAAGTGGGAGCTCAGGTCACAGAAAGCCCTTCTGAGGATCTGTGTGAGCCAGATACGTGGCTGAGATGGGAACACCACATTTTGAATTTCTAGTGGAGGAAACAGTGTGGTTTGGAAATGGCCTCTAAGCCCTCTCTGGGATTGTAATGTTGGTGTTTCACACGCGGAGCAGCTGTTCCTTCTGCAGAGAAAGGAAAAGCAGTAGGAGGCCCAAGCTGGTCTGTTTGTTCCTAGACTCCTCCACCCCTCCCCTTCCCCCTCTCCTTCCCCCTCCTCCCTACCCCTGCCCCTCTTTTTCTCCTGCCCCTCCCCTCTCCTCCTAGCCTTCTTTTATTCCTTCTCCTCTTCACTTGCTCAGTTGGCACTCTACCACTTGAGCCACACCTCTAACCCAAATTTTTGCTGGTTACATTGCAGATGTATCTCTTTGGCATCCTTGTCCTGGTGGTTTTCAAATCACAGTCCCTCTAGATCTCAGCCTCCTAAGTAGATAGGTTTATAGGCAGCACCCAGCAATTTTTGTATTCATAAAATAAGTAAGCATTGCCAATTGTCCAGGGATTTTGTGCAGATGATTAAACTAGAGAGTGTTCAAATGATAACTGAACTGTATTGAGCGCATAGCAGGAGCTAGAGAATGTGCTAAATCATATTACTTTATTTAGTTCTTTTGAGGATCTTATGACATCAGAACTACTGGTTTGTTGTTACTGCTGGGTAGGGAGGTGAGAGTTGAGGCATACTCTTGTGAAGTTGCTTAGGCTGGCCTCAAACTTGTGATCCTCCTACTTTAGCCTCCTGCCTCAGCTGGAATTACAGGTATATGTTCCTGTGCCCAGCTGAGACTACTCTTATCCCTGCAGATAAGGAAACAGAGGCACAGAATGACTAGGCAGTTGGCCAGAGCCCCGTGCCCAGTGAATCTGAATGTGCAGCTCTGGTCATGTCCTTCCCCTCAGTGGGAGATGCACTAGTCCACTCACACGTGGGACAGTGCTGGCAGTGTCTGGCACCGAGTAGATGCTCTACAAATGTTCATTTCCTTCTTCTTGTCCACTTCAGTAGCGCACGAACTCTGTCCTCTGGAGAGATGGTTTCCTGCCCTCCATACGTTAACACCAGTGGCCAACTGTGTTGGAGAATCATTTTGTCTTGCGTGCTGTGTGGGTGTGTGATGGTGATGTGTGTGTGTATGTGTGTGTGTGTGTGTGTTACCTCTTACATTCATGCTTCCAGTCATTCCTAGGCATTGAATAAGGAGGGTGGCGTGTTCCCCTTGTAAACCCTGCTTGAGCAAAACGCCATGATGGAGAAAAGGTGCCAGCTAAATGTGACTCATTCTCGGAGCTTGGCATAGATCCTTTTGCGCAAGGCGAGGCCACGGCAGGACAGTAAACACATCTTGCGAAGGCATAGGAATGCTCTCCCGCTGCCGCCGCGGGCTGGGCTGTACTGAATGTTCCCACAGCTCAGCAATTGCAAGGATCAGACCCATAAAACCCTCCAAGCTGTCTAGGAGACCGGAGCTTGGGAACGATGTGCAAAACCACTCAGCCTGGGAGATTTTATTGGTTATTCCAAAAACTCATGACCTGAAGAGTTTCGTCTTCTCATCGAAATATCAAAACTCCAGTGAAAAGAAGAAAATGTCTTTTTTTTTTTTTTAATGATTTTTTGTTTTCTTCTTGATGTCTGATCATGGGAGTTGGAAGGAATTTGATGTAGTCTTGTTCCAGTTAGTAAGAAAACCCAGGCTTGCAGCTGGAAAGCCTTGGCTAAGTGACGTAGGAGTGGTCTAAAGAGTTTAAAAACAAAAACACAACAACAACAGCAACAAAAACCCAGGATAGACACTGTAGCTCACGCCTGTAATCCCAACTACGTGGGAGATACAGTAAGACAAACAAGATCTGAATCTAGCTCAGACAAAAAGCAGGAGACCTTGTCTGACAAATAATTGATACAACAACAACAAAAAGTACTAGAGGTGTAGTGGCTTTCGTGGTAGAGTGTCCTTTCACTCCAGCTTATCCCTGGCTTTTGCCACAGAAGTCCTCTCCCTCTACCTGGCAGAGGAACCGCTGGGAGGAGACTCCTTTGCCAGGCTCCCTTGCCAGCACTGTGCTCACAGTGTGGTCAGGCTCAGTTCCTGGCTGAGGCATAAGCTACCAATCCTCCCAACCCAAACCAGGCAGCCAAACAGACAGAGAATGACAGCTCGCTGGGAGCCTCTGTACCACCCCAGCCCAGGAGTGCCTGCTTACCCATTTTGGCAGCTCATGTCTGGAAGCCAGTCAGAGCCACAGTGGCACAAGTTGTAATGAACTTATTCAGGGAGTTTGTAGCCCAAGCTTATTGGGGGAGGGGGAAAGGGGCAGCAGCAAGGCCGGATGGAAGAGGATGGAATTGTGGGAGGAAGAGACTACCTGTCATGAGAAGCTATTACAACACATGCCTAGCATGTGCAAGGCCCTGGGTTCAATCCTGAGCATCCCTTCCCCCAAAGACCATCAATAAAGAAACTATATCTTTAAGAAGTCAAGCCGGGTGTTGGTGGCCCATGCCTGGAACCCTATCTACTCTGAAATCTGAGGATTGTGGTTTGAAGCTAGACAGTGCAGAAAAGTCCATGAGACTTGTATCTCAGTTAATTGCCAAAAAGCAGGAAGTAGAGGTGTGGTTCATGTGACAGATCAACAGCCTTGAGCAAAAATAGCGAAGGGACCACAGCCAGACCCTGCATTCCAGCCCTAGTGCTGACACAAAACAAAAACAAAAGAGTCTGTAGCAGCTGCTATTTCTTTATTACAGGGGTTCAGACCCTGTGCTAAACATGTGTGTAAGTTGCTTTATTAAATTGTAATTCATTGGCACTAGAATCTAATAGGAAAGCGCATGCCATTCTATTTCTAGAGAAGGGAAACTGAGACATGGGGAGGCTGACTTGCTAGTACATCTCTTGGCTGAGATGGAATTCCAACTGAGGGTTCTGCAACTCCAAGTGAAGATTTTCTACCCTCCACCCATCTGACTCCTCCCTGCCTACATCTCCCCGAAGCTGGAGAGGGAACTCTCCTCCCATTCCCCGCCACCATGGCAGGGGCTGGTTGAGCCTTCAAATATCCTTATTGGGTTTTTCTTGGTTTTTGTTTTTTTGGTCAGTGGTGGGTTTGAACTCTCGGCCTGGATGGTGTCCCTGAGCTCTTCAGCTCAAGGTGAATGCTCTACCACTTGAACCACAGCACCACTTATGACTTTCAGGTGGTTAATTAGAGATAAGAGTCTCACAGACTTTCCTGCCCAGGGTGGCTTTGAACAGTGATCCTCAGATCTCAGCCTCTTGAGTAGCTAGGATTACAGGTGTGAGCCACGGTGCCCAGCCCAAGTATCTTTAGCATTTACCTTGTCTTAGCCAGCCTGAATGTCTGCTATGGCTGCAGGCTGGGCTCACTTTATTGGCCTCATGATGCAAGTAGAATGGCAAAGCCATATCAGGGTGGGTATTGCTGGTCAGAGGTAGCTTGCCTTCAGGTAGACCAAGAGATGGGGAGGAAGACCACATCTGGCCACATCTGGAACATGAAGGACTTGAAGGGTGTCCAGGACAAATACTACGGAGTCTCCAAGTGAACTCTGAAGTGCCAGCAACCATGGTCTCCACATCAGAGCCAATTCCAAAACACAGATGACCAGAGATGAGACCCAAGTGTTGCCAATCCAGCCAGGGCATTTCCCGCAGCCCCAGTGCCTGGTATAAGGCAGCAATAGACAGTCCGTGTGTAAGAGGCAACTTAAAAGATGCATTTGCTGCTGAATGCTGGTGGTTCACACTTGAAATCCTAGCTACTCAGGAGATCTGAGTCAGCCTGGGCAGGAAAATCTGTGAGACTTTTATCTCTAATTAAGTACCAAAAAGCCAGAAGTGGAGCTATGGTTCAAGTGGCAGAGCTCTAGCCTTGAACACCAAAGCCCAGGCCTTGAATTCAAGCCCTAGGGCCAGAAAATAGAAAAGAATGCATTTGTTGAGTCCTTCGAAGTAACCAAAAGTTCCCCAGCTTTGAACCTGTGCCCTTGGATCTGAGCTACTCTCTGCTGTAGTCACTGCGCAAGCATCTTGTGTGTAGGAGGCAAGAAAAGAATCAGAGGGGCTGGGAAGGTGGCTCAGTGGTAGAGCGCTTGCCTTGCATGCCTGAGGCCCTGGGTTCGATTCCTCAGCACCACATAAGCAAAAAGAAAAAAGCCAGAAGTGGTGCTGTGGCTCAAGTGGTAGAGCGCTAGCCTTGAGCTGAAGAGCTGAGGGACAGGGCCCAGGCCCAGAGTTCAGGCCCCATGACCGGACCCCTCCCCCCCCCCCAAAAAAAAAAAGAATCAGAGAAGCACCTTGTGTGGAAGGCAAGCCGCCCGGCAAACAGGCAATGTCTGCTCTTATATTAAAGCAGTGAGCCCAAACTCGGGAGACTACTTTAGTCTTATTCTGTTCTAGTCATAAAGTAACTTCTAGGAAACTCTTCCAGGGACAAAGCTTAGGGTCAACCAGGCAACACCTACGACGTGGGACTGTTTTAACTCTGCACACCTTTCTCGCCCTCTGACGATTCTCCCTATTTAACCTGAAGCCAATGTCTGTGCCTGTGAAGATGGCTGAAAATGGACTGAAGTGCTGTCTTCCCATGGCTGCCATAGAACAAATCTCTTTTCTCTGCCCTTCTCCGCGTCTCTTTATCTGGCATGCGGGGCAAGTAGCCAGACCTAACTTGGGACTCCTGGACTTTGGGGTTGGGATCTCAGAACCCCAGTTTCACATGCACTGTCCCCTGGCTGTCACACGCACTCTTGGCCTGGCTTTGGTGCCAACATCACCGGCTGGTCCATGCACCCTCTCTGCTCCTTTCAGTTCCGTTCGTTCCTTCTCTCCATTCTCCTGCTTCATCCTGCTGTTGATTTGTCTTCTGCTCTCAGAGTCGGTCGGAGCTCTCTGCGATGTTTAATGACCATTCTGACACTCGCAGACTCTGCACACAATCCAGCCTTACTAAATTGCTTTCGAGGATTAAACCTTTGCTTACATGAAGTCTAGACATGCATGCGTCATGAATCATTTCTATAGATCAATATGAAATCTCAATCACAACCTATCTAGAACGTCCACTGGCCAGGATGGTCCCAGTCCCTCGCTCTCAGCCATCCTCAGGACGGAGCCCCTGTGGCCTTAGAAATCAATGTCTGGCTCTGGAGGAGGAGGTGGACCCGGCATGCAGGACGGTTGGTGATCTTGCTGAGCCATTGCCAAGCGCTGTTAATCACACACAACTTCCCAATGACCGCTGATATCCAAAACAAGACAAGAGGAGGCAAAGAGTTAAAGCCTGGAGAACCTGACACCGTCTAGACTCTGGAGAGACACTATCTGTAAGACGGGTGATGAAGCAGATCTACTGAAATGCAGCGAGATGAAACTAAAATTTCTACTTTAATTTCCTTTTGCTAGAAGAATACAAACTTATGTTGGGCACTGGTGGCACATGCCTATAATCCTAGCTACTCAGGAGGTTGAGACCTCAGGATCTGAAGTCAGACTGGGCAGACAGATTCACAAACTCCTTCTCTCTAACTAACTAGCCAAAAAAATAAAAATAAAAAATAATAACAGAAGTGGAGGTGTGGCTCAAGTGAAAGAGCACCAGCTTTTAAGGATAGCACTCAGACTCTAAGATTAAACCAGAGTATGCACACACACACACACACACACACACACACACACACACCAACACAAACTTTATGTAAATATTTGGCATACAGATTAACAGTGGAATGTAAGAGTGCATTTGTATGCATGCCAGACATCTCTCAGTATCCACAGGGGATTGGTTCCAGGACCCACTGAAATCCCTAGGTCCTCAAGTCCCTTTTAATAAAATAGATATGCAAATATCCCTTGTATGCAAATATGTGTTATTTGCATGTAACCTATGGACATCTTTCCCTAACACTTTAAATTATCTCTAGATGACTTTTCATACCTGCTGCAACATAAATGTTGCAAAAACCATTGTTCTGCTATATAATTTAGGGGAAAATATTCCACATAAATGCAATTGTCCCCCCCCCCCGGAAATATTTAGGATCTGCAGTTGATTGAATGTGGAGGTAGCCTTCAGAGGTGGAGGGACAACTGTGAAAACACTTACATATACTAGAGGGGCGCACACTCAAGATCTGATGTCCAATGAACACAGGGAGAACAGTTTGGAGGCCCTCCCCCATTTAGGCAGGGGAGGTCATTCCGGTTTTTTGTTGTTGTTGTTGCTTTTTTGGGCCAGTCATGGGGCCTGAACTCTGGGCCTGGGCGCTGTCCCTCAGCTCTTCAGCTCAAGGCTAGCGCTCTACCACTCGAGCCACAGCGCCACTTCTGGCTTTTTTTTCTTTTTCTGCGTATGTGGTATTGAGGAATCGAACCCAGGGCCTCAGGCATGCAAGGCAAGCGCTCTACCACTGAGCCACCTTCCCAGCCCGTCATTCCGGATTATGTGAGGGCCAACACAAGACTTAGATGTGGAGAAAGCCCCAAGGAAGACATGAAGAGGCTTGATCTCAATTCAACCAGGATGAGGCACAATTCAGGGTTCGCCATGATCCCAAGGCCCTCATGTTCATGCCAGCCTGTGCACCCATCAGAAGAACGTTTATCGGAGGACTTGAGGGCAGCCAAATATACCCACAAACTTACGGTCAATGTGTTTATGAATAAACACATCACCATCATGATGAAGAAGAACTATATCCTCCCCCAACAAAAAAAAGAAGATAATCCTTTGTCTGTTGCATGGTAATATCAGTTCTAAAAAGGAGTTTGATTTGGGTAGATTGGTGAGTATTTTTTAAAATTTCCTTTCCTATCATTGTTAACTGACAAGGAAAGTGTAAGTGTGTGTGTGTGTGTGTGTGTGTGTGTGTGTGTATGTGTTGGGGTTTAAACTCAGGTCCTTGTGCCTTTGCCTGGCTTTTTACACTCCAGGCTAACACCCTACCGTTTGAGCCACACCTCTATTTCTGGATTTTTGCTAGATAATTTGAGATATGAGATAAGGCTGGCTTCAAACCTTGATGCCCAGATCTCAGCCTCTGGAGTAGCTGAGAGTGAAGGTAAGTCACTGGTGCAGAGGCCACATAATAATTTAACTGGTCTTCACAGGAACAATCGTTGGAACTGAAAGGAGTAGGTGTTCAGAGTGGGAGCAATAGGGAACAAGGAAAGAAGTAAGCAAAGTAGGAAGAGAAGGAGTAAAACGAATCTGTTAAAATCTAAAGAACTGTACAATCTTAAGAACATCTGGCAAACTCTTGCATTCCTGTGTGCTGTGTGTGCTATTACCAGCTGTGGCCAGCAGAGGGCAGCTTCCCCCCTGTTTAAGCAAAAAGCTTCTGGCATGAGCTGCTATGGAGCTAGCTTGAGCAAGGGCCCTCCTCCAGCCTCTGGAAATAAATCTTTCCTTAGCTTTTGCCTCTGCAGAGTAAGCTGCTGAAAAATCAACCCTTCTCAAGGCCCTTAGCGCGCAGGGGTGTGATCAGTATTCTCAGCTCTGATGGAATTCTCAGGGGGCTTGGTTGGAGGTGGGGGAGGTTCCTGGCTTTCAGGGAGATCAGCCTTGGAGTGGGAGACAGAGGTGTACCTGCTGAACAAGAGAAGCCCAGGGACAGGATCAACAGCCCAGGGAGTTGAAGGGCATCACATGTCTGTGTCCACCTTGGTGGCCCCATGCCATGAACCATCCCTTCATAATTAAGCCAGTGACTGAGGTTTCTTGGTTTCCCCTTCCTTCCTTCCTTCCTTCCTTCCTTCCTTCCTTCCTTCCTTCCTTCCTTCCTTCCTTCCTTCCTATAGAACCAACTATGTGTTGTCCACTACCAGAATCTTTCCCATAAACCCACTGCTTTTCTTCCTTGCCCACCTAATGCACCATTAACATAGTGTGTGTGTGTGTGTGTGTGTGTGTGTGTGTGTGTGTGGTCACACATCTCAGCCATAGCCAGGTGCTGCAGTTTTGCTGACAGGCTCCTGTGTGTGTGGACTCTTGGCATTCTTGCTGGTTGGCAGAGCCGAAGGTTTCATGATTGTATCAATCTTTTGATACAACAGGAAGCCCTGAGATCCTGGATGAGGTGCTGACCTTGTCTGTCTCTACAGGAAGACACACCTGCACCTGTTGAATGGAGACCCTCTATAGCAGGTCTGATTACAGAAAGGTCAGCCCCTAAATGGCCACCTCCGTCTCCACCCTGCAAATATAACACTAGACCAAGTTGTTGAACATGCTGGAAGGATTTTTATGCCTCTCAGAAGGTGCTGGTCCTACCCAGTAGCTCCCCTCAACCAGGAGCCTGAATTGAGACCCCCTGTAGCAAAAGCCAGGGTCCTGCTAGGTGCTGGTGGCTCATGCCTGTAATCCTAGCTACTAAGCTGAGATGTGAGGATTGTGGTTTAAAGCCAGCCCAGGCATAGAAGTCCATGAGACTCTTACCTCCAGTTAACCAGCAAAAATCTGTGGCTTAAGTGGTAGAGCACTAACCTTGAGCAACAAAACTTAGGCGCAATCAGTGCCCAGGCCCTGAGTTCAAGCTCCAGGACCAGTACCAAAATAAACCTAAAATAAAGTAAAATTTGATGTCCTGAAGATGTCTTGGAACATCAGCATCACACCACAGAAATCCACTCGATCCTTGGATCCACTGGTTATAATGGCCCTCACTCTTGGGCCCATCTCCCTGTACCATGCTGTCTCTGATCAATTATTTGTTCAATGCTTTAGGTTGACTTGTCCTCTTAAAAAAAAAAGGAAGAGTGGAAGAAAAATAGGGAATTCCAGGGTTTTGATGAAGCGAGGAATCTAAAAATAGCTCTTGAGCAGAGCCGCGGACTTGACTGTGGCTTCTTGTTATCTCAAAGCAGCAGCAACTAATGACCAGCACGTGCCACCAGGCAATGGCTGCAGCTACCAGGATGACACAGCCTCACTGGCGATGGCCACCCTGATGGCCAGGAAGGCTTGTCTCTGTGACCTTTCCCTTGGAAGTGTGGACATAGGGGTGTGGGAGCCCCCAGTTCCCTGCCTGCCTGAGAGAGACTCAAGGTGAACAGTGCAGGACACTTCAAAGTTCCTATCCCAAATGCACCCACTGGTGGCCCCAGAAACTAGTCCTTGTCATCCCCCCACACTCCCCAAGACCCAATAATTATAAGAAACAGTTCTCTGGTGCATGTAGATACTGGGCCCTGTGATAAATACTCGGCTTGCTTGGATCATCCTCTTGAATTCCCACAACTCAGTAAGATTCCCCAGATGACAACCAAGGAAAGAGACTTGAAGAGGTTAAGTCACTTCCTGAGATTCGCAAGGCCAGCACGTTGCAGAACCAGGATTTAAACCCAGATGTCACTGTCTTCCAAACCCCCGGGGTCTCAACCGCTATGCCATGCTGCTTCCACTGGAATCACGATGCAGAGCGAACAAAGATGAGCCCAGCCAAGCAGAGAGCATTTCCTAATTTGGAGGGTTATGAAGCCTTAAGACAGCTCCCAAAGACACCAAACCAACGTTCTGGAGATGGCTCAGTCCTCTGGAAAAACAAAAGAAATACCAGGCAGCACTTTCCCTGTCAGCTGCTCTGCCCACACACAAGAAGGCTAAACTGAGCTCCTACTATGTGCCAGGAATAGGAGGAAACCAAACCATAATCTTATCTAATGCATTACACTCAAGGAGAAAAGGAACAAGCCCACCATAGCCGTAAATATAAGTTGTTAATGTGTTAACGGTTTGATTTCCAGCCAGAGGTGCCATTGAGAGGTGTTGGAATCTTTAAGAGGAGGGGCTTATTGGGAGGGAGTTAGGTCATTGGCAGGAAGGGGGGAGAGGTCCTGCAAGGTGACATTGGCCCTGGCCTCTTCCTCTTCCTCTCTGTTTACTTCCTCTCTACAGGCCTTCTCTACCACAAGCTCCTGTCATGATATTCCCAAAGCAACAGAGCTCCCAAAGGAAGCATAGACCAAAACTGCTAAAATCATGAGACAAACCTTTTCCTTAAGCTGATTTTCTCCAGTGTTTTATATCATAGTAATAGAAAGTTGACTAACAACAGCACGTTTGTGAATACATGAGCAAGGTAAATCTAGCCAGTGAGAAAGGCCATGGACACAGCAGCTGGGCTGGGCTGTAACTTTGGTGGAGGTGGTGGATGGACTTTCCCAGGGAATAACTTGAAGCTGAGTCAAGCTAATGTTGAGAATTCCACTTGGGCAGGAGCAAGCTTCAGCTATCGGGCTGTCCAGGCCAACGGCCCAGCAACGGCTCCAGTAGCAGGCGGTGTGGTGTCTATAAGGAGATCTCACTGGCTGCAGGAGAGGCATTTTGTCATCACTGTGACGAAACACCTAAGAAAATCAACTTAATGAAGGGAAAGCTCTATTTTAGCTCCTGGTTTCAGAGGTCCATGGTCATTTGGTTTGGTTGCTTTGGCCCCCAAGGCAGCACAGTACATCATGGTGAGAAGTCTGGGGCCGAGGAGAGGACCAGTGGGCATCAGCAGGTGAAGGAGAAAGGATTGCAGCTCACCCTCAAGACAGCATGGAAGGAAATGTCTTCTGTGGCTCAGGCTCCTGGAAGCAGGGAGAGGGTGGATGGGAGGGGCCGCTTCCGGCCATGTGGGAGGTAGGGAAATGGGGAGAAGGAAGGGAAGGCTGCCTAGCAGTTGTTCTAACTCTACCCAAGGAAGAAACCCTCTGCTGAGCTCCTCAGAATGTGGGGGCCTTCGCAGAGGCCTGGTCCAAGGGAGTGAGGCTCCCTGGTAGATGGAAGGTGCTGCTGCCAGTTTGTTCTTCTGCCTGGCCTGGAACAACATCTGCCTGGTGAGGGGACCTCCCTCTGCCGGCCACTTGCCTCTAGAGGGCCCCTGGGGACCCCCAAAGAGCAGCATGATGAACTTGAAGACCCAGCCTGGACTTGCTGACTGACTCCAGTTATGGATGCGGTAGGGGTGAGGGATAAAGAGATTAAAGACAGATGCAGTCAGAGTTGGGGCTTGTGGTTTGGGTAAGTGTCTCCCAAAGGTCTGTGTGTTAAAGGCATGGTCCCTAGGAAGGCACTGTTGGGAGGTGTGGAACCTTTAAGAGGTGGAGCTTAGTGGGAAACCCTTAGGCCATTGGAGGTATGACCTTAGAGGGGATCATCATGGGACTACTGATCTGTCCTCCCCTCCCCTCTCTCTCCCCTCCCTTCCCTTCCCCTCCCCTCTCCTTCCCTCTCCTCCCCTTCCCTCCCCTCTCCTCCCCTCTCCCCTTCTCTCTTCTCCTCCCCTCCCCTCTCCCCTCCTCTCCTCTGTTCTCCTCTCTTTAAAAAATCAAGAAGGGGCTGGGAAGGCGGCTCAGTGGTAAAGCACTTGCCTTGCATGCCTGAGGCCCTGGGTTCAATTCCTCAGCACCACATAAGCAAAAAGAAAAAAGCCAGAAGTGGCGCTGTGGCTCAAGTGGTAGAGCGCTAGCCTTGAGCTGAAGAGCTGAGGGACAGCGCCCAGGCCCAGAGTTCAGGCCCCGCGACCGGACCCAAAAAAAAATGTCAGTGGCCCACGGCTCACACATATAATTCTAGCTACTGAGGACGCTGAGATCTGAGGATCATGGTTCAAAGCCAACTCAGACAGAAAAGTCCATGAGACTCTTATCTCCAATAAACCACCAAAAAATGGAAATGAAACTATGCTTTAAGTGGTAGAATGCCAGCTTTTAGGGGAACAGGTAAAGGACGGAGCCCAGGCCCTGAATTCAAATTCCAGCATCATCAAAAAAAAAAAAAGCTAGAAAATATTTAGATTAAGGAGACTATATAAAAAATAAAGAGGAGGGCTGGGAATGTGGCTTAGTGGTAGAGTGCTTTCCTAGCATGCATGAAACCCTGGATTCGATTCCTCAGTACCACAGAAAAAGCTGGAAGTAGTGCTGTTGCTCAAGTGGTAGAGTGCTAACCTTGAGCAAAAGAAGTTCAGGACAATGCCCAGGACTGGCAATATATATATATATATGTATTGTATACACACACACACACACACACACACACACACACACACACACACACAGGAGCCAGGCTGAAGGGCCTCCCACTGACTGAATTTAGGATAACACGGACACTAAAAACAATATTGGCAGTCAATAGGTGATATAATTTGTTAATCTTTAGAAATATCCACAAGTCCACAGTGATACCCAAAGCACAATGAAGAAATTGAATTTTCCAAGCACCAACATCATTGTCTTGAGCAAGGGTCACCATTGAAGATTTTGGGGGAATACAGTATTCATACAAGCTTACAGTAACAGTTATGGTTTGGTTAGGTAACATGTGTATCCCAAAGGTTCATGTACTGGAGTATATCAGTATTGAGAGATGGTGGTGGGACCTTTAAGAAGTGTGGCCTAATGGGAAGGGATTAAGTCATAGGGTTACTACTCCTGACACAATCAGTACCTATGCTGAGGGACTGGGTTACGGCTCATGGGAGAGGACTGGCTACTAGAGTCAGCTGTTATAGACCGAGGTGAGTCTTGCATCTCACCTCAGTCTTTCACACATATGCTGGAACACGTCACTTCTAGCATAAGTTGAATCATCACGAGACCCTCATCAGAAGCTGAGCAGATCCCGGGGCCACGGTCTTGAGCTTCCCCATCCCCAAAAATATGAGCCAAAAGAAAAAGCTTTCTAATGATCTCCACCACAGGTATTTTTGTCACAGTACCATCAAGAAGATTAGGACAACAATACTGGATGAATTTCTCATTAACAACACAATGTAAAAGAGGACTTTTTTTTTGTCAGTCATGAGAAGTTGTCCCTGAGATTTTTCATACGAGGATAGCACTCTACAACTTTGAGCCACAGTGTCACTTGTAGTTTTCTGGTGGTTGATTGATTGGAGATAAGAGTCTCATGGACCTTCCGTGCCCAAGCCGCCTTCTAACTACACTCTTCAGCCTTCTGAAGAGCTCGGATTACAGGTGTGAGCCACAGGTGGCTGGCCCATTTTTAAAAAAACAGCAAAGTGTTCTAGGCTCATCTGGTACTTTTCTTGTCCCAGGGTGGACCTGGCTAGTTTTCTAAGGAATTCTTGTGTCTTTTATTGGGAAGTGGCATTTAGACAACAAAATGTAAGTATTAGTGGTATTTATTACTATAGGACTCATGGCTTCTAGATCATTCAGTAGTTGTAAAAAATAATAATGGTTCTGAGAGGTGAAAAATTTCTTGTAGGACCCTGGCTAAGCTGCTAATTGTATTTTTTTGGGGGGGGGGGGGGGTATCAGCCCTGGGGCTTGAACTCAGGGCCTGGGTCTTGTCCCTGAGGGTTTTTTTTTTTGTTTTGTTTTGTTTTACTCAAGGCTAACATCCTGCTATTTGAATTATTTAACAAAATGAACACCAGCAGGGGGCTAGGAATGTGGCTCAGGGGTAGAGTGCTTGCCTAGCATGCATGAAGCCCTGGGTTCCATTCCCAGTACCACATAAACAGAATAAGCCGAAATGGCACTGTGGCTCCCATAGTAGAGTGGTAGTCTCGAGCAAAAGAAACTCAGGGACAGTGCCCAGGCCCTGAGTTCAAGTCCTAGGACTGTCAAAAACAAAAGCAAAAACAAAACCAAAATGGACACCAGGAAGTGGAAACACATTGTAGGGGCAAGAGGGTGTGGGCAAGAATGGAGGGGTGAATACAGACTGCCATTATATGCAGCGTAGATTATGTAAGAATTGAACAGCACAGCTTGGGGATGGGTCTAGGATGAGAAGAGATGGGAAGAATGGTGGAAGGGGTGACCTTGACCAAGATGCATTGTCCGTGTAATCTCGCGTCTGGAATTGAAACCCCTTTGTACAACTATTTTGTAAAAATGAATGAATATTTTTATAAAGCACACGTCCGAGCTCTCTGCTAGACACCTCCATCCACACTGCCACCTTTGACCCAGTAAGCCCCACACTTGGGCACAACACCCACATCCAGGCCCTGAGCCCGCTCATCTCCCCCATTTCCCCTCTAGGGCAATGGTGACCCTACTTGGCTTTTTACCAGACTGCTGGGAATCCTTCTGACCCCTCTGCCTCCACCACTCCCCAGACCCCACCTGCTGTGACGTGAGGTTGCTTGCGTCTCAACTGTCTTTCCTTCCTGCCACCACTAGGGGGCCGGCCCTTGTCTGCTTTCTTCTTTCCCCAAAATAGCCTCCACACTCTGCGCGGAATGATCTTAGAATCCATACCTAATTGTGTCACTCTGCACAAAGCCTTTCTGAACTGGCCTCAGGTTCTGGAATTTTCCTCATCTTTCTCCCCTTCATAATGAACTATTTGTAGAATCCAAATGCTTTTCCTTCCTTCCTTCCTTCCTTCCTTCCTTCCTTCCTTCCTTCCTTCCTTCCTTCCTTCCTTCCTTTCTTTTCTTTCTTTTCTTTCTTTCTTTCGTTCTTTCTTTCTTCTCTCTCTCTCTCTTTTTCTTTCTTTCTTCCTACTTTCTTTTCTGCCTTTCTTCCATTTGGGGGGATACTGGAGTTGAACCCAGCCTCTCAAATTTGATTCTCCCTAGGCCATGCTCCTAGTGCCTTTGCTAATTGTTAGCCTGCTTTTCAGATACAATCTTGCACTTTGGGGCCTGGCTGAGATTATCCTATGTCTGCCTCCTAAGTAACTGGGATTCCAATTATACATCGCCATGCTTACCCACAAACACTTCGTGATGCTCCTCATCTCCCAGTCTGTTCAACATGTTTCCCTTTAGGGTGCCCATGGCTACCTGCAAAGGTGTCTGTCCTTACCTCTGCACAGAGTACACATAGCCCCCAGACCTCATCCAACTCTTTCTTAGTCCATTTTCTCTTGCTATAACTGAAACTTTCCTTTTATAAAAGGACAGGCTGCTTTAGCTCATGATCCAGAGGCTCAAAGTCCAAGAACATAGCCCAGCATCTGGTAGGGTTCCTTGCTGCATTGTGAGATGGAAGAGGGCATCACATAACGCGGCCCAGTGTGTGAGCCAGAGAGAACTTGCTCTGATAGTAAAACCCTCCAGTGATAACGACCAGCCCCTTCATTCATGAAGGATGCATCCATTCACACGAGCAAAGCACTCACCTCCCAAAGGTGCCACTGCCGAGGGACAGAGATTTTGAGGGTTAAGTTGCTAACACATGAAATCGAGGAGCCCGGAGCACTTTCAAAAACCTTAGCACAGCCAGGAGCCAGTGGCTCACACTTGTAATCCTAGCTATTCAGGAGACTGAGATCTGAGGATCTTGTATCAAAGCCAGCTAGACTTATCTCCAATTAACCACCAAAATGCCAGAAGTGGTAGAGAGATAGCCTTAAGCAAAAAAGCCCAGGGATAGCACCCAGACCTCAGTTCCACTCCAGGACTGGCAAAAAAACAAAATAAACAAACAAAAAACTTTAGTACCCACTTTCTGAAGTTCCTGTAGCAACACGTGTGGCAATTCTAGAATACCTTTGACCTCTCTGTATGCTACATATCTCCTCTAGGTCTGCTCCCCTGGGGCTCTGAAGCAGGGCCCCCCATTTTTTACTTTTTTTGGGGGGATGGGTAGGTTACAGGGCTTGAACTCTGGGCCTGGACGGTGTCCCTCAGCTCTTCAGCTCAAGGCTTACGCTCTACCACTTAAGCCACAGTGCCACTTCTGGTTTTCTGGTGGTTAATTGGAGATAAGACTCTCATGGACTTTCCTGCCTGGGCTGACTTTGAACTGCAGTCCTCAGATCTCAGCCTCCTGAGTAACTAGGATTATAGGTGTGAGCCACCAGCTCCTGGCTAGGGCTCCCCATCTTAATCAGTAGTGTCTATCATGGTGCTGAACTACTAAGTATTAGAGTGTTTGGGGGTTGGGAAGGTGGATTAGTGGTAGAGTGCTTGCCTAGCATTCATGAAGCCTGGGCTTGATTCCTCAATACCACATAAACAGAAAAAGCTGGAGTGGCGCTGTGGCTCAAGTGGTAGAATGCTAGCTTTGAGTAAAAGAAGCTCAGGGACAGTGCCCAGGCCCTGGGTTCAAGCCCCAGAACTGGAAAAAACAAACAAAAGGATTTTTTGGAGATATATATTGATAAGGTAAATTAGATTTTGCCAGAGAACCACACAGGTATCCAGGTACAGAGAGCAAAGAAAGGTTTATTGCCCTGAAAGGAGCCCCAAGACTCCTTCTCACAAGGGAAAAGGGAGAAGAAGCACCGGTTATTGTCTGAGGTGACCTATATAACCTGGGAGGTTGAGGAGGGGTTAGAAGGGCCAGAGTTTCAGCATGGCGGACTAGGATTTATGGTTGCTGTCCAAATAGTAGATAGGGGGTCCTGCGGCTGCTCAGACCTAAAGGTCACTCTAAGGGGCTCTTGTTGCCTTATATGGTGGTAGCTGCCCCAGAAGAGTGCCACCCCAAGGTAAAGGGGGCTGGGGCTGATTATTTACTGCCGTTACTAAGTGGACCTAGTGTTGCCTAGGAAGGAAGCATGCTAAGCTGTGGAGAGGGGAAAGAGTGTGCTAAGCTGTGGGAAGGAAGCTCATTTCGCTAACATATATATAATATATATTATATATATATATATAAAATATATATATATGGCTTGAACTCAGGGCCTAGGCATTATTTCTGAGCTTTGCTCAAGGCACCTGTGTGTGTGTGTGTGTGTGTGTTTATCTTAGAGCCATAGAACATTATGAAATAGAAGGGAATTCATTCACAGATAACCCAGTCCCACAAGTCCATTTTCACCTTAAAAAAAAAAAAAAAAAAAAAACCCAGACCAGAGAGGTAAAAGTTCTGCCTGAAGTGAAAACAGCTCATTATTGTTAGAAGCAAACTAATCTTTGCCCTTCAGTTCGTTTAAAATCAGTGTGTAGACAAAGTACACCGTGTAACACCTTGGGAAGGTCAGGGGGTGGAAAGGTCAGGGGGTGGAAAGGTCAGGGGGTGGAAAGGTCAGGGGGTGGAAAGGTCAGCGGGATCCAGGCTTGCTCATCCCTGGATGGCTCACAATGTTGCAAATATTTGTATTGAGAGGAAACAGAACAGGTGGTAGCTCCCAGATCCTTTTTGTTTCAGTCTTGGGGCTTGAACTCAGGGCCTGGGAGCTGTTCTTGAGCTTTTCTGCTCAAGGCTCATGTCCTACCACTTTGAGCCACAGCATCACTTCTGGTTTTCTAGTGGTTAACTGGAGATAAGAGTCTCCTACTCTCCTGCTGGGTTGGCTTCAAACCATGATCCTCAGGCCTGAGTCACCAGCACTTGGCCCTAGCTCTTCTTTTGACCACCATCTTCAATGGTCACTGCCTGATTTCTCCTGCCTGGCCTGATTCCTTTTTTTTTTTTTTTTTTAATTTTTCTTTTTCTTTTTTGTCCATCATGGGGCTTGAACTCTGGGCCTGGGCACTGCCCCTAAGCTCTTCAGCTCAAGGCTAGTACTCTACCACTTGAGCCACAGTGCCACTTCCGGTTTTCTGAGTGGTTTATTAGAGATAAGAGTCTCATGGACTTTCCTGCCCAGGCTGGCTTTGAACCATGATCCTTGCATCTCAGCCTCCTGAGTAGCTAGGATTATAGGCGTGAGCCACCTGCACAGGCTGGCCTGATTTCTTTTACATCTTCGTTATTACAAGGCCAATGGTCTGCGAGATAACCCTTTTGTTCACCAGTGGAGGCTCTTTTTCTTCTTCTTCTTTTTTTTTTTTTAAATCATACTCTCAACTCAAAGTGGTTAAGTCATTTGGTATCCCAGGCAACCTGAGAGGCTCCTGGACATTTTAGACCAAAAAAAAAAAAAAAAAAGGATAGCTCAGAGGGAGAGGCAGAGCAATTCTCACTAGGTGTAAAGGGCCATCCCTTCCTTCCTTTCAGGAGGGGGCAGGAGGGAGTGGGGGGGAGCGAGAAAAAGAGAACTCAGCCGTGGAAGAACAAATTCTTTCATTTCTGGCTAAGAAAACACATGTCTGTGGTCTGAAACCCTAGCATGGAGTTTCTACTGTGTGAGGAGTTTCTACTGTGTGACTCCATAGATTTCCCATTCACCCAAACACAGAGTCATCTTGATGTAAACAAGATCTTGAAACAGTCAGAGGATCTCCCTCACCTTCTCCAGAGACACTATCCAGTCTTTGACACAGAGCCACAAAAGTGCCATCCTGCCAAACCCTGCAGGCCAAGTCCCCAGCACAGCAACCAGGCTGGTTTTAAGCCTGGCTCTGCAATTCTACCTCAGGCTTCCTTTAACCGCCCCCCCCCCCCCAGATGGGGGAACATAAGGCGCTGTGATTTTATAGAGCCTTCATTCATCAACCATTGGGCCATTTGCATGGGTGTCTTGTTCCTTCATACTAAAAGAGACAAAGGAAAGTGCCAGGCATGTCACTAAGGGCTGGGGGAAGGGGAGAGTTTGCTGTCTGGCAGAGGTATGAACACATTCATAGGGGGGAGCAAAAGGGTATTCTCAACTTCCAGGGCAATAAACAGACTGTCCCTTCACCGCAGAAAGCTGCCTGGGAGTTATTTGCTGTGGGCAGGGAGGGGCGGGTGCACAGCTGGCTGGAACAGAGCTCGGCATTGTGTGCCCTCAGCGGGTGGCACCCAGATGTAATCTGGGGGGTGGCATTTGCACAGGGCTTGCACTGTGAGGTTTCTCTTGCCTCCTACCTTCTCAAGTCCCCACCCCAACTTCCCCCAGGGCTTGCTCGGGTTGTCTCTTGCTGGAATGCTTCTTTCCAGTGAGGTCTTCTTGAAGCCTGTCTGCTCTGATCTGCCTGAGGCCCAGCGGCCGCTGGAGCAGCTACAATCCTGTGGCAGCCCCAGAAGGAGGGAGACTAAGGAACTAGGGATAAATGGTCCCGTGAACACACTGCTCCCTCCTCTTCTTGAAGACTGGGGAAAGAAGAGTCAGAGGGGTGTGCAGTGATGCCCTTTCTTCTTCCTGAAGACCCAGAAACAGAAATAGAAGCTCTATCAGGAGAAATGCCCCTGGTGAACCTCAGAGCAGACTTTTATACAGACTTTTATGCAGACTTTGCCTGGTATGAGGTGGGCAGTGACCCAACCAGATGCCAGAGCTGCTGAGACTTACCAAAAAGGATATAAAAGAGGAATCCCACAAGTGCTACAACAGGCTGCCAGTTTCTGGGCTCCCATCTCCATCTCTTGCTCTGAAAAGTCTGCTCTCCTCCATCTCTTTCTCCTCCTGCTATTCCTACTGGTCTTCCTTTTCCTTTTCCTCCTGATCTCCTCCTCCTTCTCTTCCTCCTTTTTCTCTTCTTCCTCCTCTTCCTCTCCTCCTCCTCATCTTCTCCTTCTCCTCCTCCTCCTCCTCCTCCTCCTCCTCCTCCTCCTCCTCCTCCTCCTCCTCCTCCTCCTTCTCCTCCTCTTCCTCCTCCTCCACCACCACCATTACCACCTCTTCTCCTCTTCCCTCTCCTTGCCCAGGAAGCAGATGGACAGGACCTCATATGGGATTCCTAGCTGAGGGCTTATTCCCACCTACCAGTAGCCAATTTTCTAGCTGTACCTTCTCTGGAGCCTTACCCTCTTTTTAAAATAAACGTGGCCCCTGCTCCACTTTTCCTGACTCCTAATTCGTTATTTGGAGGAGAAAAAGGTCCCAAGACCCTTGGGCCATATTACCACTCCTGTGCATCAAGCAAGGGTGAGGTCACTGTCCCCATTACCACTGGAAAGCAAAGACCCTGAAAATGCCCCAAGAGCATCCCCTCATCCAGAGCCATCTCAGAAAAGATCTGTCTCATCTTCTGGCTCCTTCTGTCTTGTTTCCTGATTTAGCCCTTCATCCTGCTCTGACTCAGCCAGCAAGGTGTGGAACAGGTGGGTGGGGCCTCCTTCCTTTAAGAGAAGGTTTTGCTGCAAGTGTGAGAGGACTGTCTTAATTGGTCCTGCTTCTCTTCTCCCTGCCCACTTCTAGCTATATAAATCAGAAGCTGGACTTTGTGAGTAGCTGGGAGATACCTCTTGTGCTGGCCCTACTGTTGTAACCTCAAGTTTCAATAAAGAACTTCTCTGAGGGGAGGGAAGATAAGGTATTGGCTGAAGGAACTTCAAAGCAGCTCTCCTGCCTGGCTTAAGTCCAAGGTTGAATACCAGCTCATCTTAAATGGAAATCCTATATTATAATCTTTGGGATTAGCCACAAGTCACTGAAATAAACCCAAATAACACCAGCATGAAAAAGATAACAGTGTGTCTATCTTACATCCTCACGAAGGCTGACAATCCGTAAGAGGCAACTGAAAAGACAATTTTGCTGAGTCCTGTGAATGAATTAAAAGTTCCCCCAACTTTGAATCTGTGTCCTTCAACCTGAGCTATTCTCTGGTGCAGGTCCTTTGCAATCAATCACCTTGGGTTCCAGAAAGAAAGAAAAAAAATTCACTGAGAAGCATCTTGTGGAGAAGGCAAACCGCCCCTCAAATCAAGCAATGTCTTCTTCTGAGAATCTTAAAGAAAACAGTTCCAAAACTCAGGAGACGAGCCTTGTTCCTGTTCTGTTCCATTAATAACAATTCTCTAGTATTCCTCCTGGGGCAAAGATTGATGGCCCACCAATACAACCTGCATTGGGACTACTTTAATTATGCATATCCCCTGCCCCCTGCCCCAATTCTCCCTATTTAACCTAAAGCCAATGATTCAGATTTGCCTGGGAATATGGTAGAAGATGTGCTGAAATGCTGCTGTCTTTGCTTGGCTGCCATGGAATAAATCTCCGTCCTCTGCCCCTTCACTATGTCTCTTCATTTGGCATTTGCACGTGAGTAGCTAGACCTAACTTGGGACTCCTGGACTTTGGGCTTGGGGTCTAAAAATTCAATTGCAAGTCCTAGACAGAGCAGAGATGCAGGCTACTTCCTTGCTGCAGTATTGCTCCGTGGGTGTCTGTCCGCTGTTAGTTGTACCAGCTAACAAGTAAAATACTCTCTACCCATGCCCAGGCTTGACTCTGTCTTATGCCTTGCCAACCTCCCACTCTGTGGGAACTGGGGGACAGAAAGTTCAGGAAGGTCTACTGACCCAATTTTTTTTTTTGGCAATGACGATCTGTTTTTCAATTTTGTTAGGAGTCTTTCTACACAGAACCCCAGATTACCTGTTGAAAGGATCATTCACCCCAATGTAACAGGAAACAGAGCTGGGGAATGGAGCATGAGGTAAGAAGTTAGCTCTCATGGCTGACTCCAGGTGAATAGGCATTGAGTGCTCAAAGTCACTGGATCCGAATGCACAGCTTAGTAGCTCGTACACTGGATTCATCCAGGAAGCCGTAGAAAAACACACGCTCCTGAGTTCCTCCCCCAAGATTTTCATTATGTATACTTGGGGTGCAGCCTCAGCCCTGGTGTGTTTGAAATCGCCACAGGATATTCTAATGTGAGGTGTCCACTGAATCCTCTGCAAAGCCACTGGAACAGCTCTTTACAATGTTGGTGTTTGCACATTCCTCCCAGCCCCAGGGAAAAGGCTTTGGTGATTAATTGCCAAGCAAACCCATTCATTACTCAGTAATAAGATGACGCTGAGTCTCCAGCCATAAATCATCCTGTGTCTGCCACCCTTCCACTCCTGACAAATCTCTGCCATCATGGTCAAGCCCATTTTCTCTTCAAACAGATATTCTGATCAAAGGAGCCTGGCATCATTACGTGGTTTTATTTTAATGTGAGTGTCTTTATTTTGATTTGGGGGTTTGGAGTCACTGTTAGTTGGGGGTTTTTGCTTTTTTGTTTTGTTTGGGGTTTTGGTGGCAGGAATGCAGTATGGCAGGGTGAGAGCTAATTTAACTTTTCTATTAAATTTGATCCAAAGGAATTCTGGAGAACATAGTTACCTCTGGAAATCCTGAGTCCAGGACGCTGCTGTAGAGGAACACAAGCAAACAGCTGGCATTCTTGTATGTGAAGTTCAGGGAGGAGCTGCCTTAGCTCTTTTAAGAAGTAGCATTCCAGCCGGGCACCACTGGCTCACGCCTGTAATCCTAGCTACTCAGGAGGCTGAGATCTGAAGATCAGGGTTCAAAGCCAGCCTGGGCAGGAAAGAACTAGATCTTATGAAACTCTTATCTTCAATAAAAAAAAAAAATTAAAAAAAAATACCAGAAAACCAAAAGTGGCGCTGTGGCTCAAGTGGTAGAGCGCTAGCCTTGAGCTGAAGAGCTGAGGGACAGTGCCCAGGCTCAGAGTTCAACCTCATCACACACACACACACAAAGTAGCATTCCTGTAATGCCAGTTACAAGGTAGGTGGGGGTAGGAGGATCAAGAGTTCAAGGCCAAACTAGGCAAAGACTTTCAAAAGCCAAAATACAAACAAAATGTGTGGGACTGTGGCTTAGGTGGTAGAGTTCACCTGGGAAGTGTAGGCCCCTTGCTTCAATTTCCAGTACTAGGGATAAAAAGGAAGGAAGTTCAGAAGGAAGGAAAGGGGGAGGGAGAAGGGAGGAAAATGAGAGGGAAGGAAAGAAGGACAGAAGGAAGGAAGGGAGAGAGAGAGGAAAGAAAAGAAGGGAGAAAGGTAAGAAGGAGAAAAGGAAGGACTAAAGGGAAGAAAAGAAAGAAAGGGAGAAAGGGAGGAAGAAATGAGGGAGAAAACGAAGGAGGGAGGAAGGAAGGTTGGACCACTCTAGGGCCTGCATCGTAAGAGTTGTGCCTAAGCTAAATTCATTCCCCTCTTGTTTTATGCTGATGTAGACTCAAGCCATGATAACATCTGTTGTCAGTAAACTGTGCCTCCCTCCAAAAGATACATGATGTCTTAGCTTTCAGGATGGTTGACTGTGTCCTGTTGGGCACAGGACCATGATACGTGTATTTATTTTCATTAAAGTGGGATCATATTTCAGTAGGGTGGGATCTAGTTCTTTCTACGTAGCTCCTGCTATTCTACATACGAAGAGGGATCTGTGAAGACCCATAGCCCAAGGAGAGCTCCAGCTGAACATGAAGGCTAGAGTGACATGGGTACATGGAGATTGCAGGCCCAGGACCACTGACAATCAGTAATGGCCTCAGACGCCAGAACCCCATGCTCCCTTAAAACCTTCCAGAAAGCATATCCATACAGGCCCCTTGGCTCTGGACCTCTAACACCCAGGACTGTAAAAGAATAAACTCATTTTCTAATCCACCCAGTACGTACTACTTTTTTACAGCAGCTTTGAAAAACTAGTACATTGCATTATCAGACTGACCTCTTGTGTGTTAAAGAGACAGGAAGCCAGGTGCCAGTGGCTCACGCCTGTAATCCTAGCGACTCAGGGGGCTGAGATCTGAGGAGCACAGTTCAGGCCAGGAAGAAAAGACTCTTACCTTCAATTACCCAGCAAAAAAGCTGAAAGTGAAGCTGTGGCTCAAGTGGTAGAGCCTAAAGGACAGCACCCAGGCTCTGAGTTTTGTCCCAGTACAGGTACGCACCCAGAGCTGCATGGCAACATGAAAAATGGAAGGCTGAGGCTGGGCCAGCACCCTGCCTTTCCCGAGATAATACCCAAGGAGGAGGGGGTGATGCGTGGATGCCCGTGGGTAACGCTGCCACGTTAGCGTCAAACCTCCATTATGATGGCTTCTGCTCTGTCTTGCTGACAAGCCATGTAGGGTCCACGTGACAGTTTCCAGTGTGGTACGGACAGCGTGAATGTCCTGGGCCTTGGTTCTCACCCTAGGCATCTGGCTGACACGAAGCCATAGCAAATGCATCTGCTTGGGTCTTACTGCTTAATTACTGCAACTTGGCATGGCCTGCAGGTACCTTGAGAGCCCTTGGACACGCACCATACGTTTTGGGCAGGAAGGCTCTCTTGGCATGAAGTGGCTGCTTGTCATACTGGCTGTTCCATGCTGAAGGCAGTAGGTCCTCTCCAACCAGCCTCAAATGCACGGGAGCAAAAGCTTGGCATGCAGTGATGCCAAGGCTTCACACGCAAGGGTCCCGCTTGCCAACCAGGCTGGCCAACAGTTGTCACCAGTAGCAGTTCCCAGCCTGGCAAGAGGAAGAAGCAAGAGGGTGGGGAACCGAGGGGCCAGAAACATGGCTCACATTCTGACAAGCAAGATGTGTGCAAAGTATATAGAATTATCAGTTCATTCTCTAGGCTGGAGTAAAGAGCTATACCCCAATGCCCATGCTAGTTGGCTCCTTCTATGGGCTGAAAGCCAAGGGGAGATTGGCCAGGTTCCACATCACTCATTTAATCCTTCTTTCAATCACTCAACTAGTATTTATTGAGCATCTATTATGTGTTGGGGGCTAGATTTGGCTCTGGTGACACAGAAATGGAAGAAGATCGGGCGGGGGGGATTCAGAAAGCATCATTTGCTCAGTCAGGGAGCAGAAATCACAAAAAGCCATCAGCACTAGGATGAAGAGTCTGCCACAGACAGGTGCTAGTGGCTCACATCTATAATTCTAGCTATTCAGGAGGCTGAAATCTGAGGATTCCTGTTCAAAGCCAACCCAGACAGGAAAGTCTGTGAGACTCTTTTATCTCCAATTAACGAGCACAAAGCACGAAGTGTAGCTGTGACTCAAGTGGTTGAGCACAAGCATTGTGTGAAAAAGCTAAGGGACAACACCCAGGCCATGAGTTCAAACCCTAGTGTGTACAAGAGAGCTCAAGAGGCAGCTGGTTAAGGTAAAGAATCTCCTGATGATATTTGTTTCTACAGATTTTTGTTTTGTTGTTTGAAACATGGTCTTGTGAGAACTTAGTTTTCCATTCCTTGTTAACCCCACCACCAGTCCTGAATCTCTAGCCTCCAGCTGAATCAGCAGAATGATGTCCGCCTGGTCTTGACCATCTTTGGTGACCACAGCTGAAGAACATTCCTGCCCTTAATGATCTTTGAGCCTCTGTAAATCAGCTTGCTTACTTGCTAAACCACCAGCTGTGTGTGGTTCTGGCCTTTATAAACCCTGCCCTATTGGAGGTCACTGTTGCTCATAGTTCAGAGACACTGAAGTCCAGGACAAGGCAGTCACTGGCCAGCTAATAAAGGCTCCTTTGTCACCTTTAACTGTGCCTCCATGGATTTCTAGACACTAAGTTTATTACAGTCTCACCATGTGGCTCAAGTTGGCCTTGAACTTATCTCCCGGCATGCGCCACCATGCCAGGCCCCATTTCCATAGTTTTTCCTTTGTTTTTGTTTTTTGGTATCAATATTGGGGCTTGAACTCAAGGCTTGGGCACCATCTCTTAGCTTTTACCATTCAACACTGTGTTGTATCATTTGAGCTGTGGTTGATTGTCATTGGAGAATCTAACTTCAAACTCAGATCCTCAGATCTCAGCCTCCTGAGTAGCTAGGATTACAGGAGTGAGCCACCAGGACCTGGGCATTCCTGCAAATTTTTATCAAGCTTCTATTATGGGCCAGTACCATTCAGGGAACATGAGTTTCATTGATAAATCGTTTAAAAGATCTCAGTCCTTACCACACGTATAATACGTCCTTAGAGTCTGATTTGAAAGTCTCAAACTGAATACATTCTAATTCTTCCTGATTTGAGAATATTGGAGAGAATCTTGCTGCTCAATAAAACCCTGTTTCAGTCTCATGACCAAAGTATAAAGTATAAAGCTGTGGATGGCTCAGGTCTTCACTGCCAGTCTCCTTATCTCCCAGCCTTGGGGTTAGTTAAGGCAGACAACTGAGTGCCTCCTCCTCTTCCTCCTCCTCCTGTGATGATACTGGGATTTGAACTCAGAGCCTCATACTTGCTAGACTGGTGCTCTACCACTTGAGCCATGCTCCTAGCCCTCAGATAGATAGATAGATAGATAGATAGATAGATAGATAGATAGATAGATAGATAGATAGATAGATAGATAGATAATCAATATAGATTTTTGGAGATGGAATCTAGCAAACTTTTCTGCCTTAGCTGGCCTCAAAGCTTGATCCTCTAATGTTCACTCACTTGAGTGGACAGATGTGGACAATGTGTGGAAAAAACAGTGTAAATCCAGAAGGCAAGTGACAAAGGGATGGAGAATGATATTGTTACTAAGGTAACACCGACCGCCCCCCCCAAAAAAAAAAACTGAGATGGACCTCTGTCACCTGGAGAAGTACATCCTTGTTCTCCTTAATGGATTGTAACCAGGGGAAGGGCCTGACTTTGAAGACTCACATCTAATTATTAAGATCATCGTTGCTGTGATTAATATAACGCAATGGCTTCTAGCTTTAATGCTTCGTCGCGGTGTAACATCCAATTTCCCAGCCGCTCGCTAGCCAAGGACAGAAGCTTCACAAGAGGCCATTGTGAGATGTATTAATGCCTTTGAAATCTTCAGATGCACCAGGCCTGGCTTTAGTAAGTGTTTTCCCCTGTTTCTTTGCAGTTCCCTCTTCAGCTACAGCTTTTCAGTGTACATCGTCATGACAACCTGGAGAGAAGACACATTCTACAGCAAGGGGACAGAGGGTCCGTGCGTCACCCCGAGAGGGAGCAGGAGGAAGGACGGGGTCAGTCTGCAGAGAGCTCTGGCTATGAAATCACAGTGAGCTGTGAAGGTCGTGCACACATTTTTAAATGCAAAGGTGGGTTAGGAGCTGGGTCCTGAGGATCCATCTTAGCGCCCGTCCTCCTGAGTCCCTGTGGATGACCACTCTAGACCCCAGGAGCCCACAGTGGGCTCCAGCAGGTTGCACTCGGCAATGAGGCGAACTTCAGCTTGACCATGCAGATAACCTTGTGCAAAGAGACAGGGACCCATGAGAGAAAGTGGGCTGTTAATCCAGGTAGAGCTTTCCAGAAAGGACCCATGGGTATTTAGGGAATAGTGCTGCAAATGCCTCACCAGGGAGAAAAGAGAGGTTAAGATCTGACTCCCCTCTCTGCTGCTCAGACCCATGAACCACTGATCACCTGCGTTCCCTCCCATGCACCCCAGGATCTGTGGTCCCAGAGACTGGCTTGTGCAGCAACAACAGAGTCGCTGCTATCAGAAATACTGGATGCTGATCCCAGCTCTGCCACCTAAGATTGTATAACCTTGGAGAAGTAAGTCACAGAGGCTTCTAGAAAAGTTAATGTGGGATACTCAAAGATCCCAAGCTATGTGAAGGCCCTTTCGCACACTGCACCCAAACCATTCCTCAGCCATTGGTTAGTTTTTTTGTTTTGTTTTGTTATGTTTTTGATTTTGTGCTATTATGGAGGCCTGAACTCAGGGCCTGCGCACTGTCCTTGAACTCCTGTGCTCAAGACTAGCACTCTGCCACTTGAGCCATTGCTTCACTTCTGGGTTTTTGGGGTTGCTTAGAGATCAGAATCTCATAGACTTTGCTGCCTGGCCTGTCTTTGAATCTCAATGCTCAGATCTCAGCGTCTTGAATATCTAGTTTACAGGCACAAGCCAACAACACCTGGCACATTGCTTGTTCTTGACCCCAACAGCTCTAGGCTGCCTTGTTTGCTGTGTCCCCACAGCATTGTCCCAGGGCTGCACCAGCCTCCAGATGTGCTCCTGCACATCTGGACATTGTGGGACATTGCCACACAGTCACTCAGGTCTTGGAAGCGCACTGCAGGTGGCATGACCCTCAGCTAGTGGAGTCATGCTCAGCTGCCACTGCCCTAAATGCTTTCCATATTCCCTTCTGGAATGCCACAACGACACTGTAAGCCCCCATTCTACAGATTAGGAAATTGAGATCAAGACAGAGTAAGGCTCTTCTGTCAAATCACAGACTAGTTAGAGGTTGATACCAGATCTGGATCTAGGTATTCTGACTCCAGGTCCATACCTCTAGCCCCACATGCCATTGTTCCAGATCCCACTCAACACCAGGACAGTTCAGACCAATCCCAGCTCTTACCAGGCTCCTTTTATCCTTTCTTATCCACTGATCTAGGGCTTCCTACAACAGGTCAGCACATACCGACCTAGGGCCCTTGTGCCAGCTGCTCTTTGCCAATGGGTTACACAGAGTCCTGGGCTGGAGGCTGGCGCTTCTTCATCACACACTGGGTATGCTTGCTGGAAGAGAATCAGTTTGCTCCCTTGCTTGTTGTGTCCCTAGTTAGCGGATAAGAAGGGAGAACATCTCCAGGTGTGTTTCCTTTGTTGTGTTTGTGCTGGTGCAGCACAATGCCTGCCTGTGGTGTTCAGTATTTTTGTGAAGAATGGAGTAACTGAATCTCAATGCTGGGTTGAGTTCTCTGTGAGGTAGATGAGATCCTGTGGCCATCATTCCCCGGGGTAAGGGCTCTGTCCTGGAGGGAGAACTGTACTGGGGCGATGGCAGAGGAAGGAGAGAGGGGAGCCAGTGAGGAAGATGAACGAGTTGGTGGCTGATGGAAAGAGGATATGAGGAGGGTTAGTGCCCAGGATGGTGCCTGGGTGGTAGATGCCTGTGGGGATGAAGTAAGGATAAGATGTAATCCTGGGCTGGGAAAAGGGTGATATCTGGGCAGATGAAAAGTAGCCAAATCTTTAGGGATTTAAAGGACCAGACAATCCAAAGTAGGTCACTGAAAGGAAAATGGAAGGACAAAAAGATTTTTAGAATTCATAAGCTGGGTGTGGGGAGCTCACACCTGTAATCCTAGCAACTCGGGAGACTGAGATATGAGGATTGCGGTCCAAAGCCATCCTGGGCAATTAAGTCTGCGAAACTCATTTCCACTTAACCACCACTGGGGGAAAAAAGAGCTGGAGGCAGGGCTATGGCTCAAGTGGTAGAGCACTAGCCTTGAGAAGAAAGAAAAGCTCAGGGACAGCATCGAGGCCCTTAGTTCATGCCTAAAGACTGGCATATAACAAAGTAATAATAATAATAATAATAAGGGCTGGGATAGTTCCTCCTTGAGATGATCATATCAGCTCAGCATGTGAGCTGTTGTAGAGGGCAAACAGGAAGTCTCTTCTCTCTAAAATGGCCACATTTGTCACCCCAACTGGTTTCATTAACCCCAAGGTTAAACTCATAATATTCTATCTGGAGTCCCAGTGGGCTCAGAAGGGCTCTGGAAGGCGCATTGAGAACTGAAAGAGGCTCCTTCAGAGGCCACAGATCCGGAGGAGGGCCTAGGTATGGGAAGAGCAAGAAAGGGGCTGCCAGGAAAAAGTGCTGCTAGCTCAGACCTCGCACTTCAGTCCACAAAGCCAGCGTGTCATGGCTCGGGACTGAGGGCACCATGCTTTGAGGCTGGCTATTGCACTGGCAAGGATTTAATCCTGGCCCACAGTGAAAGCACACCTCTGCCCGCCAATTCACACCACCGAAGGGGTGCGATTTTCATCTACTGCTGTGTGGCACAAGGACATTCCAGTCTCTCCTCTGTGCTCAGGGTCCACACAATAGTACAGTGATCCATCCTTATCCATGGTTTCATTTTTTCCACAATCAACTGGAGAAAAATACAGGACAATAGAGCATGACATATTGAGGGAGGGAAGGAGAAAGACACAGAAAGAGAACAGAAACTCACATCACTTTTATTACAGTATATAGATATGCCCTATTTTATTGTTCATTTCTCACTGTGCCTGATTTTGCAAGTTAGACTATAATATGTGTATCACGAAATAATACCATATTCATGGAGTTCAGAGCCATCTACAGTCTTAGGCGTCCACTGGGGGCCTTGGAGCATTAGCCCTGTGGGTAAGGGGCGGGGCAGGGGGGGAGGTCTGGCTGCGCTGTATTTATGGGACTTGATAGGGTGCCGGAAGGATGCCAGAAAAGGAAATGAGGCACTCCCAGTCTGTGACTCTGCCATCACCCCCGAAGGTGGTCTTGAACACGTGTTACTCTCCTCGGACCTGTGAATTTTCATTTCCCTTGTTGGAGTGTTAGATTAGGAGGGTAATCTTTCAAGTTTGTCTTAAACAATAGAGGCTTTTTAAAAAAAAATTAAAGAAAACTAGCTGGGCACTGGTGGCTCATGCCTGGAATCCTAGTTACTCAGGAGGCTGAGACCTGAGGATCAGTTTTTGAAGCCATCCTGGGCAGGAAAGTCTATGAGACTCTTATCTCCAATAAACCACCAAAAAGCTGTGGTTTAAGTGATGGAACACTTGTCTCAGGTAACGAAATGAGAGCATGAGGCCCTGAGTTCGAGCTTCAGCACTGGCATGCGCGCGCGCGCACATACACACACACACACACACACATACACACACACGCACACAAGTTTTTAAAAAACATGAACACAAGTGCAGAACAATAAACTCTTCTGTAGCTGCTGGTGAATATGCAATGCAGATCAGTGTAAAAGGACATGCTGAAGTAGTTGATTGGGATCAAACTTGCTCCCTACTTGCTCAGTGGCACATCCCTAAGGCTCAAGCAGCCCAAATTCATTCCTGGAGGAAAAAGTGATCCGGAAAAACATTCCACATGACTGCCGAGACCTGAATTAGGACAAGGCTCCCTCCATCCATCCGCGGGCCCCAGGAGGGTGAGGAGCCCTCTTCAGGCTCTCTTCCCCAGCCAGGCTTCCCAGGAGGCTGAAAAATGAAGCCTCACTTTAGGATGCTACCACTCAGGTCTCAACCATAGGGTGTGATGCATTATTCTCGCAGATGCTCTCAGCTGCATGCAGCTTAAATACAAATTTCCCTACATGAGGCCCGCCCAACGAGGAGTTCCTTCCGTAAGCCTTAAGCTGAGTGCTGCTGCTAATTCACACACTGAGGAAGCTTCTGGCCCATCCACACACCACAGCCTTCAGGAATGGAACCCGTGCAGTCCAAGAGAGGCAGGTCCGAGCCTCAGCTGCTTTTCTCATCAGCAAAATGTAGAAAAGAAGCAGCTACTATTGGCTCATGCCTGTGATCCTGGCTACTGAGGAGGCTGACATCTGAGGGACCAGGTTCAAAGCCAGCCTGGGAAGAAAAGTCCAAGAGGCTCTTATCTTCAATTAACCAGTAAAAAAAAAAAGCTGGAAGTGGAGCTGTGGTTCAAGTGGTAGAGCGCCAGTCTTGGGCAGAAAAAGCCAAGTGAGACTGTGAGGTCCTGAGTTTGAGTCCCAGTACTGGCACAGAAGGAAAAAGAAAACAAAAATGTAGATCCTCGGGCTGCTTGTAGAAGAATGAAGAGCGGTGTGGGCTCACATGTATGGTACTGGTACTGTAGCCACAACGTTTATACCATTACAAGGGCCTGCTTACAAGGGATGCCTCCTGGAGAGATACACACTCAGCTACAGAAACCCTCAGATAACACCAGGGCCATCTCCCAACCTGGATCATACCCCCTGTCCATCAGTCTGTTTTAAATACTTGTTCTCAGTAGAAGATGACCGAGATCACCTGAAGTTCTGGGTGACGTTAAGTACTGCTTACAAGGGTTTACTTCTGCTTTTGGCAGGTACCAAGGAAGATATTCTGGGCTGTGTTTGATGGTTGGTTGGTTTCTGTGCTGGGGATGGAACGGAGGGCCTCTCTAATGTTAGGCTAGTGTTCACCACTGAGTCACTCCCAGCTCTCGAGGTTACCCCCATCCATCCTGGATACAGTGATGGATACAAAGCTGCTTTGACTCTCTCTCTGAAGGCAAGGCATTTCAGGGTCACCCTTATGCCTCAAGGAGCAAATGAGCTACCTCTCAAGGGCCTGGAAGGTTTGATGGGGCCCTCTTGCTTGGCAGACCTTGAACTTGAATGTTGGCTCTTCTCAGTTCTGTGACTGCTGGGAGTCCTTCCAGCTTCTCTGCAGGTCAGCTAGCAATTGTACAGCCACAGACATCATGGCGGGGGGTGGGGGGGAGTGGAACTGAGTGGCAGGCTCATGTCTCTGTAATTCCCTTCTCCCCTTGGTTTTGGCTCAAATCCTAGCTTCCTTAGGAGCTTTCTGATACTATCAAAAGAGTCTTAAAATGTTCTATCCTGAATCTGGTACGGTGGTATATACCTGTAATCCCAGAATTTGGGAGGCTAATATAGGAGGATCAAGAGTTAGAGGACAGCCTGGGCTACATAGAACACCATCACAAACACAATTCTACCCAGTTATTCTTGAAATAAGGAGGGTTGGTCTGGCCAATCCATCACAATCTACAATCTGGGAAGTGAGAGTATTTGATTTTAACCCTCACTAGGTAGGACAGACAGAAGGCAGAAAGGAAGGAAGGAAGGAAGGAAGGAAGGAAGGAAGGAAGGAAGGAAGGAAGGAAGGAAGGAAGGAAGGAAGGAAGGAAGGAAGGAAGGAAGGAAGGAAGGAAGGAAGGAAGGAGTGTGTGTGTGTGTATGTGTGTGTGCTGGTACTAGACTTGAATTCAGGGCCATGGCTCTGCTTTTCACTCAAGTCAGGTGCTCTACTACATGAGCCACATCTCCACTTCTGGCTTTTTGGTGGTTAATTGGAGACAAAAATCTCAGGAACTTCCCTACCCACTAGAATTATAGGTATGAGCCACTACTAGCATCCAACTTCACTTGGATATATATTTTAACAATTGTTGTCTTTCTATTTCGATACCATAATTCACTTGAGTAGCTATAGCGAAACGATCATAAATCAAGTGGCTTATAAAGAACAAATATTTCTTTCTCACAGTTCTGGAGGCAGGAAAGCTCAAGAGCAGGGCTCCAGTCAACTTGGGGTCTGGCAAGGACCAGTTCCTCACGGGTGGTGTCTCGTGGGTATCCGACACTGCTGGCTAGCTCTCTGAGCTCACTCTCTTCTCTGTCTCTCTGTCTCTGTCTCTGTCTCTCTTGCCCTAACAGATCCTGTCTCAGATTTATTTGTGCCAACGGCACAGGAAGCCAGCAACCCCAGGCAGACACCCCAGGTGGCACTAGTCCCTCTGTCCTCACCTTGGCAGGAAGAGGCCTCTATTCTGAAGGCTTCATGGTGCATCTGGGCATTCTGGGAGCCTGAACTGGAGCTGGAACTGGAGCTGGAACTGAAGCTGGAGCTGCAGAAAAGCCTCAGCTTTCACGTGGGTTCTAGCCGGGAGATCCTTGGTACGGTAGACACAATTATGTGTCTCAAGTGAGGGTGAGCAAGTTAGGGAAGTCTAATGGAGCTTTTGGCTGACACCCTTTGGGGCCTAGACTTAATCTCCATAGAGTCTAGAAAGACCTTTTTGACCTGGTCACTGTCCTGGCCTTGGCATTGGGGGCTGCATCTTCTTGTTGTTAATTTACCTTTTTCTACTGGTTCTGTTTTCATTATCTTTAAGTAGTTGCACAAAAGGGTTTCATTCAACGCAACAATTTATGAGGACCATGCATCTGGGTCAATATCCTCCCTCCCATCATTCTCCTCCATCTCTCCAACCCCACGGGGCTGGCTGTATCTTCTCCAGGCCTTTCTAGTGCCTCTTGGAAGGGTGCCACATTCCTCAGGGATTTGTGTCCCACCCCCTTAAGGATTTGTATCTTTGTGATTTTTTTTAAATACTAGCATTGTGCCATTTGGGGATTGGCTGTATATGGTACAGTTCCTGGGCTTGGCAGTGGCTACATGATAAACTGCAGCCATCCTGGGGCACCATCTCATAAGGGAACTCATTCCACTTTTTTGGGGACGGGGGTTCTGCTCTAATGACCTATGACCTTCCAAATGCCCCACCTCCAAATACCATCACTGCCACTGTGGTGTTTGGGATTCCATGAACTTGGAAGAGGACACAAGCATTCAGACATGGGGATTGTGTTCCATTGACTTGGGGATTGTGTTCACTGCATTGCTGGGGAAAGCCAAAACCTCTGCTTTCTAGACCAGTCCAGGCTCAGATTTCTCAGTGATGGAAATGTAGGCCATGATGGCAAGTCCCTGGATATGACTGTGGGCAATGGAGCAAAGTCAAAGAGGGCACATCACCTAGAAGTTTCCTCTACAACTGAATTTAGAATGCAATTGTCCTCACCAACCTATAGCTGATTGGATCAGTCGCTTCTTCTCCCATCAAATATAGTTTGGATAGAAAGTAAAAGAGCCATCTCTTCTGGTAGGAAATGTGGCAGTGTGCTGGAGACCAGAGGAATGTCTCACAGTGGTGAACCCTGAGAGCCCCCGGAGAATCTGGGGTTTGGGAAGTCATGAGTGAATTACATCCTTGTCTTTGTCCCTCTTCAAGGAGTACAGTTCGCAGTCTATATCCTTGTGTATGTGTAAGTACAAAGACTAGAACTCAGGGCCAGGACTCTGTCTCTTACATTTTTAAGTCAAGACTGGCACTCTACCACTTGAGCCATTGCTCCATTTTCAGCTTTTTGGTGAGTAATTGGACATAAGAGTCTCTTAGATTTGTCTATCCAGGCTGGTTTTGCATCTCAATCCTCAGATCTCAGCCTCCTGAGTAGCTAGGATGACAGGTGTGAGCCATCTGTGCCCAGCCTACTCTACCCAGGTTAGATACCAGGTTTCTGGGAAATATTTGCTACCATCACCAAGTCTGAATTTTTCCACCATCAAATAGGTGGGAAAGCCATGAAAGGTCTGTTGAACTCCTTCATTGTAAACCTATTAAAATGACATGCCTGGTCATGGGGAGATTGTCCTAAGGTCACACGAAGGCTTCCCAGTAAAACCAGGCCAGAAACTGTTCTGACCCTGATCAACATGCTGCCACCAACCCACATGGTCTCTATCTCTCTTTTTCCTTTTTTCTTTGTGTGCCAGTACTGGAACTTGAGCTCAGGGCTTTATGCTCTTCTTTGACCTTTTCGTTCAAAGCTGGTACTCTACCACTTGAGCCACACCTTCACTTCTGGCATTTTGCTAGTTCATTGGCAATATAACTCCCATAGATGTTCTTGCCTGGGCTGGCTTTGAACCTGAATCTTCAGATCTCAGCCTCCTGCATAGGTAGGATTAAAGGAGTAATCTACCAGTTCCCGACATGCCACTGACTCTTGAAGTTGCATTTTCTCAAAAGTTTTTTTTTTTTAATTTCATTTTATTTTGGGGGTTACCAATCCTGGAGCTTGCACTTAGAGCTTGGGCACTGTCCTTGAGCTTTTTTTGCTCAAGGCTAGCATTCAACCACTTGAGCCACAGCTCCACTTATAGGTGGTTGTTTGTTTGGTGCTTAATCGAAGATGAAAGTCTCACAGGCTTTTCTGTCCAGGCTGGCTTCAAACTGTGATCCTCAGATCTCACCCTCCTGAGTAGCTAGGATTACGGTGTGAGCCACCAGATGAGCCACCAATGCCCTGAGCTTTTTACTTTCTTTCTTTCTTTTAAAGATCACTGCTCTGCTCTCGTCAGCTGTGAGGGGTTTTCTCACACACTCCTCCGCTGGCGATGTGAAGGGAATATGGTGGCTGCTGTTTCTCTGATGAGAAGCCCAAGGCAGCCAAGCCACAGGAGGTGTAACAGGCCCTGCCTCAGATCTGAGACCCAGTGCTCGTCTCCTGGCTTACTGTGTAACAGTGACTCATCATGTCACCTTGCCACTGCTGGTTTCTTTCTCTGTAAAATGGGAAAAGCAGAGGACTTGGTGGAGCTTCACGGCCTAGGACAAGGCCTCTGGAGAAGCCCACGTCACCCTGACAGCATTGCCCAGTGACCCTGTCTGCTCTCAGGAAACCAGTGAGGTCAAGCTGAGATTGCAGGGCCTTTTCAAGGAGGGAGCTTCAGCTCTATGCAAGGGGAGAAGAAACATGCACCAAGCCCTTGCCCCATGAGCTCATTTGCCCTTCTGACAATGGCTCTGTGAATGACTTTGAGAACCTCATTTCTTTGCTGGGGTAAGAGAAAACAAACTTATGATGAAATGGTGACCTCTAATTTCTGTGCTGGAGAGAGGTCACAGTACACACACACACACACACACACACACACACACACACACACACACCCGGAGATTTGCTCTTTCCTTGTCCTTGCCCCTCTCCCTGCTCTGCTCTTTCTCCTTCTTCCTTCTCCTTCTCCTTATCCCTCTGTCTCCTTCTCCTCTCCCTTTTCTTCCTCTTCTTCTTCTTCCTCCTCTTCCTCTTCCTTCTCCTCCTCCTCCTTCTCCTCCTCCTTTTCCACTCTCCCTTCCCATACTCTCTTTCTCTCTGGGACAGGTCTAACCGTCCTTACAAAGATGAGGCTACAATGTGCCAGCAAGTCCGTGTGTCTGCTCTTATCGATAAGGAATGAGCACCTGCTGTGGAGCCCACACTGCTCAGATCTCTGCAGAGCCCTGTCATGCAGGTAGGAACCTAGGTAACAGTTGCCATTTTATGAGATAGGACTACAATGTAAACAGAAAGCCCCTGCTGGTACAAGAAGATAAAGTTTCCTCAGTCCTATCACACTCTAAAACATACCCCACTGATGTTGATTAATTGAGGAAAGAACATATCAATAGCTCCCAATACACAGCTGTGCATGAAGAACTACACAGAAATGTTTCTGTTCTTGGTTATTCTAGGATTACTAAACCAGGGTGGTGACCAGTGCTCTGTTCCATCTGTCTGCAGGTCAGGATCCTCCTGAGTCCAAACAACATGAACTTTAGAGCCGGACCTGAGTTCAGATCCTGGTGGTTTTACTAACAATGTGAATTTCACTTTCTTTTTTTTTTTTGGGGGTCCGGTCGTGGGGCCTGAACTCTGGGCCTGGGCGCTGTCCCTCAGCTCTTCAGCTCAAGGCTAGCACTCTACCACTTGAGCCACAGCACCACTTCCGGCTTTTTTCTTTTTGCTTATGTGGTGCTGAGAAATCGAACCCAGGGCCTCAGGCATGCAAGGCAGGCGCTCTACCACTGAGCCACCTTCCCAGCCCCATGAATTTCACTTTCTTATCCAGGACATAGGAATCATAATGGCTTTCTCATTCCTGTGAGGAGTTAATGCAATAAGGGCACTGGGCACCAAGTGGCAATTGTAAGCATCTGGCATTACTTTCTGCGGTGGGAGCAGTGCCCTCCATGAGTCCGTAGAGCTCTGGTCACCTGGAGGTCCCTCCTGACATTTGTTTGGACTATATACACTCATCCTCTTGATCCACAGTCTCATTATGGTTTCTTCAATCAACTGTGCTTTGAAAACAGTAGTATTTATCCACACTTTTCCCAGAGAAAGCACAGTCCCATATCATTATGACAAGTCCATTTTCGAATTAGTTATTGTTGTTAATCTCTTAGTGAACCTGATTTACTCATTAAATTTGACTGTAGGTAAGTACATACAAAGAAAAATCAGTATGTACAAATGATTCTCAACCTACACTTGACCATCTTTTTATTAACCTCATCTTTTTTAAAATTAGTATTTATTAATAGTATAAAATACTTTTGTCAAATTTCCAAGCATGGACCTTGCCATATGGGCCTTCTAGAGGTATTTCGGGTCCAAACTGTTACAGTGATTAAGTTTAAATTCATCCCTTCTGGGCACTGGTTGGTGGCTCATGCCAGTAATCCTAGCCAAGATCTGGTTAAAAGCCAGTCCAGGCAGAAAAGTTTAGGAGACTCATCTCCAATTAACCAGCAAAATGTTGGACTGGAGACATGGCTCTTGTGGTAGAGCCGTGAGCAAGAGAAGCCAATTGGGAATGCAAGACCCTTTCTTCAAATCCCAGTACCTCCAAACAAAATAAAAATAAACCAGTGCTATGCGGGTTTGGTTTTTGGTTTTTGGTTTTTGTTTGACAGTCATGGGGTCTGGGCACTGTCCCTTAGCTCTTCAGCTCAAGGCAAGCTCTCTACCATTTGAGCCACAGCACCACTTCTGGTTTTCTGGTGGTTAATTAGAGATAAGAGTCTTATGGACTTTCCTGCTGGGGCTGGCTTTGAACTGTGATCCTCAGATCTCAGCCTCCTGAGTAGCTAGGATTACAGGTGTGAGCCACCAGCACCTGGCTAGGTTTTTTGTTTTTGTTTTTGTTCTTGTCTTTAAAGTAAACCAAGGAAGCTGGGCACTGGTGGCTCACACCTGTAATCCTAGCTACTTAGAAGGTTGAGATCTGAGGATTGTGGTTGGAAGCCAGCCTGGGGAGGAAGATCTACGAGACTGTTATCTCTGATTAACCACCAAAAAGCTAGAAATGGGCTGTGGCTCAAGTGGTAGAGATTTAGATGAGCACAGAAGCTCAGGGACAGTGCCCAGGCCCTGAGTTCAAGCCACAGGACTATCATCAATAAATAAATAAATAAATAAATAACCATCTAAAGGAGCCCTAAGCCTTCCCAACCTACACAAATCTTTCTCTTAGCGTATCAATCACATGCATCTACACATAGTTCTTTAGTCATTGACACATTATTAAAACATCTTGGCAAAAGAAAAAAAAAAGAAGTATGACAAACTTGCTTCAGCTTGTGATTGCTCTGCAAAATGTACACGTTAGGAAAGAGGTAACATAATTTCTTGAAAAACAATGGAACTCTCCCGGGCTGGGTCTGTACAAGAACTTAATCAAGGTGCTCACGGAGCCAGGTGCTTGTGGCTCATGCCTGCAATCCTAACTACTCAAGAGGCTGAAATCTCAGGATCATGGTTCAAAGTCAGCCAGGGCAGGAAAGTCTGTGAGATTCTTATTTCCAATTAACCACCAGAAAACGGGAAGTGGCACTGTGGCTCAACATGGTAAAGCACTAGCTTTTAGCAAGCGTGCTCAGGAACAGCACCCAGGCCTTGAGTTCAAGCCCTGTGACCAACAAGATAAAAAAAAAAAAAAGAGAGATACTTAAGTACTTTGCCCTCCGTTGCTTTATCCATAAAATGGAATTGAAGACAGCTTCCTTACTCTTGTTTTTGGAAAGATCAGAAGTAATATCTGTAAGCATTGTTTGATACACAGGTAAGACCCAGGAACAGTGAAGAAATTTAAAGTTGTATGAGCATTTCATTTATATCCTGTGACAAAGTAGACTGTTTTATAATGAAAGGAGACAATGGAAACTTGATATTTTTTATTGATAGGGGAATAGTGGTTTATTTTTCTATCACAAAAGTATGGGTTGGTCAGAGGAAAGAATAGGAGGGAATATTTCAGCAAACAACAATCCAAATGTCTGAATAAAATTTGCAAAAAAAAAAAAATTGCTTTTCTCCCTAAGGACTGGTAGTGACATGGACAGTTGGGCAATAAAGGAGCAGCAGCAATTTTCTGCTCCATTTCTACAACAACAACAACAAAAACATGATGGCGGAAAACAGCGCCAAGTGGAAATCTTCATTTCCTTCCTTGGGGATAGAAACACATCCATCTATTAAGTCTTTAAAATCTGTAACCACAGATTGCAGCAAGAAGATGCTACAGAAGAAAGCTCACTTGGATTGCGCCAACTGTAAATGGCAACTGATTGAAAAGATGGGTCCTCCCTCCTGCTCCCCACCCCCTCAGTAGGAGAACAGGGTCCAGGCTCTGGGAAGAGCAAGAGGAACAAAGGCTCTCTATTAGGTTCAAAGCGCTGACATGACAGAAACTGACTTCCCTGCCTGAAAGAAGGATTGACTGACACCAGTAGAGAATGATGGGAATGATAGACAATAGGAAGTCTCTCTTGGAGATTTCACCATTGTCAGTCTGAGTTGAATGCTGAGCTATCTTTCGTCATTGGTCAGGATAAGTGAGTTCAGTTCCCAGTTCTTCTCTTGTTTCCTATTCTTCTTGCCTTAGGTAAATGATCACATGACAAAAGCTCCTTTGGCCAACATTCCTGGGCAAGAGTTAATCCATATGAATTCATTTCATCAAAAACTGAAGGTTAGCTATTTGAATTAAAAACATTCATTTTTTTATTTTAAAGAATTTATTTTATTTATTTTAAACTTATTCAATTTGATTTTACTTGAATTTACTTAGATGTAAATTTGCAGTCCAAATTTACCCTTCATCATAATTTGAAAAACTTCAAGCCAAAAATCTGATGTCTAACAATCCAGAATGATATTACTTTAAGGTACCAAGCAAGCAACTACTTCATGGAATCCCCACCTGCATCTACAGCTCAAGATCCCAGGAAATGGGCAGCAGAAAATTTAACATCACACCTGAATTCTTAGCAACTCAAGAAGCTGAGATCTGAAGATCATGGTTCAAAACTAGCTGGGGCAGGAAAGTCCTTGAGACTCTCATCTCCAAGTACCCCCCAAAAAGGCAGAAGTGGAGCCTGTGGCTCAAGCGGTGGAATAAAAACTACCTCATAGACAGCACTCAGGCCCAGAATTCAAGCCCCCAGGACAGGCGCGTGAATGCACGCACACACACACTCACACACACACACACACACACACACACAATTATCACAGAATGTACAAAACCACAAACTCCTTGTCTGAAAATAAGTGCATAAGCAATATTTTGAATATTCAATAAAGCTCTTTAAAAACTAATGTCCAAATGCCCTGCTGCTCTCTTTAGGGAGATGGCATGGAAATCAGCACAGCCCAGAGCCAGCACAGCAAGGGTGCTCAGTAGCGCCCCCTTCTGTTTGCTTTAACTTTTACTACTTTTTTTCAAGGTCCTCAATATTGCTGATGGAGCAAGATCTTCATAGTGACAGACACCGTGAGAAACAATGAGGAGGAGATACAGAGAGGCTTCTACCTCTGCCCCTTCATCATGGGACTGCCAATGGTCCGTCACTGGTCCTTTCCTCTACCCTACTTTCGCTCATCTAAGCCTATGGCTCTAAGTAACTAACCACTTGCCTGGGCCTCCCTCAGATAGCAGACTGGTAACATTACCCCCTTGACCATTCACCCACCTCCTCATCCCAAACCTTTTGGCTATCAGTAAACCCTATGACCTTGACCTTCAGAACCACAGAAGCTGATCAGTGGTCACCTTGTCCACTATTATCACCACCTTGGCAGGAGAGCTGCCTGTTCTCTTCTGGGTGACTATGAAGCTTCCTACCTGCCCTCCCAGGTCTTCGCATTGTCTCTATTCTCACCACATCAGTTCTTTTACTCATGTCACTCTCAAACTCTTCTCAGTGATCCACATGATGAGCATCATGGCTTGGGTCCCCCACCACTCTGATCTCATCGTGAGCTTTATGCACCACACTAGCCACTTGGTCATTATTCTAAGGCAGAAATTGGAGGGAGAAAGAATCAAATAGAAATTCTGGAACTGAATAGTATAACTAAGAAGAAATTTTCACTGCAGGGCTCACAGACTTGAGCAAGCGGGGAAAAAAAAGAATCCAGTGAACCTGAAGACAGGTCAATTAAGATGATTCAGTCTGGAGAAAAGGAAGACAACTAAAGGAAGAAAAATGAATGTAGCCTCAAAGGTCAGTGAGGGCACCATCATACTAAACGTATTAAATCACCATACCAAAGCAACATCTGAAAACGAGAGTGTTTGAGACCAAAACGTAACACATTCAGCCAATGAACTTCATGTAGCACCAACTCAGAGAGCCCCCACCTACACACATCATAATCAAACTGTTAAGAAAGAAAGAGAGAATCTTAGAAATGAAATTAGATTTTCAGACCCTCAGACTCAAAGTCCAGGAGGCCCAAGTTAATTCTGGCCACTCATCCCCATATGCCAAATAAAGAGAAGGGTAGAGAAAAGAGATGTATTTCATGGCAGCCATAGGAAGACAGCACTTCAGTACATCTTCAGCCATCTTTGTGGATGCAAACATTGGTTTCAGGTTAAATAGGGAGAACTGGGACAGTGGGTGGTAAAGATATGTATAGTCTCACAGTACATTTAAAAAAACACAAAAAACCCTTTGCTTCCATATCTTGGAGTTCACTTTGATTAGCATCATTTTATATGGTCATATGTACATAGCTATTGAGCTATTGTGATCCTCTGCTAGGACTGTGTGGGTTTATTTTTTCCTTTGCTTCCCTCCCCCTATGGTTTATCCCCTGTCTTTAATTTTGGTACCCTGTGTCTTGTATCTATGTTTATCTGATTTGGGAAAGGGAAGGGAATCACAGAATGGTGCGACCAAGGGCAAAGGGTGACTTGCAACAATGACACTTACAAGACACTGTGTTGGAAGTGAACTTTACACCTTGGTGGGGAGGGGAGCCAGGCAGGAAGGAAAGTAGGAGGAAAATGAGAGGGGGCAATAATGTTTGATAAGAAATGTACTCATTACCTTACTTATGTAACTATAACCCCTCTCTACATCACCTTTACAATAAAATAAAATTCAATTTTTAAAAAAAAAAACAATTCCCAAGTCACAGATGTGGCCTTATTGACCATTAGCTCAGTCTGTGTCCCTGGAGGAGTTCCAGAAAAGTCATTATTACTTTATTACTGGAACAAAAGAGGAACAAAGTGGTCTCTAGAGGTTTTTTGTCAGATTCCTTTTTTTGGGGGGGGAGGTCCAGTCGTGAGGCCTGAACTCTGGGTCTGGGTGCTGTCCCTCAGCTCTTCAGCTCAAGGTTAGTGCTGTACCACTTGAGCCATAGCACCATTTCCGGCTTTTTTCTTTTTTGTTTATGTGGTGCTGAGGAATTGAACCCAGGGCCTCATGCATGCAAGGCAAGCGCTCTACCACTGAGCCACTTTCCCAGCCCCCTGTCAGATTCTTTAAGATGATAAGAAGAAGGCATTGCCTGTTTGAGGGCCAGCTTGCCTTCCACAAAATGTTATCTGAGGGGCTGGGAAGGTAGCTCAGTGGTAGAGCACTTGCTTTACAGGCCTGAGGCCCTGGGTTCGATTCCTCCGCACCACATAAGCAAAAAGAAAAAAGCCGCAAGTGGTGCTATAGCTCAAGTGGTAGAGCGCTAGCCTTGAGCTGAAGAGCTGAGGGACAGCGCCCAGGCCCAGAGTTCAGGCCCCAGGACCGGACCCAAAAAAAAAAAAAAAAAAAAGTTATCTGAATTTTCTCTTTGCTCCTGGAAACAAGGTAATTGCAAAGGGACTGCAGCTGGAAATACCTCAGATCAAAGGTCACAGATACAAAGCTGGGCACTCTTAGTTAATTCACAGGACCCTTACACAAGCATTAAGAGAGGAGTGATCAGGATGGCTGCTTTACCTATTGACTAGGTTCAGGGATACCTAGTTTATTGGTAAAGCATTATTTGTAGTTGTATCGATGAGGATGTTTCTAGAAGAAATGACACATTGTGGACTCAATGTGGTTGAATTATCTTTGAATCTATTAAAAGCCTACTTACAACAAAAACACTGAAGAGAGGGAAGGCACTCCCTCCTCCGTGGCAGGGACATCAAAACGCTTGGAAATGCATCACACTCCCCAGTTCCAGAGGCCTCTGACCTAAGACTGCCAACTACATCATCAACACTCTTGCTTTTCCAGATATTATGCTCCAATCCAATCACACCACTGGCTTCCCTGGGTCTCCAGTTTGTTCACAGACTGACAGGATACTCCTTGGCCTTCCATAATCATGTGCAACAATTTCCAGTCTCTAATACTTTGAGATTGTAACAAAATCACTACCTCCCCAAACTCAAGAATGCAGCTAAAGCTGTAATAATAGAAAAAATGTGTAGCAGGAAAAACATTGTGCATATGCGTGTGAGTGAGAATGCACGCACATGTGCATGTCAGTCCTGGGGCTTGAACTCAGAGCCTGGGAGCTGTCCCTGAGTTTTCTGCTCTAGGCTAGTACTCTACCACTTGAACTACAGCTCCACTTCTGGCTTTGTTTGGTGGTTAATTGGAGATAAAAGTCCCCCTAACTCTTCTGTCCAGGCTGGCTTCAATCCACCATCCTCAGATCTCAGCCTTCTGAGTAGTTAGGATTACAAGTGTGAACCATTAGCACCCAGCACAGTTTATTTTGAAGAGAGACACTAGACATGACCCTTGTTCCTAAGGAGCTCCTTATATCCACTGAGCAGAAATGGGGCAGGTTGGGAAGGGAGAGACTGGGAAGGAAGAGACAGAGGTGACATCACTTCCCAGAAGCCTGAATCAGGACAAGGAGGTAAGGCCTGGCCTTCACTGCCTGAGGACAGAGAGGCAATGCGCAGGCCAGTGAGGTCATAGAAGATCTTGGAAAGGAGGGAGAGGCCCCCTACAGGAGAAACTGGAAAAGTCTCAGGGTGAGATCTCATGATGAAGGATACCAACTAGGGAAGTGGGAAAGACAGATGAAGCATCTGGGAAAGTTTAAATGTTGGACCAATATGTTTCTTTTTCTTTTTCTTCGGAAGTCAATTGGGAGCCATTAAGTGTTTAAACACAGTTCAGGCTAAATGGTGTTGCACTTAGATTGGCAAGGCAGTGGGAGAATGGGAAACAGAAGGAAAGAGCCAGCAGTCCAAATACCAGCTGGCTTGACCCACGAGGAACGGTGCTGAAGTGAGATTGGATAACGTGGTGTCTTTGTTTATTTACTATAGCTGGGTAACATATACAAACACACACACACACACACACACACACACACACACATGCACACACACACATATATAGCTGGGTAACATACAAACACACACACACATGCACACACACACATATATAGCTGGGTAACATACAAACACACACACACACACACACACACATATAGCTGGGTAACATATACAAACACACACACAAACACACACACACACATATATAGCTGGGTAACATACACAAACACACACACACACATACACACACATATATATTATATTATATTATATATATACACAGAGAGAGAGAGAATGCCAATACTCTCCTTTAGCTTTTTTGCTCTCAACCAGTGCTCTATCGCTTAAGCCAAAGCTCCACTTCTGACTTTGTGCTGTTTAATTAGAGGTAAGGGTCTAGGGGGCTTTTCTGCCTAGACTGGCTTCAAACCTTGATCCTCAGATCACAGTTGAGTAGCCAGGAATATTAGCATGAGCTATTGGTGCCTAGCAAAAGAGGTTTATCTTAGTTAATGATCTGGTTCAAGGTTGAGGGTCTTCATGATGAGGGCCTTCTTACTGACAGAGTCCTGAGGGGACAGGGGGCATCACATGGCAAGAGGCAGGGTGACTGCATGCTGGTGTGCTGGTCTCTCTCTTCTTACAAAGTCACCAGGATCCAATCTTGAGGGTTTGCATCGTATCGGTTTTACCTCATCCTACCATTCCAAAAAGCCAGAGTTGGATCAAGTTACTACCTCCCAATGGGGATGGTGCCCTTGGGATATACACTCCAACTACACCTACAGCCTAGCATTCCACCCCAGCCCTGTGGCTTATGCCCTTGTCCTAATGCAAAATATAGTCAGTCTAGCTGGGCGCTGGTGGCTCATGCCTGTAACCCTAACTACTCAGGAGGCTAAGATGTGAGGATTGTGGTTTGAAGCCAGCTGGGACAGGAAAGTCCATGAAGACTTTTATCTACAATTAACCACCAGAAAACTAGAAGTGAAGCTGTGGCTGAAAATAGTAGAGTGCTACCTGTGAGCAGAAAAGCTCAGGGACAGTACCCAGGTCCTGAGTTCAAGCTGTGTGTAAGTGTGTGTGTGTGTGTGTGTGTGTGTGAGAGAGAGAGAGAGAGAGAGAGAGAGAGAGAGAGAGAGAGAGTGTACCGAGAGAGAGAGAGAGGAGTCATTCTACCCCTACTCACTCACTCTAAAGTCTTAACATTTTCCAGAGTAAATTCAAAAGTCCAAAGTCTCCTCGGACTCTAAAGGCCAGCATCTTCTCCCTGTGAGCCTGCCAACTCAAAGAAAGTTATCTTCTTTCATGGCAGGCGAGGATGAGAAAGCATTTCCCATTTCAAAGGGCAACAAGTAGCAAAGTAAAAAGCAGTAATCAGCTCAAGCAAGATGGAAACCCAGCAACGCAGACACTAACTCTTAAAGCTCCAACCCTGTACAAACTATTTCACAAACTAAATATACAGGAAGCAGAAACATGTCAGGATCGAGGGAGCCATGGGAAGGAAGGAACACTAATGGAGGTGAGAAATACAATTGTTATATTCAATGTACATCATGTAACAAATGAACTACATAGCATTTTTTGAGATTGATTACATATATTTCACAAAATTCACAGTATTATGGGATAGTGATACGTAAAGTCACAAACACATTTTAACCTTCATGAGGTGCATTGTCGTGATCATGGTCTATAAAGCTTATGGACTCTACAAACTTTGACACTACAGCTATTTTTTTCCAAATTGGGTGATATGTACATTTCTTTCCTTTTGCTTAGTGTAAGCTGTTTCGTCTTTCTCATTCCCTCCCTCCCATCACTGCCTTGAGTTGCTTAGTTCACTTTCATTCACGTCCAGTGCAGCTAATGGCCCCCTCTGTTGTATTTTTCCCATTTCCCTCTGCTTCTGTGCCCTCCTCCTAGCTTCCCTCAGATGTGCACATGTATAACCATAGGAAAGGTCAAGAACATGGAGTCATCTAAAAATGATGTGACAAATTAAGAAGAGGTCCTTTGTTTCTTGAATCCCGTTTACTTTGTCATCTCTCCTTGCATTTTGAATTTAACATCGGTCTATCAGGGAGAGCATGTGCTGTTCATCTCTCTGATCTTGGCTTACCTCGCTCCACATGATTTTGAACGTCACTTGAAGGTAGGAATGGGATGGGGAAAGATGGGGAGAATGATGGAAGGGCTGGCATTGATCAAGCTCCATTGTACTTATCACCGGTCTTTGGGCCTCCAAAGGCATTGGCTGCTCAGAGGTCACATGACTCCCCTCCTGAACTGTTTTTGTATTCAGGCTGTAGCTCTCCCTGCTGGGTATTGCACACTGCCACCTTTCTGGATCCTCCTTGCAGCTCCACTGCTCACTGCTCCATGCAGGCTCTCTGAAGAGGCTCTCACCCTTCCACCAACTTCTGCAAAATCCATGCCACTGGGCAGCTAAGAACTCCTTCTGGCATGGGCCACTGAGCACAAGGTATTAGAGAGACCTGGAAACACACCTATATTGTGTCTCTGGACAAGTCCAGGCAGGGGTGGCCTCCTGGGTTTTGGGGCGTGTGTGTGGGGGGCGTTGTTGAGGCTTGAACTCAGGGCCTAGTGCTCTCACTGAACATTTTTCCTGACATCTCTACCACTTGAGCTACACTTCCAGTTTGGGCTTTTTTGCTAGTTAATGGGAGGCAAGAGTCTCTCAAAATGTCTACCCTGGCTGTCTTGGATCCTCAGATCTCAGCCTCCTGAGTAGCTAGGATTACAGGCATGAGCCACCAATGCTTCCTCATGAGTTTCAGAGGAACTTTCTCATCATTCTGATGCATAGCACGGAGCTCCTTTTACACTGCTCTTGTCTCCAGCATGTGAGCCACAGCCATACATGCTTCTCCTTCACCTCCCATAGCCTGCCTGGGAAGTTTTCAAATCTTCCCATTGCTTCCCTTTTATAAATCCCAACATTAAGTCAGGCATTGCTCCTAAATCTTACTGCCCATAAGAGTAACCAAGTGGCAGCCTACATGCTTTGTTGTTTAGATATTTCTTCTACCAGATAGCTCAGTTTATCAGCTTGAAGTTTCATCATTGATGAAGAACTAGGGTAGGAACACAGTTTGGCCAGGTGATTTGCAAAGTTATGGCTGTGTGGCCTTTCCTTCACTCCTCATTTGCACCAACATTGTGATCCTGACTTTGCCTCTAGACTCAAAGGCATCCTAAGAACTTTCCTCTTCTGTCTTCTGTGAGCCTCACAGAACCATCCATAAAGCTCTGCTTAGAGCATTTGAAGCATTTTTATAGGCTATTCCTCCAAACTCTTTCCATTTCTGTCCACTATACAGTTCCAACGTTGCTTTCATGATTTCATATGTTATAAGTAAACTCCTTTTGTAGTTACCAGTTTCCCATCTTAGTCTATTTTCTGTTGTTAATCACTGGGCAAGTTATAGGTATTCATTGGTTTCATGGTTCTGGTCCAAGGCCACAGAGTCACATCTGGTGATGGACTTACTGCTGATGGCATCTCAAGGAAACTACCTGGACAAACTTTGCACTTTAATCCTTAGATCTCAAGTTTCCTGAATAGCTAGGATTATAAGTGTGAGCCATTGATACCTGGCTGGCTTTCCCTCTTCTTATAAAGCCACAAAGATGTCAGTCATTAGGGCTCTGCCCTGATGAATGTATCTTACCTATTCATCTCTCAAAGGCCACACGTCCAGATACCACAGGTGAATTAAGTTTCTACCCTCTTCAGAAACTCACAGTGGGAATTAAATTTTAACACATGGATCCTTGAGCCACACTCCAGTTATATTCAAAGCAGATCACTGTCATCCTGCAACCAAAACATGGCAGAGACAGGAGGCCATGACCTTATCATTAGGCAGCTGTGCACAAGGCCATCTGGATGTACCTTTAAGATAACCATAAGGATGAGCTGCTGTGTGTGCCACAGAAGTCACCTATAAGCACTTCAAGAATGAAATGGGTCTCCCAACTCTTCTTCTATACCCCTCAGCTGCTCTTAAAACAGTCCTTTGTAAATGCTCACTGAATTGGAAAGTCCTCCAGCCATCCGAGAAGTCACTAGAGCGAGTTGTCAAAGCCATTTCCCTAGTGAATTGCTTCAACAAGTTTCCATTTGAAGACAACACGATGTCTGTGTTACTGTAAGAGGTAACTTAAAAGATTCTTTTGCTGGGCCTGTGAATTAACTAAAAGTCCTCCAGCTTCATCATCTGTGCCCTTTGACTTGAGCTATGGATTCTCAACTGCAGTCTTTCTGCAATCGGCTTGGGTTCCAGGAGGAAAGAGAAAATTCACTGAGAGGCATCTTGTGGGGAAGGCAAACTGTCTCTCAATCGGGCTCTGTCTTCTTATCATCTTAAAGAAAACAGCCCAAACTCAGGACAAAACCTTGTTCCTGTTCTGATCCACTAATAAAGTGATAACTTATCCAGAATTCTTCCAAGGTTAAAGATCACATTAATGTTCAGCTAGTCCATACCTACAACTTGGGACTGTTTTAACTGGCCATGTCTTTCTCCTTTCTTACCTTCAATTATCTCTCTTTACCATAAAGCCAATGTTGGTACCTCTAAAGATGGCTGAAGTTGTATAGAAGTGCTATCTTTCCATGGCTGCCATGTACAAAATCTTCTTTCTCTGCCCTTCACCATGTTTCTTTTTTTGGCATATGGGAACAAATGGGTAGACCTAGCTTGGGACTCCTGGACTTTGGGCCTAGGGTCTAATAACCCCATTTCATTACCTGTGGCCATTTTTCTTCGACAGGATACAAATATTTTTTCATGGGACTATTGGATGACAAGTTGGTAGGCAAGACACAAGTGACCGTTTTAAAGTTGCACTGGTTCACTTCTTGCTTGCAATCAAGAACTCTCAAAAATTCAAAGCTGGGTGCCATGGCTCATGCCTGTAATCCTAGCTATTCAGGAGGCTAAGATTTGAAGTTTGAAGCCTGCCCAAGCAAGAAAGTCTGTTGAGACTCTTTTCTCCAATTAACCACAGAAAAAGCCCTTAGTAGTGCTGTGGTTCAAGTGGTAGAGTACTAGACTTGAGCAAAAGGAGCTCAGGGATAGTGCCCAGGTCCAGAGTTCAATCCCCAGGACTGTCAAAATAATAATAATAATAATAATAACTCAAGTATATGGTCTAAATACACCCCTGTAGTTGGATAATGTTTTGAAAAGTTTCCTTCCTGACAGTTAAGTAGTGTTCAAATTCACTGAACTGCATAATCTTATGGTAGCTTTCTGACTTGACTTTGGAATAAACATATTAAGAATTTTCCAAGCAGGAGCAATCTGATTATGTCTTAAAATGTTAAGAGCTTTTAAGTGTGTCTTTTCCTCTCATGTAACTAATAACATAGTTTGAGCATGAAAATAAACTAGGGAATAAGAACAGCACTCTTTGTCCACTAATGCCTTCTTCCTTTACTCAATATTGTGCAACGTAATTCTTTAATAAATGATATTTAATGCTCTGTTCTGACCTTGCTTAGGCTCCAGTGAGCATGACAAATGTGTGGATCACTGTACTTTGGATCTCATTGAGAAGATAAAACATTTCTATATTAAATTTTGTATTTTAATCAAGTTTTTCTACATGAAGAAGTTTTCATTGACAAATCTGAGTTCCCCATTGTTCAACCAGATGCTGTCCTTTCCTCTTACAAGGTCACCAGGGAAGGGTAAGTGTGGCTTCAGGAACAGCTCTATCAGGGGCAGCTTCATTTGGCCCATCCAATGTGGTCAAATGACCAGTACAGCCCCATCCTGTGCCTGCTTCTGACTCTGGAACTATGGGGTAGCTGGGTGTCCTGTGGAGGTCAGGCAGACAGGTCACTCCCAAGATCAGATAATTCTCTCTAGAACAAACCCTTTGGGATACATCAAGGATTGCAATTCACTTCCTGTCTCAGCAACATGTCATGGAAAGTTCTGAGCACTGGAACAGCCTGTTCTTTTATCTTCAAAGCTTGAAAGCTCTTGGATCTAAAGGGGGAAATTGCTTATTTGGGTTGAAAAAGACAATTAGGTTTTAAGATGGTTAAACACAAGGGATACCAAAAACAGATGAAAGCCAAACAACTTTTAACCTAATAAGAAACCCACATGTTTATAAATTTGTTCTTAACTTATTAAGACCACCTAAAAACATTAATTGTTGGAAACATCAATTCTGAGGTACAAAGGGGTCAGGTTAGAAAAAAATGAGACTCTGCTCAGCAGTAGAGTTTGGGCTCCTGTAGCCATAATAGGAGTTTGGGGGGAAAAATTAGGAAAGCATTTAGAATAGAAATAGGAACCTGGAGCTAACAAGATTCTTGAAAGTTATCTTATATATGCATATGTACAGATACACATGCACACTCATACACATGCCCTATATATCTATACATCTGTTCAGAAATTTCATTTGTTAACTAAGGCAACAGGCATTTTACTAATCATCATAGCCTCACAGAATTGATGATTGATTTGCTATGATGATTTACAACTTTATTTTATTAGTAGGTTATCAAATGACTACTTTTGTGTGTAACTGTTTTGGGGCTTAGAATCAGGGCCTGCTTCTTAGCTTTTTAGCTCTGAGTTGGCACTATACCACTTGAACCACAACTCCATTTCTGGCTCTATGTTTGCTCATTGGAAATAAGAGTTTCATGTACTTTTCTGCCATGGCTAGCTTTGAGCTATGATCCTCAGATCTCAGTGATTTTTGATTAACATAAAGGCATTATACTCTACCAAAGGGATGAAAAAGAGCTGAATATCACCTATCTTTTCTCTCCACTGGCCAGAAGAAATGGCACAGCCTCACTTTTTTTTTTTTTTAGTTTTTATCAAGAAACAATAACAGGTCTTTTTTTTTTTCAAAATTACTTTGTAAAGTCAAGTATTGCTTTACACAGCACCTACTCTTGGACTTCAGTATTGAGAAAGGCTCTGTGCCCTCTCCCCCAAGAACTACTTAGAAGGAAAGGTTAGCAGACCCTTCAGTGCTTTCTAGAAATGTCTTTTCCTCACCCTTTGTTTATTCATTAGGAGCTGCAGAAAGAGTAGGATGGCCATGAGCTCTGCATATATGCTGGTGATTTGATTGGAAGGGCATTCCAACGCTTTGTAGGCTAGCAAACTAGGCATTTGGCAGAGTGGATGTTCGGCAGGAGCGTCACGCTGTTCTTTCTCATTGTAACTAGACCGCAAGCAGATCAGTTGCTCCCCGAGAACATCACTGGCACAGGCAGAGAGAGACCGAGTCACCAAGAAGTCAGTTACAGCACCACCACAATGCATGACAGAGGTCAGCAAAATTTGTATCATGTGACTAAATTAAAATTCAAAGCATAAGACCATAACATCACTGCATGATATCATACTCCACGTGGAGTAGAAGTCTGCCCTCTCTGGAGCCCAATGTTCCTTTCCTCACACGAGTCCTTTATAAATTATCAAGAATCATTTTATACATCCCGAGCTAGGTCATTCTGGACAGTCTATTTATGGACTCGAAGGTCAGTGGCTGACGAACAGGTGTTAAGAATGCAATATTGCAAAACTTTCTTAAGTGGATCTGAGTATAGATAGCTCATTTTAGAATAATCATGCCTTAGTATATCTGCTTTTCATGTAATATATCTAATTAAGAGGCATGGGCTTGCAGTTGCCAAGTGTATGAATATATCCCAGACTCAGTTCTGAAAACACTGTAAGTGTGCAAGGGAAGCAGGCACAGAGTTAAAGGAACAAGGACAGTGGAGAGACTTGGGATCTTACTGCCCAGAAAGTGCACAGTGAGCAAGGGGAGGCTAGAAGCATGCAGGGCGGCAGTGCTACAACAGGAGGCTGGAGGAGGCTATGGAAGGGCCTCAGCTGGGGCCTCCCTGTCCTCCCACACTCTGCCCTGGTGCTACTGGGCCAGCCCTCTGTCACAGCCCCTCCATCACAGCACAAGGACAATACCTACTGAACTAAGGAGCCAAAATATGGGAGCTACAATCAGGAACCTGGGGCTCCACCACCTGCCAATGCTGCCTCTCACCTTTTGAGGTGGAGACATAGAGACAACTGAGCAGGGACATTAGTGGTAGGGACAGACACACACAGAAAACAGAGGTTCTCCAGTTCCTGGAACTCTACCCTGAGGCTCATTCTCTCTCTAAAGTCACAAGAGATAAGAAAATAGAAGTAGAGTGAAACAGGAACACAAAGTTAGTAAATAAGATGAGGCTAGCAGAAGGATGGACTGCAGAGGGACAGGTAAGTTTCTGTGTGTGGAGTGTGGTGTGTGTGTGTGTGTGTGTGTGTGTGTTAGAGAGAGAGAGAGAGAGAGATTTGGGGCTTGAACTCAGGGTCTGAGTGCTATCCCTTAGCTCTTTTGCTTAAAGCTATTTCTCTACCACTTAGCCACAGCTCCACTTCCAGATATGTGCTGGTTAGTTTGGAGACAAGAATCTCACAGATGTTCTTGCCTGGGTTGGCTTCAAACCACGATCCTCAGATCTCAGCCTCCTAGGTAGCTAGAATTATAGGCATCAGTCACTGGTGTACAGCTAAGGTTCTTCATATACTGGTCCCAAACTATTTTCATAACGTTGTCACCTGGCATTATTCTCTACAACATAAAAAAATTTCAGTCTAAAGAGAGCCAAGAGGTGATAGGCCTCCAGAATGCTCTACTACTTAGTAGGAGTAATTGACATGACCGATTAGTTCACCTGCCCTGGTTCAGGAGGTCAGGATGGTTTGACTACTGTAAATTAACGTGCTGCTAATTTTCCAGCTATGCCATGGTTTCTTTTTTGCCATGCCTTTGAAAATGCTGTTGCAAGAGTCTAGATGGTTATTTCCCTTTTAGAACTTAGTAATATCTCAGAAGCACTCAGTATCTCCTTTTATATTAGTTACTTTCATTGTCCTGGTGACCAAATACTTGACAGAAACAACTTAAGGAAAGAAGGACTTCTTTTGGCTCACAACTTCTTCAGATCATGGTTTCTTGGCCCCTGGTGCTTAGGCACCACAGGAACCCGTGGAAGAAGTGTGGAATTCACTGGAAGCAGAGACAGGGAATAAAGGAAGGGACCAGGGCAAGACACAACTTCCGAGAACACATCTCTAGTGACTTACTTTTTCAACTAGGCCCTGCCTCCTACTTTTTGCCACCTCCCAACCATTAAGAGATGATCTATTATTAGTTCAAAGCCCTCATGATCTAATTGTCTCTGGAAACACCATCACAGATGCCCCCAGAGGTGTGCTTTGTTAATTTCCTACGCATTTCTTAATCTAGTCAAATTGACAATGAAGATGAACCATTACACCTTCCCAACCCCAGCTCCTTTCCTGTCAAGTGAGTGATTCCCTTTCTGTATGGCCTCAGTTGTGATCCCAGGCTTTTTATCAGATGGTGTTGGTGGTACTTGTTCAGGGATACATCTCCACAGCTATTCATTTTAGAGCAGGAAACAGGTTTTATACTTACTTGCATTCTATGTAGATATATCCCTGGCATGGATACCATTAAACAAGTACTTAATTTAATTAACTACAAATGTCTAAGCAGTTAATCGATTACAATGGACAATTATATGCCTCTGTACAACCTGTCCATGATAGTTCTCTGGAAATCCTACCATGAGGAAAGATATAATGGGTTAAGTCTGGCCTACTCTAGAGGCAAGTTAGTGTGAATTCACTGCAGACCCGTGTCGTCCAGCTTTGATCCAGAGCTCTGCCTATTCTCTAACAAGAGCCTCATCTCTCACCCTTCAGTGTCCTTTCTGGTGCATAGGCTGCCCTCTAGCAATGATGACCAGTGTCTTCCTGGCCCCAAAGGCTGTAGAAATAGCCAGGACCCTGTAGAGAAGGCTTCTTGCTTTTCAGCCTGCAAAGCCTGGACATAAGACCCACCAGAATGAATGAGTTTCAGCAGAACTGCACTTACTTTACAGTTTTCCAGGATTAACCAGGAGACTAGTACAATTACTTACTCAGCTCTCACTGACCCCTTTTCTCTGCATGCAGTTCTGTGCACCTGCATCTAGCTCCAGGTTTTCCACACATGCAATCATGCACACAAGATCAAATTACACGTATACACACATAAACACATACATAAACATAGTTACTAGCAAACACTTCCTCAGTGTTGGAACTAGGTTTAGACATTTCCTTCCTTCCCTCTCTCCCTTCCTTCCTTTCTTTCTTCTTTCCTTCCTTCCTTTCTCCCTCCCTTCCGTTTATTAATGTTTTGTATCAACACTAGGGCTTGAACTCAGGGCCTAAGAGATAGCTCAGCTTTTTCGCTGAAGGCTAGTGTTCTATCACTACAGCCATACTTCCACTTCTGCCTTTTTCATTTCCAGTTTTTTAACTTGGTGGTTAATTGGAGATAAGTGTCTCAAAGACTTTGTTGCCAGGACTGGCTTTGACCACAAACCCCAGATGTTGGTCTCCTCAGTAGCTACGATTACAGGTGTGAGCCACCAGTGCATGGCATAGGCATCGTTGTTCAGAGGCCTCCTTTGACCTTCTATTTCCTGCCATCCTATGGCCCCAGGAATTGAGTGGACAACTGAAACAAAAAGTAGTTCCTTCTATGACCACAGGAGACAGTTCTGGCCAAAGTCTGAGCCAACAGCCCTGACGCAGTGCTGACAGGGCATGGGATGTAGCAGGGTTAGGGAAGAGGGCTGTGTGGTCCTGATGAGCCTGGATGATCAAAGGCCAGTCTATGAGGGAGCGGAGATGGCAGCCAGCCAGGTCGGGCTCTTCAGGGGACATGGCTACCTGCTGAGGCTTCAGGCTTCAACGGCACTTGTAGGTTCTCAAAGACAACACACGGCTTTGAAGCTCTTCCTTCTTTAGCTAGAGAAAAGAAACTAAGTGCAAGAATATTGCTAAATAAATGAAGGTCTTCCCTGTGTGGAACACCAACATCCTTTGCAGAGAATAGTGACCACCTGCGGCTCAGAAAGACATGAGAGCCTAACTCTGGGTAGTGACAGTGGCAGCTTCAGAGCTGAGATCTCCAGCTGATTAACAAAGGAGACTACAAATTAGGGAACAGGTGTCGACTGAAGAAATTTCTTCCATTAAAAGTTGTTCTTGCTGGGTACTGGTGGCTCATCTCTGTAATGCTAGCTACTCATGAAGCTGAGATGAGAGGATAGTAGTGCAAATCCAGCCCGGGTAGGAAAGTCCATGAGACTCTTATCTCCAATTAACTACCCAAAAAGCCAGAAACAGAGCTCTTGCTCATGTGGTAGAAAGCTAGCCTTGAGCACAAAAGCTCAAGGACCACATCTAGGTCCTAAGTTCAAGCCCCAGGATGGGTATGAATGAATGAATGTTCTTTAAGACTCATCACTTTATGGACCTAATTTTAATAAGTTCAGTGATTTCAGGAAAGAGATTGTTTTTTAAAAGTTATAGACATCTATCAATCCTAGTTTTATTTTAGTCTTCTTGTTTAAGCTGAGTGGTCATGACATACCAAGAATGACAACATAGTCTCACTCCTAAAATGACAGAAATGAACCTTAACTTAAAGTTGTCTTACCTCTTGAAGACTAACAGTACACACCCAGCACTTACCACATGCTTAGCCCTGTCCTAAATGTTTTCTATAGACAGATTCATCTAATCTTCCCAAGTCCTCTAAGGTAGATACTAATTTGAGACAACAAGATCTTGTGACATGAAAACTGTAGAAACAGGCAAGGCTCCACTTTGGGATCTTCAGGTCATGAGAAGAAAAGCATCTGCACTGATCAAAGAGTTGATCAAGCTACTCACTTAACAAGGGGGGTTTTATTGATTTGCCTGGGTTGGTTAAAGTTTGGTAATTGTTCATTGGTCATGGGCACTGCTTCAAAGATGTTTTCCTTCATGTGTGCCAGCATTCTGGCCTAAGGTTTGCAGGCTAATGAGTAGTGACATGACCCAGGAACTGCTGAATTATTCACCACTGTCTTACATAAATATCCTGGCCTCATGGTTTGATCTGAGGCCTATGATAGGGCTGAGGGACTGCAGTTATTTGAGCTCCAGATGAAAGCTGGATAGAAGTACACAGACCAAACATTTTTTTAAAATGATCAATGTATCTACATGCAAAGCTGAGAAGAATCTAACCCAAGGGTCAAGGCAGAAAAAAGGAAATAAGTAAAACATCGTGAAGACACCAAGGCCGAGCTTTTTAGCCCATTTGAGTCAACTGGAGGCTCAAGTGAAGAGTGTTTTCAGCCAAAATGGCCTTCAAGAGCAAGGTGGCTCATGCCTGTAATCCCAGCTTCTCAGGAGCTGAAATCTGAGGATGGTGGTTCAAAGCCAGCCTGGACAGGAAAGTCCATGAGATTCTTATCTCCAATTAACTACTACCAAAAGCCAGAAGTGAGCTGTGGTTCAAGTGGTAGAGTGCCGGCCTTGAGCCCAGGGACAGTGGCCAGACCCTGAGTTCAAGCCTCAAGACTTACACACACACACACACACACACACAAATAGCTTTAAGTTCTTGCAAAGTAAACTAGGCAACTGTTATCACATCAGAGGCATTATTTCCATCCAGCAAGTAATGAGAGACTAATAATGTATTGCTCATTTATATTTCTTCCAATATTGGTGACTTTTAGGTTAACTTAGAGCAAGTGAAAGTTAGAGAACTTTTTAAGGTAACAACTCTTTTGGTAACAACCTTTTTCTTTGTCATCTGTTATAGCTTGATTTCCTCATAAAGGTCTCCTATCTTTTAGTTGTACTAGTCTGGTGTTTTATGACAAAGTTGTGGTAAGCTTTTTGTTTTTGTTTTTTGTCAGTCGTGGGGCTTGAACTCTGGGCCTGGGCACAGTTCTTGAGCTCTTCAGCTCAAGGCTAGTGCTCTACCACTTGGGCCACAGCACCACTTCTGCTTTTCTGGTGATTAATGGGAGATCAGAGTCTCACGAAATTTCCTGCCTAGGGCTGACTTCAAACCATGATCCTCAGCTTCCTGAGTAGCTAGCATTAAAGGCATAAGCCACCAGCACCCAGCTGTGGTAAGCTTTTAAAGGGACCACACTTTCAGTGGTTTCTATCTGTCTCTCTACTATTAAGATGGCAATTTCATGGATCAGGAAGCTGAAGCAGAGTCACAGTGGGAGGTGAAGTTGGGGTTGGAACTGGGCATTCTCAGGCTCCAGCGTTGCCTTTGATTACTGGGTGCTTGAGACCCTCCATGGGATCTTTGGGACAGAAAGGCCTCTAACATCTGGAACTGTGGAAATGCTAATGTGGATTAGTGGAATGACTATTCATAGATGAGGGTTAGTGAGGGGAAGGAAAGGAGGAGAAGCTCTCACCAGAGTGGGTGATGACAAAAGACAGTTGGGGATCCAGGGCAAAGGGGCCTGAGAGCATGTCCAACATACACAAAGACAAGAGAAAGCCAAGTTGAATCCTGATGTTGAGCACCTGGACAAATGCACAAGCAGTATCCAGCAGAGAGACTACTCCAGGTACATGAGAGATGGGGAGGTGAAGCACCATTTGGATTGGCAGGGGTGGCCCAGCTGGGGTTTCTTAGTCTGTGTAGTTGGTACAGCTGCCAGAGGTCATGGAATGAAGATGGCCATGATGGGGAGACTGGGGCTAGGGGATGTCAGGGTCAAATAATTTCAGAAATCTGAAGACTGGACATCAGAGTAAAGATGGCACCTTGAAAGATGAACCAGGATGAAATCAGTCAGCCAAAAATGTTTGGGGGTGGGGGGCAAAGAGATCTGAGTTCTGATGGTTAGGAACCAGGATTCAATTATTTCTCCTAAAATGTGTCATCTGTAGCCACAGTCTGTTTGCTCTGGTGTCACCTGCTGGCTCATGCCACAGCACGGCTCGTGCTGAGTTCACCTGCATCACAAACTCCATGTCACAGCCTGAAAATGTTGGGTGCCATGCAATAACTAAATTATCAAAACAAGAGTACAGAAAAATCTTTAGCAACATAGCAGTGAGATCATAAGATCCCATGTTAAATCCTTTCCTTTCCACTACCAAGTATCATACTCATACAAACGAAAACACTTTGTGTGTATCCCTGGCCAACCCCTCTCAGATTTATGTCCCCATATGACAGGGAACTCACACTACATTTCAATACGTTAATTAAATGGTTCGCTGGTTGACCCCAGTGTGTCTTAAAGTTGGGGTTATTTATGGATATGGTTTCTTGTAAAGGGTCACTGTGGGGTCTAATTTGCATATGGCTCTTGGGAAGTTATTTGCATGAGAAACCCTACATAGAAAGATGACTGTGGACACCTGGACAGCAGAGTCCATGCTTAGAGGACCCAAATTGCAAAGAAAATCGAGTTTTAGAAGCCAGACCTCACCATACTTCAGGTCAAGCAAGGTCACCACCTGCTCTGCATCTTAAGGTGCCTCAGTTACTAGCCTACCTTGGTGCCATAAAAAGCCAACAATACCCTCCCCTCCTTCTTTACCTCCCTCCCTCCTTTCCCTTTCCTTCTGAGGTGGTTGCAGAGAGATGGGATACCTTATGTGTCTGTTAGCCAGACTGCAACTGCAATCTAAAACCAATTTTTTTTAAAATCCGTCATGGGACCGATTTGAGCTCTTTTGCTCAAAGCTAGCACTCTACCATATTGAGCCACAAGCGCCACTTCTGGCTTTCTGGTGGTTAATTGGAGATAAGAGTCTCATGAACATTTCTGCCTGGGCTGTCTGTGAACCATGATCCTCAGATCTCAGGCTCCTGTGTAGCTAAGATTACAGGCGTGAGCCACCAGGGACTGGATCCATTGCAACAATGAGATGTACAAGATGCTATGTTGAAAAACAAACTTTACTTTGGTGGGGGGGAGGGGGAGAATAGTGTAGTCCTGGAGATGGGAAGGCAAGGATGGTAGGGGAAACAATGCTTGATAAGAAATGTACTCATTACCTTGCTCATGTAATTGTAACCCCTCTGTACGGTATTTTCACAATAAAAGACCCTATTAAAGAAAAAAAAGAAAACCACTTCTCAAGCACCTCTGAGAGTAAATGGAGGGAGAAATCAAAACCGACAAGCATGATCCTTGCCCTCAAAGGCTCTTAGGATCAAGGGAAAAAGAAGAAAATTGGCCTTCAACACCAGAGCAGCTGTTTCTATTGTCCTGGTTTACCTCTAACCTTGTAACGTTATGAAATGTCTCTAGTAACTTTCTTTGCTCGGAAGTCTCTTTATCAGCTATTAATATAGCCTCTCCTGCCTTTTTTTAAAATCAGTGTTATAGGGCTGGGAAGGTGGCTCAGTGGTAGAGCGCTTGCCTTGCATGCATAAGACCCTGGGTTCGATTCCTCAGCACCACATAAGCAAAAAGGAAAAAGCCGGAAGCGGCGCTGTGGCTCAAGTGGTAGAGTGCTAGCCTTGAGCTGAAGAGCTGAGGGACAGCGCCCAGGCCCAGAGTTCAGGCCCCATGACTGGACCCCCCAAAAAAAAAATCAGTGTTATAGAACTTCCTTTAGCCATTTTCAAAAGATGTTTGTTAGCAAACCATAGCTTTTCTTTGATAAGGTTTTCTTCCTTCCTTTTTGAAAGGTATTCCCACTTGATATGGGATTTGTAGTGTTTTGAAACAGGAAAAATGTTTGCCACAGCCTCTCAGCCTCCAGAGTCTCAGAAAATCCATTGTCATTCATATTGGAGTTTCCTCGTAAGCAATGAGTCTTTTTGATCTCCCTCAAAATATACTCTCCAGTTTTTCCAGGACCAGGTTTGAGTTCAAGGCCTTGTACCCTCGCTTGGCTTTCTTACTCATAGCTGCCGTTCTACTTCTTGAGCCTTACCTCCAGTCCTGGCCTTGAGCTTTTAAAAGTTTAATGATGGTGCATCTGGGTATGAGTTGCACACTCTTTGGGTTTAGACCATTTGGTTTTCCTCAGCTTGTTGCATCTACAGATTTATGACTCAGTCCCATGAATACCTTCCTAGCAAAATCATAGCATCAACTATACACTTCCTTGCTTCCAAGAGTGAACCAGAGCTCAGTTTCTCCCTGGGACTCACTGACCCAGGAGCAGGAAAGAGGGCAGCTGGCCCACACTGCCTCCTGCTCCAGGGTGGGGACAGTAGCTCAGCTCTCTATTGGGCCTTGCTGACAACAGAGAAGGGGAAGAGGAACTAGAGCACCAAGGAGCCCACAGTGACCTTCTACTGCCCCTTTGATGTGTGACAGCTTGGCTAGTCTGAGATTCAGGCCGGAGAATCAGAGCTCTCCCTGCATCTGTACAGAAGAGGATGCAAGATGGACTACTCAATCAGCCCCTCACAATGCACTCTGTGGCATAATGAGAGTACTTCTGAATCTATTACTCCACAGGTAAGAGATGAGGTTTTTGTCATTCTGAGGAAGTATGGTAGATACATTCTTTGTCCAGCTGTACTGAAAATATAGGGGTGTGTTTTTTTCATTGTTCTTCATTGGAGAGAGCTGAGTATTGCCAAAAGGACTTTTGGTAGCTAGGCTACTCTGAGTGTTTTTAGCAACAGGGAGTAGGCATTTGTTGGAGACTTCACGGTTCTGACTGCAGTACGAGCTGGAATATGCAGGAAGCCATATGAAAACCTCGAAGATCTACCACTGTGTTATTCATGCAGTCCTGAGGGTCTAGCAAGGTCACAGGCCTGTCTGTCCTTGCCTTCAGAGTCCTCTTTACTTATCTGGTATCGTGTCTTGGGTTTTTCAGTTGTAATAGGGAGGTTCCAGGAAAAACTAGGCTACTTCATCTTGATTGGAATCCAAAGTCTGATTATGTCTGACATGTTTAGGGGAGGTCAGAGATGCTGTGGGATGCCTGGAGCTCCCTGAGTCATTACAGGGTCATTTCCAAGTTACCTCCTGACCAAGTAAGGTGGAGAAGGAGCTGAGAGAAGGACCCAGTGAGCTTGCCAAAAGGTTGCCATGACATGGAAGGGAAAGCTTTTATTGCTCTCAGCAAAATGTCTTTGCCACAAATTAAAATTAAGTAATGATCCAGGAACTTTGCATACTGAGCTAGTTTCAAAACATCAAGTACAAACTTCATAGGGTACAGCTATTTTCCCATGTTGCATTTGGTTATTATTATCATTTATTACTCAGTAGGCTACACACACACACACACACACACACACACACACACACACACACACGCACGCACCCTCAACACCAGAACTAAGCCAACACTTCTGGATCCTCAGTTCTCACATTTCCTGTGGTTTTTAAAGACATAGCCTTCAAAGGTCTTTCTTAAAGCATCACACAAGGCACGATTGCATTCAAGCAGGCTAGAGCAGCATGCATGGGTAATTCAGATGGGCTTTCTGGGAAATATGGTGTGAAGAGATATAATCAATAAGATGCTCACTGCAAAGAAAGACTTTGATATGTTGCAAGAAACTGTGGCTTTTGTTCCCAATTTCTGACATCTCTTTTAACACAAAGTTTCAGAACATCTGTTTCTGAAGTCAAGCAGGAAATCTCTACACCGCTATAGTTCTTCCATGGTATCACATGGCAACTACAGGCTGTCAGCATTGTTTTTTAATTCTTCCCCCCACCCTTTTTTCTTCCTTTTAAACTAGTTCAAAGCAAAGTAGTTAGAGGCCACTTACATGGAGGCCACTTTTACAAATAGTGTCAGAGTCACTGTCAAGGGTATGAGTCTGCTTTGGCAGATAATGAATGGGGCTGTTTTATTGGCAAGCTAGTGGATGGGGACCACCCCCATTTTATGTCAGTCTCATCAGAAAAGCACAAGGCAAATGTATTTGTCAGGTACCCTTCTTCCGGGTATGACTTTGAAGCAAGAATAACTGCCCTGGCCCTTTGTCTGATTGAATAGCTTCTGGAAGTGTGTTTCCAATCTCTGTGACAGTACCTTACATCGCTTGGGTGGCTGTGGATTAGGTGGGTGGGGATGCATGCGTGCATGGTACCACTGAGTTTGTGCATAATACTGAAGAGGTCAAGGCACAGATCTTTTTTTTTTCCTTGATAAAATATATGAGGTGCCATATGGTGAAGCAACCTGAGAATGCCAGGTGTACCTGCATCAGAATCTAATGTGCTGTTGCCATGGAGACTGGAGCTCCCTAGGTAGTACAGGGCCTCTCAGCCTCTCCCCCCACCCCAACACACACACACAGGAGCTTACTTTCTAATAGGAGCTGGTGCTTTGACATACAAAAGAATTAAGCCTTGAAGGCAAGCCTTCAGCAATTTCCAATTTATTTTTTCCTTGCTTCTTCCTAGAGAGTTTTTTGCCCTCTGTACTTGTGGCTTCTATTTGAACTAATGCCTTGAAGGAATAATACTAATAATAATAGTGACATTTGTTAAGACTATACTTGGTATTATACATCCCATTCGCTACTCTCTGGAGTGTTCTGTTCACATTTATGAAAAAGCCAAGGCTTCCAGAAAATGAGATTCTTCCCAAAGTCATAAATCTCTGTCCAAGCCAGGATCTGAACCCAGATCCATCTGACCGATGGATGAATTGTTGTCTGGGGCACATCTTTATGAAGGATCACCAAACTTTTTTGTTTTATCTTATTTGGGCTTTTCTGTCAAAACACACTATAGCCAGACATGGGAACACACACAGGACTAAGACATCAAAGAATTAAAAAGGATGGAAAGTTCCAACAGCCTTTAGAATAGCCAAGTCACAACTTATTAAGAGGACATGCCACACTACATTGAGAGTGAATGGCTAAGATTTATTGAGCATGTCTACATGTCATTCATTCTGTCAACAAATATGTATTGAGATCTACTCAGGCCAAACATTGTTCTTAGTCCTGTGGATACAGCTGTGAACAGAAACAGGAACAAAATCCCCACCTCCAGGGATTCCCAGGGCAGGCACTATGGCACTAGGAGCTTAGAAAGTGGTAAAGCACGGTTGCTACATCAGAGAATTTCACAGATCAGGAGCCAAGATAAAGGCGTGGATAACCTAACTGCTATCCACTTGGGTGAGTACTGAACACAGGTACTAAGTGCTGTGAATGACAGATGGCTGAGTAGGTGTGGGGGCTCCTGGGTTCCTCCCACTCACTTTTGAGGTAGTTAGAGCCCTCAGGACACCCTAGTCCTACTGACCTGCCTGGAGATCTCTGGAACCCTCATGACCAACTTTTTGGAAAGTTGGCTTCTCTTAGGAGACATATGGAGCAAGCCTTCATTATACATTGATAGTAATGCCAGCTTTTCTGATTTAGTGCATCAGGACATCAACATGTCTCCTACTTCAGTTTTTTATGTGCTGGTACTAGGGTTAGAACTCAGGGCATCTCACTTGGCTTTCTTATTATAAGCTGACACTATACTACTCGAGCCATACCTCTACTTTGGGCTTTTTGCCCAAAGGGCCTGTTGGATAAATTTATCTGTCCAGGCTGGCTTTTGAGTTGTAATCCTCAGGTACCAGCCTCCTGAGTAGCTAGGATAGATGTAAGGTAAGTGTCTTCATTTCTCTACCTTTAATTTTGTCCATTTCAGCTCTCCATCTATCCTACTTAGAAATGTTGTTTTAAAAATCTCTAGCCTTCCAAGGATTGGATTATATGGAAATGTGAAATCTTCATCCTCACTTTTTATTAAAACACTTAGAGACCAGGGTTCAAGTACAAGGCTCCCTAGTATGATATCAAAGACTTCCTTAGGGAGGGGGAGGGGGGGAGGCTGGGAAGGGATGGGAAGGGGAAACAAAGGAAGAGGCTACAATGCTTGATAAGAAATGTACTCATTATCTTGCCCATGTAATTGTAACCCCTCTGTACAGTATTTTCACAGTAAAAAATAAATAAATAAATAAATAAAAAGCCTGTCATATGACCATATAAGATGATGCTAAGTGAAATGAACTCCCCACCCCAAGATATTGCTGTTTTAATGTACGTATAATGTACTATGTGATTTTTTTTGTTTCTTTTGTCTGTTTTTTCCCCGTGGTATAACCCCTGTTTCACTGATTGTAGTGCCCTGCAGCTTGAATATACAATTTTCTAATTTGGGGAAGGAAAGGGAAATAACAAAATGCTGAAATTGTAACAAAAAAAAAAAGACTTCCTTAGGGGATCAGACATGGCTCAAGTGGTAAATCATCTACCTAGCCAGTGTAAGGTCCTGAGTTCAAACCCCAGTACTGCGCAAAAAAATCATAACACTTAAGGCCAGAATAGGTCCAGTAATTAATATTCTCTAAGTTACTCATTCAACCAATCAAGAACTCACATAACCCCCACCAAGGCTGCAACTCTCTACAGTATCTACAGGACATCACTAAACAGGTTACCAATCAATGCCTTGGGCAAAGACCCTACTGCCATCATCAAAGACAGACGGACAGAAAGACACACATATGCATATACATACACAAAATCTTGGTAGAAAGTCAGCAAGATTCTAATTGCTTTAAAATACAAACTGTAAAGTAACACCACCCAACTACCCAAATCTGTCTGTGATGGTAAATTCAGATCTATATGTGGGCTTTGTTGCACAGTGCAAATTATCAAAACTTAGATGAAATTTTATCAGACAGGCACTGTATCAGAACCACACATAATATTAATATTAAACTTAGAATGAAACTTAGACTGATGGGGAAATAATAAATATTAATGGCATGTACAACCATGATAATTCTGTGGTGATTACACAGGAATGATTAGACAGTTAATGTCATTAGAATAACTTTCTTATACACAAGCCTATAGGGTATGAATTGGGTAAAAACAAGTTCTAAGCCAGGTGCTGTTGGCTAATGCCTGTAATCCTAGCAACACAGGAGGCTGAGATCTGAGGATCTGAAGCCACCCCAGGCAAGAAAATCCATGAGACTCTCATCTCCAATTAACCACCAGAAAACTGGCAGTAGCTCTGTGGCTCAAAGTGGTAGAGTGCTAGCCTTGAGCAAAAAAAAAAAAAAAAAAAAAAAAAAGCTCAGAGACAGTGCCCAGGGCCTAAATTCAAGCCCCATGATCAAAAAAAGTTCTAAAAGAAGGGAAAGCGCATATGGGGGATTAGATTAGGGTTCTTTATAAAATTAAGTTTATCGAACTTAACAACTTTGGTAGGGGGTGGGGGAAGGGAAGGAGTATGGGAAGGGGAAACAACGAGGAGGCAACAATGCTTGATAAGAAATGTACTCGTTATCTTGCCCATGTAATTGTAACTCCTCTGTACGGTATTCTCACAATAAAAAAAAATGAATGAAATTAAGTTTAGGGTGATGTTTTCCCTTCCTTAAACCCAGCAATCATCTGTGTGTGTGTGTGTGTGTGTGTGTGTGTGTGTGTGTGTGTGTGTGTGTGTGTATGTGTGTGTGTGTGTACATGTATACACGCCAGTCCTAGGGCTTGGACTTAAGGGCCTACGTGCTATCCCTGAGCTTTGTTGCTCAAGGCTAGTGCTCTACCACTTGAGCCACAGCTCCACTTCCAGCTCTTTCAGTGGTTCATTAGAGATGATTCTCATAGATTTTCCTACCCAGGCTGACTTCAAAGCATGATCCTCAGATCTCAGCCTCCTGAGTAGCTAGGTTTACAGATGTGACCCACAGCCACCCACAACAGGCTAAGCCCAGCAATTCCAAGGAAGCACTTGGGAGTTTTAAGTCCCCAGCTGTGGTTGAAGCTAAAGCCCTAAGTAGAGAGCAGTCTAAGGTCACTTGTTGACTTTTGAGAGGAATGACTAAATTGCTTCCCAGGAAGCTGGTTCTGAGATTAGTAAGAAACTAATGTGAAAGGTGAGTGCCTCCATCTATTAGGATAAGCAACATGAAGAAGGCCAACCTTCTAGAAAGTACTTTGCCAGGGATGGTGATTCAAATTGTCAAAAAAATCTTCTTAAAAATCTAGACACTAGCTAGGCACTGGTGGTTCATGCCTGTAGCTGTGGCTGCTACTCAGGAGGCTGATATCTGAGGATCATGGAAACTAGCCAGGCAGCAAAGTCTGTGAGACTCATCTCCAAAAAGCTGAAGTGGAGCTAGGGCTCAAGTGGCAGAGCACTAGCCTTGAGCATGAATGCTGAGGAATAACACAAAGGCCCTGAGGTTGAGCCTCAGGATTGATGCATACATGTGCGCGCGCACACACACACACACACACACACACACACACACACACACACACACACACACAAATTTAGATTCTGCAAAACCTACCAATTCAAGGTCTCAAGGAGGCGGGGGGTGGGAGGTAGGCATGCAATATTTTATTTTATTTTTTGGCAATACTGAGAGGTTTGAACTTAATGCCTCTGGATTTCAGGATACAGTTGACCCACATCTCCAGCCCTGGCTTTCATTGGTTATTTTTAGGATTATCTTGCTTCCTGCCCAAGTACAGATCTACATTTAGGCTCTCTGTAGTTGCCAGGAGCACAGGTACACACCACCACACCTACCTTTTCTTTGTGAAGACAGTATAAGGATTTTTATGCCAGGGCAGGCCTACTACTGCTATTATCTCAATTTCAGCCTCCCATGTAGTTTGGGATATATATGGAACTTCACTAAACTATGGGTTGAAATCTTACAAACTTTCCTGCATGGGCTGGCTTTGAACCTTGATCATCCCATTTTTAGCCTCCTAAGTAAGTAGGATTACAGCTCTGAACCACTAGAGTTAGGACTTGCTTGCTCTCCAAGTAATCCTGATAATCACCTTGGTGCATTAAGTGCATAGATTTTATACACAAAGATCATTAGAAATTGCAGCCAAAGAGGAAAGACTGGGTGGGACAAATAAAGAGGTAATATCTACAAGTGCTAGAGTTTTTGAGAAATACAACAAATTTCAATCAGGTTATTTTCCTAAAACTAATGGCCTAGAGAAGAGGCACCTAGCTGAGATACTCACCGGGCTGGGGGTACAGAGGGATTCTTCTGACAGGCTGAGACCATGGTTATAACCTGAGGCCTGGACAAAACCAAGGGAATGGGGCACACCTGGTCCAGAGGAAGGGGTTTCAGGCAACGGAAAGATTTTTGGTAGGCTAGTTTTTCTTCCAGTCTCCAGACACCAAGGTGATTTTTGACAGACTTCTTTTAGGCATGTCTTCTCTCTTCCCTCTCTCCTTTCACTACCTTGAGCTCAGAGTGGGGGGTTGTATATGTAAGGGTGATGCATTTTCTTACCTGCACCTCTACGTGCCACAGAATCTCAACTATGCTGCCAGGGCTGCAAGAAATCCCCCACTTGGGCAACTCCTGTTGTCTAATATGCTGACCAACGCAAATGCATATTTAAATTAGGTTGATCACAAATGAAACAGAAATTAGCATATGAAGTGGATAGTTAAGATTCATTCAGTCCCAAGTGCTTCCCTGTGAACTTCCCTCAGAGAAAGGGATGCGTGGGAATCAGCTCATTCAATTTCCTCTATATCAGAAAGCTTCTCAAGAAACAAATACTTTTGTACATTGTTTGGAAGGTATTTTTTGTCATATTGAGGTATGAATTCAGGCCCTCATGCTTTCTATGCAGGAGCTCTACCACTTAAGTCACATGCCCAATCCCTTTTTGCTTTGGTTATTTTTGACATAGGGTCTTCTGTTTTACTTCTGCAGGCTGGACTGCCATCCTCTCATATGCATTTCCTGAGTAGTTAGGAGTCTGAGCTACGTCCTTTTGTTTTGAGATTATAGATGTAAGCCACTATAGCCAGCCGGGAGGTGCATCTTTTTTTGGGGGTGGGGGCAGTGCATCTTGTACTTCCCAAAGCAACTAGTAAAGGCAAAGCTCTTTGCCTCTACTAGTTGTCTGTCTGTCTTTCACTTAGGAATTCTTCTGTTACCTTTTATCTACTTTATCCAATAGTCATTGACCTCAAAATCAGAAATCTGTGAAGAGCATATACATGGTGCTGGGCAAGTCAGCAACAACTGAAGGCTATCCACATTTCACCCAGGCAGTGCTGGCTGGCTTTATTATTATTTTTTAATCAGCTGAGTAACAATGAAAATATTAGCAACCCACAGAATACCCTCTGAATAGTTTTCACTTAGTTTACCATCCCCAGTGTTTCCCTACACAAAAATGGAAGGAAAGCATAACAACTACTACCTACCAGTTGAATTTTAAATCAAACTGGCACACAGTGCAAACTATTTGTAAAACAGAGAGGCAATTTGCCTTAGCAGGAACCATGACTTATTAAAGAATGAAAAACTCCTGGTGTTATGTTGATGCTGAATACTAAATTTAAGTGAGTTCCCTCTAATACAAATGTGGCTAAGGGGGGAAAATGGAGAGAAAACTTAGTTTTCCTTCCCAACGTATTGCTCAGGTTGTGTTTTATGTCTCTGCCTCCCAAAGGGATGTGATTCCAAGAACAAAGCATTTTCTCCACAATGCACAAAGGAATGATTCTTGCCTAACATTTTCCCAAGTCGATGTTGTAAGGAAAGTATCCAGTGAACTTGCTGCATGACCTCTGCGACTTTACTAGAAAACTCAAGAGCCCTAGGTAAAATCTCCAAATGTCCCGGTCCCATGTTTTCTGCAAACAGAAAATCACAGTGAACAGCTCCTTTTGCCAGAGAGCTGAGTAGGTATCCAATCACATGTGGTGACAGAAATGTCCCATGGTGGGGTGCATTATTGTTCTGAATGGCTCAGCCTCTCTTCCTGAAAGACAGTGCCTCTCCACCCATTGCCAGGTGATGCCTCAGAGGGTAATGTTGCCTGATTCTAATGACAATAGGTGTAGGCCTATGACTTGTTTTAGACAATGGGACATTCACAGAAGTGATACAAGTCCATATCTTAAAAGTAGGTTTTAGATCCTTTTTATATCTGAGCCCTCTTGCACTTTCCCCTAGGCCACAACAACCTCTGCTTCTGTAGGCATTGTGATCTTAAAATGACATGATTTATAGAGCAAAATCACAGCACAGTATCAGGTGATACATACACATAGGAAAAAGAAATACACCTCTGTTGGTGCAAGCCGCTGGCATCTGGGATTATTTCACTGCCTCAGTCTTACCTTGAGAAAGCTAACTGAGCTACCTCCTTCTACCTGGCAATACTTTAAAAAATGACAGATAAAAGCCAGTACTGGTGGCTCATGCCTATAATCCTATCTACTCAAGAGGCTAAGAGCTGAGGATCATAATTTGAAGCCAGCCAGGCAGGAAAGTCCGTGAGACGTAAGAGAAAGCCGGAAGTGACACTGTTGCTTAAGTGGTAGAGCACTAGCCTTGAGCCCAGAGAGGCTCAGGGACAGAGCCCAGGCCCTAAGTTCAAGCCCCTGGACCAGCCCCCACCCCCAAGTAAAAAAAAACAAACAGACAAACAGGTAGAATTTGATCAACATGTGCCTCAGGATGGAGGCTCCTGGCAGTGGAGGCCTTAGAATTCTTATAGATTTCACCAGAGAAATACAGCTATTCAAACATATTGAACCAACTGTCACACAGACACTTGAGGACCACATGATGTAGCCACCATATCAGGCCCTCAGCCCACCATATCTCCAATTGCACTCCAGTCTGGTGAAGAGAACCCTGGCCTCCTCACCTATAGCCCCAGATCACTCCCTAACTATTTGGACTACAGTGTAGATTTTATCCCTGGAGCCAAACAGGTAGCTATGAACAAATCTGGTGGTTACCCAACTCAGAGAGTTCATCCCTGTGCTTACATTTTGTTGTTGTTGTTGTGGCAGTTCCTCTAAATGAAAATGCTCATAGAGGGCTGGGAATGTGGCTTAGTGGTAGAGTGCTTAGCATGCATGAAACCCTGGGGTTGATTCCTCAGTACTACATAAACAGAAAAAAGCCAGAAATGGCACTGTGGCTCAAGTGGTAGAGGGCTAGCCTTGAGCAAAAGAAGCTCAGTGGACTGTGCCCAGGCACTGAGTTCAAGCCCCAGGACTGACAAAAAAAAATTAGTAATTCTCATAGAACAAATGGACTCTTGCTTAGTCTAAGAAATAGTAGGTTCAGTGATCTGTAAGGGACCTTCCAGTTCTGGAATAGAATGGATCTCAAAGCATTACCTAATGTGGGCATAATTTGCCTCGCCATTTCATGGTTGGTCACCACATCTATTAGAGGCACACATCAACTTGATGAAGAAAATTAGGGCAGAGAGGAGAAAAAGAAGCATGAATTTTCCAAGTGAACTGACAAGATAATTTAAGATGAACATAGTTATAGGCAAACCTGCTCTCACATAGCAGTCTTTGTTCAGAGAGCAATGTGTATGTGTATGTTACTTTAAGAGAGAGAGAAAAAAAAAACAACCCTGAGAGCTAATTAGATTTACAATCTGTGAACAAAGTCAAAATAAAGAGCTCAAATCTATTTTTTCATTCTTATATAGCCTGAGGGCAATAGCCAAAAGAAATTACTATTAAGTGTGAGTAATGCAAAATAGAGTGTGCGAATTTCAATCTGAAATGTGTGAATTTAATATACAACTGCAAATTAGGAAGGGCCTTTTGATTTTCAAAGGAGGTTAGGTTCACAAGTGGAAAAACAAATTCCACTTCCCTACAGCCAACTCCAAGATGGGGTAACAGACTATAGGGGCTCCTGGAGAAACCAAAGGGAGTTGAAAAGAAGTTGAGATGGAAAGCAGTGTCATCATTCCTAGCAGGGAGAAATTAGCTTACTAAAACCCAGCCAGGCGACCATGACTGAACACATGGCTGCGAGGACCCCGGTGAGCAGGCAGCCACTTTCCCTCTCGATAAGAAGCCAGGTGTTTATTAGCAACCCACCACCAGTCATCACAAGAAGGTTCCTTTAAGCTACAAGGCAATGGAAAGAAAAGAAGTGTTGTAAATTTCTTGGGGCTACATTCTCAGACTAGACATTGAATTTTGCTCTGGGCTTTGTTTTCAGAAGCTGATAGGAAACCCAAGCTTTGCCATTATCCTACAGTGTCTTTTGCAGGCCAGTGTTCCTGTGGACTGCTTCCTGCAAGGTCACACTGAGGGAAGGAGGTCTCCATGTGAGATCCAGGCTCCTACACACCTTTGGTATTTGAGTACCAAGTCTGCAGTACCTGAGGAAGAGGCCATGAGGAGAGCTCCCAGTTCTGGCCCAGCATAGCATCTAGTGAAGTAACAGCTGGGTTAAGATCCCTTCTAGTAAAGGCCAATAAAGCCCCGATGTTAGAACAGAATAGCAGGAACTTCTATCTGGATGATAGTCCCTTCCTTGCCACCCAGTAAACTCTGCTTTCTTTAGAACATGTCTGGCCTGGCCTCCTCTGAGAAGCCTTCCTAATCACTCTCTTTCATACTGGTACTCTGCCACATACCAACTACTCTTAACTGCATTCAGCACTCTATGCTCTCTTCTCTACCTTGAAGTTCCCTGAGGGCAAGGGTTGTGGCTTCAAATCTGCTGTGCAGCCAGTAAATTGAACTGATTTTGTGTATGTCTATATAGTTAGGCCAACATATTTATATACAACTCAAATTAGGATAGATGGAAAACTAAGTCCTAGCTCAGTCTTCTAGATCAATGGATTACACAGAATCCTTACAGACCTTGCAGGAGGAAATAACTTCTGTGGAACCAGAGCCCCTTGGACATTAAGTAATGCTTTTCCTTTCTTGTGAAAAGAAAATGCTTTTGGTTGCTGATGTGGTTGTTTTCATGGAGCTGGTACTGGGGTTTGTGCTCAGGGGCTGTGCACTGTTTCTGGGCTTTTTTAATCAAGGCAAGTGCTCTTCCACGTTAAGCTACAGCTCTACTTCTGGTTTTCTGGTGGCTAATTGGAGGTAAGAGTCTCATGGACTTTCCTGGCCAGACTGGCTTCAAACTGTGATCCTCAGATCTCAGCCACCTGAGTAGCTAGGATTACAGGTGTGAACCAGCATCAGGCTTTCCCTGAGTTTTTTGCTCAAGGCTAGCACTCTACTACTTGAGCCACAGCTCCACTTCCTGCTTTTCTTTTTCTTTTTGCCAGTCCTGGGGCTTGAACTCTAGGCCTGGGTACTGTCCCTGGGCTTCTTTTGCTCAAGATTAGCACTCTGCCACTTGAGTCACAGCACTACTTTCAGCTTTTTCTGAGTAGTTTATTGGAGATAAGTCTCATGGACTTTCCTGCCCAGACTGGCTTCAAAATGCATCCTCAGACATTAGCCTCCTGAGTAGCTAGGACTACAAATGTGACCCACTGCTGCATCAGTGCTTCCAGATTTTTTTGGTAGTTTAGTGAAGGTAAGAATCTCATGGACTTTCCTGCCTGCCTGGCTTCAAACCACCATCCTCAGAATCTCAGGCTCCTGAGTAGGATTACAAGTGTGAGCCATCAGCTCCTGGCTTTGCTGTAGTCTTAAGCAAGGTATAAAGAGAGCTGTGAGGATTGATTCTCCCTGAAAGATAGACTTCATCTGCATCAAGAAAGCCAATGTGTAGTTTGTAAATTCCCCAAAGAGCATACTTACTGAAGAACTGTGCTTTTTCTGTTTCTGTTGAAAGCAGGGCAGACTAATCTCCCTTGAGATCACACTGTTGAGAGTGCTGAAGTATAGCCTGGACATTGCTTGGGCTGCATTTGTTAAGCAAGGATGAGGTACTGCACATTTTTGTCTACTTCTTCATGTCCTATCATTTCTGTAACACTACAAGTTTCAGGGTTTAGTCAGGCCCAGAGAAGACAGTAGTCCCTAATTGTAGCAGAGCTAACATAAGTCTTCCACTTCTTCAGACAAAAATGGCTCACTAATGGGAAGCAGCCTTGCCTGGGTCAGAAGTAGTGTCCATCACTGTATCTCTTTGTTTCTGAGGTAGTGCCAGAGGGGCATCTAGAAGATAGCTAACAAGTGACATGCTAGAGCTAGCTAGCTCTGCAGAGGGTTAGAGGATTGACTCTCCCTATGGCTAATCAGCAGCTGAAAGGCTGGAGACATTCCTTAATGTCCAACAAGTGACCCTCAAGAAGCTTGGCTCGGCCAGTGCTAGCACATAACTGCAGCTGACTTATCAAGGGCTTCTGCTGGCACCAGAAGCTGATAAGCACTTCAGCTTCAGGACCTTGCTGAATCTCCCCCAACAGGACTACTAGAAAAGTCATTGCCATCTCCATCATAAAGTGAGACAACACAGGACAGAGGCTAAGCTCCATCACTAGGAAGTAGTGGAGCTGGGGCTAGTATCCATGTTTCTGATTCCAGAGTCCAAGTTCCCTCAACATCATAGCCAAAATGTAGAAAGAATGCTTTGGCCAAACAAGGCACAGTTTAGGCAAGAACAAATGCTTGTAGTCCTTCCAATCTTCTTTACCAGTCATAGTAGAGTACATGAGGATTCCTTTCCTTTCAGAATTCAGATCCCCTTCCTCAGCAATTACTTCCAATCTGACTTCCATACCTTAACCATTTGCCTGTGTAATTGAGGTGCTCTACTGCACTCTTGGTCTTCCCTTAAATGATATTCTGATTTTGTTTGCTGTGTGTGTGTGTGTGTGTGTGTGTGTGTGTGTGTGTGTGTGTGTGTGTGTGTGTGTGTGTGTGTGTGTGTGTGTGTGTGTGTGTGTGTATGCTAGCACTGGGGCTTGAATTCAGTGCCTAGGTGCTATCCCTGAGCAATTTCATTCAAAGCTACTAGCACTCTACCACTTGAATAAAATGTTTACTGTCAATTATCCACCACTTCACTCTTTTAAAAGATGTATGAGGAAATGGCTTGTTGAACGAAATTTGTTACATGGAGAAAAGTGATATTGAGAAATGTTTCCATTGTTGCATGATCTTGGTGCCCAAAACACTGAGTTTCTTATTAAAAACTAATATGTGCAACTTTGACTTAAAACAATTTTCTCATTTGTTTAAAAGTCTTCCAAAGAAAGATTTTTGAACTGTTAATATAAAGGGCAAACTTCAAATGAATTCACAAGGACTGACATCAAGGAAAATGCAAATTTAAAAGACAAAGCTAAACAAAAACTTCTGCATAATTAGTGGATATAATTAAAAATGAAGCTCATTAAAAATATGATCTCATATAAATAGAAAATAAAATAGTGCTTACCAGAGCCTGGAAGGGGGGGGCAGGAGAGAGAGGGATGGAGAACCAGTGAGAACCAGCGGTTAAGGGGTGCAAACATGGAGTTAGATTCGATAATTACTTGTAATGTTCTATAGTAATTACTGCTAACAACAATTAACTGAATATTTCAAAATGGTCAATAGACAGGATTCTGAATGCTCCCAACACAACGAAATGACTTAAAGAAAATGAAACTCATAATTGCAGCCAATAATTTCTTTCTACTTGGACCTATACACTTCATTAAGTAACTTTTGGCTATAATAAGCATTGAAGTTAAGCACTGAAATAAACTAAATGATTCCCTAAATTGTTATTCCAATGCCAAAGAAAAAGAAGCATTTAACTTCATAGCTCTCACTACAAATAGTATTCACAATTTTTGGAAGAATTTGTACAAAAAAATTTAGTATTTAAAATTTCTGTATTTTGTGCATGTCTTCATAAAAATATATTTTCCATAAAATATATACAAGTACTGTCAATTATATTTTGTAAACTACAAGCAGTTGTGGTAAACTAACAACTACAGCATTCATTATTTTTACTTGGGAAAATAACAAAATTCAAACTCAAGGCCTCTCACTTCCTAGGCAGGCAACTCTTCCAACTTGAGCTACTCAATTAGAAGTTTTGTTGTTGCTGTAGGCACAGGTATCAAACCCAGAACCTTGTTTATGTGAGACAGACACACTGCCACAGAGCTACATTCCCAGACTTAGTTTTTTGAGATAAGGTCTTACTATGTAACTCAATTTTGTCTAGAACTCACTACATTGCCCACACTAGCCTTGAATTTGATCCTCCTCTCTCCTCTTCCTGAGTGTTAAAACTGTAAGTGTGCACTAACATTCCTGACTGAAGTTCATGTATCATTGTCACAGCTTTGAGAAGGAGGCTCTTGTCATAGATTAGTGATAAAGACGAACATATCCTGGCCCATGGATAGAATGAAAGGGTGTCAAATGCTATGACTGATTCCTAGACGAAGGCATGGGACAAAAGCATTGTGTGGTCCTTTCACAGCCTTACAGATTTTGTAATTCCTTATACTTTTATATTTTAATTTTTGTTGTTTTATATTTTATAAAATAAAACATTATTACATAGAAAAATATGAAGTAAAAGGTCAAAGCCCTAATGTAGGACATTTTGCATTTCTGGCTTGAAGAGAGTAAATTTTAAAGAAATTTATTATCAACTTTTCCCTAAAATATTGGGCCCATTAGTGGCACAAATGAAATATAGAAGACATATATACTCTTTGAAAAGTACACAAAGTTGTTTTTATTTAAAAATGGAGGGGAAAAATTAAGTCAAAAGTAGGAACTGAAGGTTAATACTTGTGATTAGTAAATGTTATTTCACACAATTCCCTGAGAACTGATAAAAATGGCATGTTTCTCTTACATATTCAAGTGTAGATTCTAGTTACCTTGAGCAAACTTCTTGTTTTTATTGGTTTGTGGCTTATGACATTCTGTCCAATTAGTAATGAGCATGTTTCCTGTCATCTTCGCTGCAATAATCTTACTTTTTAAAAAAACAATTTATATAACTAACCTGTTCAATTAGAGCTAAACAAAAAGCTGTTCTCAAAAACCTCGACTAGGCAGAAAACTTGGTGGACTAAATTCTCACCGACAAACATTTCTAAAAATAGATGGCAATACTAACCTCACAATTACTCATTCACTCTACAATATAACAATTTCTTTTTAAAGTTCCTCAAAACACATTAAGTATGCCCAATACAATGAAAGTACAAAATCTGAAATGCCTTCAGCATTGACACAATGCTCTAAAAGTTACAGATTTTGAAGCATCTTGGAATTTGGATTTTCAGATCAGGGATATGGTAAACTGGCAAAATTTAGCAAAGAAAAGATTTTAAAGTCCAAAGAACTCGAAAGTCTGAAACACTTCTGGACCAAAGTATTTCAGATTTCAGATAAAGGATACTCACCTACCTATACATGTGAAAACAAAAAAGCATTCTTCAGGATAAAAGTGTGTGTGTGTGTGTGTGTGTGTGTGTGTGTGTGTGTGTGTGTGTGTGTGTGTGTGTGTGTGTGTGTGTGTGTGTGTGTGTGTGTGTGTGTGTGTGTGTGTGTGTGTGTGTGTGTGTGTGTGTGTGTGTCTCAAAACGCACTGACAGAGGAGCTAGTTTAGTTTGATGCATTTCATCCACTCACCCCTGAGTTTGAGAATAGGTTGGCGTCCATGCTCATGTTTTTCGAAGGGCAGTGTTATTGCACGCCCTTTGCTGATACCTGCTGTGAAGGGGAACAAATAAACCAAGTTCTCAGTAAAAGTTGATCATTTATTATCCTAAACTCAGGGTTATCGTAATGTTGAAATACGGGCTCTGTATTGTAAACTGAACTAAAAACATTTCACCTATGTTTATTTATCTTGGGGAAAAATGTTTTGACTGAGAGAAAAGACTTTTAAAAGCTAACAGAATTCACAAGAAAGGTTCCTAGAACTTCTTGGAAACCAAATTGTTCTTAAAAAACAACTTTGATGAGTTTAGTGCAAATGAATCAGAAACATATGGATTAAATTTCCCTAAAATACACCAGGGTTTAAAAATTAGAGGAAATGTTTTGTAGAGTATGGTTGAGAAGTGTTGCAAAATATATGTCAAAGTGTTTAAAAAATAGCTTGAGGTATTGGACAGCCCCCAAATGACACACAATTTATCCATCCCTAATTGCATAGTAAGTACTAACACTATAGTTTAAGATTTATGTTATGGACTACAGTAGTAATCCAATGATTATTTATTAAAAATGATTTAATATGTGCTAATTGAAAGACATTTTGTGGCCTTGAGAAGTAAAGTCAGCTCTGGGGTGCTGCTTCCATTACAGCCTTGGAACTGATGACAAGCATACATACAGTAGAGAACCTTGGGGTGGCATCCAGGCAATGGCACAGCATTGGAAATCGTAGCAGTAACTGTTGAGCTCCATGTTGTGTTAGCTGGTGTATATATGGAATGCTACCTAAATATAATTCATGAATACTCTTAGAACAAGTAGTTCATTTCCTAAAAGCGTTGTCCTGAAATACAGACATAGATGTGTGCTCTCCTAGATCAAATGGCAGGAATAACTCCAATTTAAATTTCATGGCACAGGATACCTCATTTTTTTTCTGTCAGTACTAATGTAAAAGCTAACAGAGCATACATATATACCATGGTGGTCTTCCCAAGTGCCTACAAAGGCACTGAAGGTAGAGGAAGATCAGGGCGGCTAAGAACTTCAAGAGAGAGGTGAATGCAACTTTTGACTTCAAATAATTAAAATCTTTTTTTGGGGGGGGGGGGGGTTCAGTCGTGGGGCCTGAACTCTGGGCCTGGGCGCTGTCCCTCAGCTCTTCAGCTCAAGGCTATCGCTCTACCACTTGAGCCACAGTGCCACGTCTGGCTTTTTTTCTTTTTTGCTTATGTGGTGCTGAGGAATCAAACCAAGGGCCTCATGCATGCAAGGCAAGCGCTCTACCACTGAGCCACCTTCCCAGCCCAGAATTAAAAACTTTGTGTTTTTAAATTTCATGGACAGCAATCTTGAAAGTGGTAAAGAAATGGTTTCTGGAAGTGAGCTGGGTTCAACCTTCTCCCACTCTCATGAGCCATGCACCTAATCAAGTCCCTCTTCAACTGATTTTCTCTGCTTCAGAAAAAGAATCATAGTAAATTTATCTTCAGGCTGACGTAGAAATTTAATGATCAATAAAAGTATACTGCCTATATTGTTAAATGTTAATCCCAACCCTTTGATGCCAATATCTTCTACTTCTTATCAACTTAGGCAAATAGTCTATTGGTACAGAGGGGGCATCCTTAACCCAAAAACTCCAAATGCTCCAAAATTTTGTAGTGCTGACAAAGTGCCACAAATGGGAACCTCCACAACTGGCCTTGTGATAGGTCAGTCGAAATACAAGGGCACTAAAAATACTATGTAATATTCCTCAAGACCATGTGAACAAGATGTGTGAGATACAAATGTTTTTTGGTTTGGACTTTGGTCCCAATCCCCAAGTATCTCATTTATGCAAATATTTTTAAAATGACCAATGCTAAACAAGTCTAGTCTCCAGAATGCTGGACATAGGATGCACAACCTATTCCATGCTCTTTTTCAAAGGTCTAGAACAGATTTTGACTATTTATTTTTAAGTCTTATTGGCAGCATTCTTCAGGGTAAGAAATAAAGGTTCTTTCTTAGGTTGGAATATGACCTTAGATACATATTTTTAAGTATCCTAGGGTTCAGCTCTTCACCTGAAAGCTGTCACTTGCTCTTGATTTGAGAGCTTGATGCTGCATAGGAAAACTTGCCTGGAAGTCTTAAAGATACAATTAGGAAAGATAAAAATGAGAAGATTGGAGGGGGGAGGATGGGAAGGGATAGGAAGGGGAAACAAAGGAGGAATCTACAATGCTTGATAAGAAATGTACTCATCTTGCCCATGTAATTGTACCCCCCTGTACAGTATTTTCACAATAAAAAATATTAAATTAAAAAAATTAGAGAAGTGTTAGCTATCAACCTTACCTGGCTATAAGGAGAATACAGTACTATTACTATATATGGTTCCTCTTTTGATTCCTTTCTTACCTGTGTGAACCTGAAAAGGATGCAGGGGAATCCCTGACTTGGCCTGGCCAGGTGTAGTGTGTTGTGCTACTGAGTCAGGAGAGAGGGAGGGGAGCAGGCAAATGGGATTTGGGTCCCCCTGACCCTCGGCCTTTTCCATTAGCATGAAACGGAAAGGCCCGAAAGCTTCCTTCTTCCCTCAGTTTGTCTGACGTCCTGGCTTCTCTGGACATACCTCCCAACACTGGGCTACCAGAAACCATGTCACATCCTCAGGCAGCACTGGCTAGGTTTGCTGGAGAATGCAGGAAAGACTAGCAAGAGAGCAGGGAAATTCTAATCACAAGGGTCTCTCCTCTTTTTTTTGTCCCACTTACCTCTTTCTTTTCCTTTCTGGCAGTAATACAGATTGAACTCAGGGTCCTGTACTTGGCTAGCAGGGAGTATCAATCAAGCCATACCATCAGCCCTTTCTGTGTTGGTTGTCAATAAAGGGTCTTCTTTTATGCCCAGACTTGCATGGACTATAATCCTATTTGTGCTTTCCTATATTTTGGGGATGACAAGAATACCATAATGTCCAGACAATGGTTAAAATGGAATCCTGCGAGCTTTTATTTTTTTGGTCCACACTGGCTTTGAACCACAATCCCCTCCTCACCACGTCTGCCTCCCAAGTAGGTAGGATTATATAGGCTTAAGCCACTTCACCCAGCTTCTTTTCCTTTATATGCTTCAAGGGATCAAAACCTCACTCATGGTCACAGGAAGAAAAAAGCACAGCCACAGAACTGTTTCAAGTGCTTTGTGTCTGTCAATGTCACCCAAATGCATGGCAACATAATTATGTGTAAACACTGAGTTCACACTTGATCTACCTAGAACACTTCTGGGAACCAAAGGGAAAGTTTAAAGACCACAGATGCTCCAGCAAAATGACACCACCACTAGAGCTCAAAGGACAGAACCTCTTCCTCATCCCCAGGGCTATACGTACTTTCCATGATTCGTACCAACTGTGTAACCATTTCAGGGGTACAGGAGTCTGAAAGTGGAAAGGAGCGTATGGGCCTGATGTTAGAGAAGAACACATCAAATCCTGGGGACTAACCAAATGACAAGTGATCTTAACAACTGAATTATAGGAAAAAGACATTTAAATTCTCTAGTTCACGAAGTTAGGGCACAAGTGTGGTACAACTTAGTTCGATTTCAATCACAAAAAATTTAATAATTTATACAAATTCTCAAATACCACTTGCCATTATGGGAGTACAAATTAAAACAAGACACGGTATATATCTGTTGGAATGGCAAAATCCAAAGCATGGGCAAGACCAAATGCTGGTGAAGACATGGTGGATAGGAACTCTGCTGGTATGCAAAATGGCACAGCCACGCTGGAAGATAGCTTCTCATAAAAGCAAAAAATACAATTGCCATGTGCTTCAGGAGTTACATTTAGGGAGCATTTACTCAAGTGAGTTGAGAACTTATGGACACACAAAATCCTGTGCATGTTTATGGCAGCTTTATTATAATTGTTAAAACGCAGAAGCAACTAAAACATCCTTCAGTAAGTGAGTGGATAAATATTCTGAAAACTGGTATTAGTGCTAAAAAATAAAAAAGAAATGAGCTATCAAGTCACAGGTAGACACAGAGGAATCTTAAATGCATATTTATTTCATGTATACTGACATCAGTCTGGAAATGCCACTACTCTTGAGATTCCAACGGTATGACATTCTGGAAAAGACAAAACCATGGGAAGAAAAGGACTGGAGGATGCCAAGGGCTGGGGAGACATACAGGTGGAACATAGGGATTTCAAAGCAGTGAAGTTATTCTGTATTATTCTATAATGCTAGATACATGGTATCATGCTTTGATCAAAACTCGTAATACTGTACAACATGGAGTGAAGCCTTATGTAAACTATGGACTTTAGTAATAATAAGGATCATACTAGTTTCTCCTGTGTAGCAAATGTGGCACACTAATGCATTAACAAAAGGAAAAACGGAGGGTGCTGCTGAGGGACTATATGGGAGCTTTGTAGTTTCTTCTCAAGCTTTCTATAAACCTAAAATGCTCTAATAATGAAGTTTATTCATTTAAAAAAGATTCTTTGGGGAGATGGTCTAAGCTACTCAGTCATCTGGAAAGTTCACCATACTCATCTCTTTTGAAATAGTGCTACACACGTGAGTATATTTATTAAAACAGAATTGAAACACTATATATCCTACCTCTTTTGAAAATTAGTAGTACAATGCATAGCAAACACAAAATATCAAGTTTACAATATGTAATTTTATGAAAAAAATCTAGGAAAAATTATGCCCTGCTAGGAAGAGGTTTGTCATTCCCACTGTGGCAAGAGGTGTATCAGTGAAAAGATGTTAAAAATGAAAACCTTGACAAGCAACCCTCTAGAAACTCATTACTAAATTACAATTTGCACAAGACCCCACTAAGCTCAGGACTAGTGAAACAGCACAAAGTGTGAGGGAAAACATATTTAAATAAATACAATTAGAAACACCTTTTTCTTTACATTATACGTTTAAATACTGGGACACAAACACTGGAACAAAACTCATAATGACACACAAGCCATCACACTGTGTCTTCTCACTGGACCCTGTGCCCACAGTAATGTCCACTGAAGACAACTCCTGGTCTGCCACCATAGGAACAGACATCTACCTACTTCTTTGTGTTTTCCTCAAGTACTTAGTTTTTAGAGAATAAGCACACAATGTTACCACAGTGGTTCATATTTAGAAAGGTTTGAGAAAACAGTAGGCTGTGTATTTTGCTGCAATGTGCTGTTCAGAATGAGTCACATCTAAATAATGAAGCTGGAGATCACAGAGGGTAAAGGGTTTGGTACACTTCACAGAGGCTTCATCTAGAATATGTGGCTTTGCCAGATGAAGAATGGCAAATATCTTTTTTTTTAAAGCATTCAAGTTTAAGTAAAAAAAAAAAAACTGAGCCAAGAGGAGGAAGAATAACAAGGAAAGAAACAAATCTGCAGAGATGACAAGCTGAATTTAATCTAGTTCCTTCCTGCCTAAAACTAAGCATGAGTAACTGAGGTAGACTAAGGATTAACATGTGCAAAGGCTTGGGTTTTTCCAAAGGTCAATATTTAGTCACTTCTGAGAGTGAAAAGTAAAAGTGCATTTTATGGTTTTAAATATAAATCCAATGAAGGCCTGATTACATGAGAGAACCTTCTCAACACACATTCCCTATCTGTGGGACCAAATGTGCCAGTCCTATGCACTGCTAGTGACAAAGCAATTGCCATGTTTTATTTTTATTTTCTCAAGAAATGAGAAAAATAAAACAAATAATTTTATAATATTACTTTAATATTTTTCCTGGTTTTATTAACAATTCACCTGAACTTTAGAAATACCGTCAAACCTAATATTGTCCAGAGCACCCCCCCAAAAAAAAACTAATAAAAAATAAGAATTATTATTAATAAAGTGAATGTGTAAAAACATCTATGATGGTACAGATTTAATTTTTTAAATACTCACACAGTTTCCATATTAAGAAACAATATTAAAAACAAATTTCCAAAAATAAATAAATTAGTATGAAAAGTCTAATTTTAAAGTATAAATAAGTAAACTTAAGTAATTACAACAGTTTTTAGCTTCCTGCAAAAATAATTAGTGAAGATGAAAGTAAACTATCTGAGGTTTCAATATCTATCTCCCACTAACACATCCTCCAACTTTTTCCTATGTTTTGCTATTTTGACAGATTCTTAGATTCACATAAATATTATGTGCATCACAAATGAAATGGTATGTACAAAATATTATGCAATCAGAACAGTTAAAAAACAGAACAGATTTTTTAAAATCATGATTTTTTTCCTCATATAAGTGACTTTTTTTGTGAAAGTGCTAACACACATTCTATATTCTGAAGTCATCTATTTTTAGTAAGCTGAAAGGAAAAGGACATCTACTACTAAAGAAAGACAGTAACACAATACTGAAGGTGTCAAGGCTACTCATATAACAGGAGCTACCTCTTTAAATACAGGAAGAATGAGACCTCAATAATGATGTTTGTCAACTGGTTAATGTTTTAGGATCACTTACAGATTCAGCAGCATATATAGAAATTTACTCCCAAGGAAGAAAATCAAGTGAAAGTAGACTGTGTAAAGCCTTCAAGTTGAAACAAATAATCTTCTCAATGTCTAACAGAGTTAAAGCTACAGACAACAATGTGAAAGAGTGACAAGGATACTATAAATTAGACCTGCATACAGATTTCCTCTGATGTATCTATATGGCTATATGGCCTATTCATATTAGATTTCCCAGATACCTGCCTATTTACTTTTTGAGTAATGATTTCAGCAACCCCCCTTTTTTTGAGATATTTAGGGCCAAATACCACATCAGTAGAATCACAATCCTGGGAACTTTATGAAGCCCTAGCCCATAGCATGTGTCTTGGTATTTGGAGGGACAGGTGTCAAAGCCTGTACATTTTATCCATCAAGTACATTCAGCCATTATACAATGACTGAACTGCTATTGACAGCCTCCTATAAAGAGCTGGTTTATCACTGTGCTAGACACCCAAATACTCATGTTTTCAGAGGAATTAAAGGAATAAAATAGTTGTTTCAATAAAGTATCTGCTATTGTAACAGAGAAACAAAACAATTCTATTTCCTTCTGAGTAAGGAAACACAGTTTTAAGTGATAGACTATGAGTACACACATATACATACACATCCAAACACATGCATACATACACATCTAGTGTTCATTAAAGGTTGGCATGAACCTGAAGGGACCTCTTCAAGATGCTTTAAAGGGTTTAAAATGCAAAACCTTTATCATCCACAGATAGAGCAAAGTGAGAAAGGAAAGAAATAAAAACACATCAGTAAAGATAAGCTTCCAGGAACGTAAGTCTCAAATACTGCTTAACTTGTAATAATGAACCACAATTAGGGCCGGGAATGTGGCTTAGTAGTAGTGCTTGCCTCGCTTGCATGAAGCCCTGGGTTTCATTCCGCAGTGCCATACAAACAGAAAAAGCTTGAAGTGGCACTATGGCTCAAGTAGTAGAGTACTACCCTTGAGAAAAAGCAGCTCAGGGAGTGCCCAGGCCCTGAGTTCAAGCCCCAGGACTAGCAAAAAAAAAAAAAAAAAAAAATCACACAATGTCATTAGCCGTGAAAAATTTAGGAAAAAGTCCAGTGCATGCAAAGATAAATACAATAAAACCCAAAAGATGTCTATATACCAATGAAAATGGTACAGAGTCCCATTTGTGGCTTAATAATCACAAGATTGACATTTGAATGATTGTTCCTAAGAATTTAGAAGAAAAAATAGATATACTATTGGGTAGTAATAGTTTGCAAGATAATTTTAGTGGTTCATTTCTTTATTTTTTATGGGACAGGAGTTCACTATTTTGCCCAGGTTGGCCTTAAATTCATGATCCTCCTGCCTCAGCCTATCAGACTTATTTCTCCATTTAGAAAAGTCCATTAATGAAGCTGCTAGGCATGATGGCACATATCTATAGCCCTAACTACTCAGGAGACTGAGGCAGAAATATCACTTGAGCCCAGGAATTCAAGACTGGCCTGGGCAACATAGTGAGACCCCCCTCATATCAACCTAAATAAATAGATAATAAGAAGAAACCATAATCATTTCAACTTTTAGATGAATTAACCTAATTACAATAAAATTGCAATGTCTTATGATTTGAAGTTTTATATCTCAGAGTTACCTATATCTCAGAGTTAAAAGGACAATTTATATTCATCAGATACATAGCGAAGTTCAATATATATAATACATTATATAATATATTATACATTTAAATAAGCTAATACGTTATCTGGAAAAAAAGTATTTATAGCTCTTACTAGGAAAAAATTTAAATGTCTTAAGAGACTGAGTTTTTTGGTGTCTGTTAAATATATGTTGTATGCATGTACACATGTACATACACACATGTGCACTCCTAAACCCACATAGCAGTTTTCAATCACTGGATGCTATCCTAAATAGAGAATTCACAAGATCACCAAATATAGATTTTTAAAAGTTTGACCACTATAGCACAGTTTGTCTGATAACCTAAAAAAGAATAAATGTCATTAACTAAAAAGCACCATCAGCAGAATGCTCTGCTGTGATAGCCATCTACCTTTGCCTGATCCTTTTTATTATGAAATTCCTGCTGAGTTGAATGAGTATGTCACATTTCTATCTTAGTCCTGCTGTTGGTACATGTTTTTAACTTACAAAGAAGATTTTAAAATTTTTCAAGCAAACATCCTTCATTATGTATGATGCTGACTTGCCTGGAAAAATCATAAAGATTTTGTTTGTTTTGCATCACCCATAGACACTGGGCCTGTTTAGAATGCCAGAGTGTTTCTCCTAAATACAAAAATCAAATTCAACAAAAATCAAATAGAAAAGTTGAAGCTGAGAAAAGATAATAGTTATGTGTCCTTGAACATACTGAAAGAAAAGTACAAATAACCTGAAAAGTTCAAACAACCTTCGAAGTCTTAGAATGAAGAAGCGCCTCTAATATAATATGCTTCTCACCTTTCCAGTGTGAAAATATAAGCACCAGCAAAATTCACTAGAGACCAGAGAAACAACCTGCAAAGTGCTGAACAACTACAAGCATGGGGTATTTCTCAGTGTAGCAGTACCAAATACCTAATGGAAAGACTAGGGGCAGGGAAGAGTAACAAATGAGGGCCTCTGTTAGACACTACCAGTAGGTCAGAGGTGTATACTACAGGTTTAATTGGAAAATTCCGTTTCCTGTCCTTCTCCTTCGTATTGACAATTCATGAATTTGATACAAACTAAGTCTTGCTGCTAGAAGCCAGAGTGTGTATATGTGTGTTGTGTACATCCCTCATGTTTACAGAGCAAGAAAAACTGAAAAACAAAACAAAAATAAACCAATGCAAGTGAGAAAAGGAGATCATTATAAATCTTCTGTAAACAAGTTCCTGGAATAGGAGTTGCTATTTTCCTTGGCATCCCCGATACACTGCTTTGGGTGTATAATATTAGCATGTGAGGACACAAAGTATCAGCACAAAGCCAGGGAAGAGGGGAGACCAGGCTTTCTATTTAAGCTCTTCATATTTCTCAACTATGTTTAGTATCTTTGTAGTTGTACTTTCTTTTTGGCCCCTAAGTGAAAATCTCTCCAATGAAAATTGCAAACCTGTTTTTTAAAAAAATTCAGGAATTTTTCCATATTTTATGAACAAAAATACCAGAAATGGAAGAGATGACAAAAACTCAAGCAGATCCAAATTCAACCATCCACTTTTCATACTTCTCCAAGTCTGCGGCAGAGACAGACTTAGCGATTTTCTTTAGAGCCAGCTCAAAGTCTCCTTTGGTAACAGGCATCTGGAGTTCCTCCTTAGAAAGCGCCCGGATCTCCTCTGGACTTAAGCCATTGATGCGCCGCCTCATTGCCATTAAAGAAGCATCCCTGGGAACATACCAAAAGCAGTCAACAGCAACCGTGACAAGTACTTCCAGCACTTTTGATGTCACAAAGTTATGAGAAAACATTCAAAAAATTATTTTAGATGAGAAAATTTTCCACTTCAGAGACATCCTGAGGTTTCAGCAAAGGTTAAAAGAGGGACTTAAAACATAAATGAACCATCACAATCTAAGTTGAACTTGGATATTACTGAATCTTCTATACCTGTACCTCAAAATAACCAAGTAGTTTAGAAACTGAAGTCAAGTTTTGAAATACTGAATTGCATACTTGGAAATGAATAAATTACTACCACTAAGATAACTTAAATCAAATACCAGGATGTCTCTATAGCCTCATGTAAGAGAGAAAACCCAGGAACTCCTTTCTCTGTAACAGGGATATATTCACAGAGCAGACATGGAACTTCCTACAGGGAGTATTTGTGACAACTAAAGGTAAAAATTCAGGCTTCTCCTGGTCTAATTTACAGTGCTAGTATAACAATTATAAATAAATATGAAGGCTTTAAAGAAATAGAAGATTCACGTTCCCACAAAAACTACTAAGAAGGACAAACCAATCAAAACCTTAAATTTGCAGATGTTTTATTACAGTAATAGTATAAACTTTTGTGAGTTTACTGAGTGTCACTAACCTTAGATGCACATATAACAAAAACCTTGCAGAAGAAATGAGTAAAGCATTCTAAGGCTTTAAAGAAAGACTGCTGGGATCAATTTTAGTTAGGAAAATAAAATTTAAAAATCCTCTTTATTGAATTATGTGAATTATCTAAAACTTACAATGTCGCTAAACTGCAATGGGAATCTTAAAAGGTGTCTATATGTGTTTCTTTCCTAGATTAAGCTGATCAATTACCTTCGTGTGCATGTGATCAAATAAGATCAAATAAAATTAAATGATAGTCTTTATACTGCTATACCTAGGCACAAATCTGAAGTTAAATTAACCACAGATTATTCAGTTATTATTATCAAATCAAACACAACTGTTTCTGAGAAATAAGAAATAAATACATATGTGAGGGCAATATGTGAGCTGTCCACCTATAACTGCTGTACTTGGAAGACTGAGGCAGAACTATGAGTTTCAGGCCAGCCTGGATGACACAGCAGGACCTTATCTCAAATAATGTTATGTAATTATTTATCTAGCCATGATCAGTAAAAAGTTATACAGAAAATGAAAAACATTTCACAAATGAGATTTTTTTTCTTTCTTGCGATTGTTTCTAACATATTTATAAGATGATTTCTTTGTTGCTTTGTATGTCCCTCCCCCACAGTATAACCCATGCTTTTACTGTACTTGATGTTGGTATAATTTGTGGAGGGGAAGGGAAAAAACAAATTGTTTAAATAGGGATACAGGTGGACCTATTGCAACAATGAGATGTACAAGTTGTTATGTCAAAAAATGAACTTTACAACTTTGGCCGGGAGTGTAGGGGGGGTTTGGGGGTGTGAGTGGGAGATGGGAAGGGATGGTAGGGAAAAAACAAAGGAGGCCACAATGCTTGATAAGAAATGTACTTCATTACCTTGCCCATGTAATTGTAACCCAGAGGGGTTACGGTATTTTCACAATAAAAAAAAATTAAAAATTAAAAAAAAAAGAAATGGGTAGCTGCTTCCTGGCTTAACGGTGAACTACTCTGCCTAATTATCAGTGCCCTGCAAAATCTACAGATAATGCCAAGATCACGGGTCACTAAAAATTACCTGCAGACATTAGTTATATCCGCCCCAGAATAGCCTTCAATTTTCTCTGCTATATCTTCCAATTGAATATCAGGATCCAATTCGACCTCACGAAGATTGATCTTCAGAAGTTCAGCTCTTCCTTTTGCTATTAGAAGAAGTTTTATTACAATTAGGCATGTTACTTTACAAATTGCTTTTGCTGAGAAATTTTGTATTAATATATAGGAGAAGAATCATGCAAAGAAGAGTCAATAATTGGAAGTTTATCAATTAATAGCAGAACTCACAGAATCACTGAAGTCCACATGCACCTTTGCAATCATCCTCATACACTGAGGAAGATATAAACATTAGTGTATTCAAGCACCAGAAATGCTGCTCCTAGGCTGGATGTAGCTTAGTGGTAGAGCACCTGCCTAGCAAGCATAAGGCCCAAGTCCTAGCCACAGTAGCATACACACATGTACCCACGTGTACACGCACACACACACATACACACAGAGCTTAGTTTTATAGAACTAGACTAAGTGGAGTAAAGCTCCTATAAATGACTACTCACAATGTGCTATGAAAGAAGAACTCTCAAGAGTTGCTTTAAAATATCCCTAGAAATCAACAACTGGCACAAAATGCTCATTAATTTTTTTTGATGGGAGAGGGTTGGTCATGGGGTCTGAACTCTGGGCCTGGGCATGGTCCCTTAGCTCTTTAGCTCAAGGCTAGCACTCTACCACTTGAGCCACAGTGCCACTTCCAGCTTTTTTTCTGCTTATATGGTGCTGAGGAATTGAACCCAGGGCCTTATACATGCAAGGCAAACACTCTACCACTCATTTAATTTTTTTAAGCCAGTACCTATAATATCAGAACTTATAAGGACAGGAGTATCACAACTTTGAGGCCAGCCTATGCTACACCACTCTAGCTTAAAAAACAAGCAAGCAAGTAAGCAAACAAACAAAACTGAAGCCAGGCAAGATGGCTCACACCTACAATCCCAGCTACTCAGGAGGTGCAGAGCAAGATCACCATTTGAGGCCAGTTTGGCAAAGAGTGAGACCCAATTTCAATTAACAAACTGGACATAGTGTTTCATGCCTGTGGTCCCAGCTATGTGAGAGGCCATCAGCAGGCAGATGACAGTCTGAGAACAGCTCCAGGAAAAAACATGACAGCTTACTTGACCAGTTAACTAAAGGGCAGGGTGTGGTAAAGTATAGAGCGTCTGCCTAGCAAGCACAAGACCCTGACTTCAAACCCCATCTATATAAGTACACAAATGTAAAATAAAATTTTCACTTGAAGAGCCAGTCCATAAACATTCACTAATCCAGTATGTTTTGATTTTTTGCCTTTGTAGTGCTAGGAATAACAGAAGGTGCTTTACCACAGAGCTATATATCTAAAGGCTCCAAATTTTTTTTAGGGGGTTTGGACTCAAGATCTTTTTATTTTCTAGTTATTTTTGAGATAGCATCTCACTTTTACTCAGGTCAGTCTGAAACATGACACTCCTATTTATGCTTCCCAACACATTGGTCTCTGAATGGGCTAACCTAGAACTGTGATCTTCCTGATCCTAGCCTCCCCAAGGCTGAGATGACTGTGCTAGACCACTACTGTGTTTTTTTAATTAACCAATTAGTATCTGATACTTCACTACTGCTTTCAATGGCAGGTCTGCTTAATGCAGCAATCTAAGATAGCATATAACTAATTATCTGGTTCTCTACAATTCCTTGAGACACAACGTTTTCCAAAACTTAACTTTGCTAAATTTTAAATCCATACAAAAATCATTAACTGATTCATGAACGGTTATTTCAACCATATCACTTTCCCAGCCTGCTTCTCTTCTCTTCCCCTTTTTGACTTAAGCACTAGCTGTCAGATCATTAAATTCTTCCTAGGAACAATGTCATGTATACATATGCCATCCTAGAAAAATTTCCCCATTTGCTTTCCTAACCTTTACAAACCATCATATATTGCCTTTAGTTGTGGTGTCCCATTCAGCTGCTTTCATATAAAATAGCTCCCTGTTTGCTTTTGTTGTGTTTTTCTAACTGACATAGCTCTTCTCCAACTGACATTACAGAGCCAAGGAATCCCAAGAAAGAGCCTATGAGGTCTGTTGTAAAGCCTGATGGGCAAAACTAAAACGTTTATGGAAATAGAAAGAACCAAAACACTCTGGAAGAGCAATAACGAGGAACAAGGAACCACTCTATCAGTTTATTAGATTTATTGCAAAGCAACAAGATTCCTATCAGGATTGCACTTCATGGAGAATGACAAACAGATCAATAACACAGAATAGAAGCAAATGGAAGTGTAAATTACAGACACGACTATCACAGGTGGTCAGGGATGCCTTTTCAACTAATGAAGCTAGAACAACTGACTATCCACAGGGAAAGAAACTGGCTCTACCTCATATTACACACAGTCACTGGATGTATTTAAATTAGGAACTCCTACTCAGAAAAAGATACCTGTTAAGTCTCTACTAAATAGAACCACCTTCAGAAAAAGCATATATAGTGAAAACAGACAAACTAGAGAGTATGAGGAGACATTTATAATACAGATAAGCAACAATGAATTTATATCCGTTATTTTAAAAAGCTCTTTCAAATCAGTAAGAAAAGGTTAAACTATCCAAGAGAAGCATAGGCAAAAGATAAACAGATACGACAACTCAAATAGCTAATACACAAAGAGAAAATTGTTCAGATTCTTTGAACTCAGGGCTTTGTGCTTGCTAGGTAGGCATTTTATCACATGAACCATGCTGCCAGCTCTATCTACACCATTTTTTTTCATTAAAAAAATTTATTGTTATTATAAAGGTGATGTCCAAAGGTGTTACAGTTACTTAAGTCGGGTAAAGGGTACATTTCTTTTAAAAATAATGTGAGTTATTTAAAAAAAAAATAGGGCCTCACTTCATATGTGGACTAGCCTGGATGACTATGATCCAAGTTTTGCTTTCCTGTGTAGCTGGGGTGACAGGGGTGTTCCACTGTGTCTAGCCATAGTGCTTCCTCCCAAGATGGGATAGGCAGGCATATGCTTTCACACCCAGCCATTGATGAGATGGAGTCTCATAAATTTTTGGTCTGGGTTGGTGTCAGACAGTGATCTCCTATCTCGACTTTTCAAATACCAAAAATTATAGGCCTGAACCACCATGACAGGCTCAAATTCTTTACTAAAAAATGAAATACAATGTAAACCACAATGCAATAATGGTGCATACCAGTTTATTGGAATAAATTACAAAATCTGGCACCAAAAAAATATCAGAAAAACGTAAAATAATAGACACTCTCAAATACTGCTGGAAGGAGTTTATTCTGGAAAAATCACTTTGGAAAACATAGTGATGCATTAATATATGATAAATTTTTTAAAACACAAAGTTACCTACCAATTACTCCTTAAAAACATCCTTGCCCCCAAGAATTTTTTTTTTATCATTACACATGTACAGGATGTTCACATTCGCATAGTTCATAATGTCTACCGCAGGAATGAATCAAAACATTCAGAAAATACCATGATGGAGAAATTGTGGTACAATCACAAATGGATGTTATGGGTTGAACTGTTTCCTTTAAATTTCTTATGAACTGTTCTAACTCCCAGTGTCTCAAAGTGTGACTGTATTTGGAGATAGGACCTTCAAAGGAGGAGGCCAGTCCTAATCCTACATGCCTGGCATCCTTTCAAGAAGAGATGTTAAGTGAAATGAACCCCAAGATAGGGACACAACTTGTTTTTTCTTTTTTGCTATTGTTTTTAATGGATCTAAAATGCACGATGTGATTTTTTTGTATGTTCTTCCCCCACAGTATAACCCTGTATTTGATGTCAGTGCCCTGTATCTTGTATATACATTTTTCTAATTTTGGGGGGGGAGAAGGGAAATAACAAAATGCTGAAACAAGGATACAAGTTGATCCATTTTAACAATGAGATGTACAAGACACTATGTAGAAAACCAACTTTAGAACTTGGAGGGGGGGGAGTTGAGGAAGTGGGGAGGGAAGAGATGGTAGGGGAAAAACAAAGGAGGAGGTAACAATGCTGGACAGGAAATGTACTCATTACCTTACTCATGTAACTGTAACCCCTCTGTACACTATTTTTACAATTAAAAAAACATAAAAAAAAGAAGAGATTAGGATACACTTAGAAGGCACCACAGGAGACACAGGAGGAAGATAACATCTAGCAAGCAAACTGAAGTCTCAAAATGAAAGCAACTCCAAAGACACCTTTGGTTTTTTTGTTTTGTTTTTTGGTCGGTCATGGGGCTTGAACTCTAGGCTTGGACACTGTCCCTGTGTTCTTCAGCTAAAGGCGATCACTCTACCACTTGAGCCACAGCTCCACTTCCCGTTTTTGAGTGTTTTATTGGCGATAAAGAGTCTCACGGACTTTCCTGTCCAGGCTGGCTTTGAACCGCGATCCTCAGATCTCAGCCTCCTGAGTAGCTAGGATTAAAGGCATGAGCCACCAGCCACTGGCGCCCGGCCAAAGACACCTTTGTTACCAAGGAAAGTCTAAGTAAATTCTTAGCTTTGCTTGTTTTTGGGTAACTTTTTTTGGGGGGAGGGCAGTCATGGGGCCTTAACTCTGGGCTTGGGTGCTGTCCCTCAGCTCTTCAGCTTAAGGCTAGCGCTCTACCATTTGAACCACAGCGCCACTTCTGGCTTTTTCTATTTATGTGGTGCTGAGGAATCGAACCTAGGGCTTATGCATATAAGGCAAGCACTCTACCACTGAGCCACCATCTCAGCCCTTGGAAACTTTTAAGATCACTAATTGTGGAGTACAACTGTCAATCTATCACTTTCTATCACAATCTATCACTTTCCCACTAACTTTGCTATAGGAAGCACCTCTACTCCATGGAGTATAGTAACAGTGGCCTATGATATTTTTCAAAGACTTGAAGTGCAAATTTGCTAAAAATATTAACTCTTAACTTTGCCTTGCAGATATCTGATGGGTGACTGGATAATAATAAGGCTTAGTATCTCTGTCTTCATATTGTGTCTGTATCCTCTGCCGTCTTAATCTTTGGGCCATGAGCGACTCGGCTCTGCATGTAGAAATGTGGATTATTTGAGAAATGTTTCATCCAAAGCTATAATATAGGGTTGACTTGACCTTCACTTGTCTAGTCTCTATTCTCCCTTCAAGACCAAAAACACCTACCAGCTTTCATGACCAGAAACATCAGATTATAAATGGAATAAACAAGAGGGGATAAAAGTTCCTGTAAGATCTCTGTTTATTCTAGGATAGACAACATAAATATTCATTTCCTTTTTTCTCTGTATCTATAAGCCCTCAAGTCCTTGAAGAGGAGAAGCTCTCTCTTCTCCATTCTTTGACCACTTAATAATGCCTTTATCTACAAAACTTGTCTCTTACACATTGGTTTATCCTGGGATGAGCTTTAGGATTTGGATTTGGGAATGTCCTTGGACTTTTGAGGCTCCAGAACTGTGAGTAACTTAATATCAGTTGCATACGCCACCTAGTCCTTGGTATTAATTATGGCAGTTCTCGAAAAAAAATACAATACCACAAGGAAACAAAAATGAACTATATCTATATGCAGTAACATGGATGAATCTTTAAAATATGTTAAGCAAAGAAGCAAGATACAAAAGGCACAATTAGGTGATTTCATTTAGTAAAATGGAAAAGAAGTTAAAACTGTTTGGAGATGCATTATTAGGTGACAAAATCATATGGAAAGGCAATTGATTATTTCAATAACAAGAATGATGGTGACCTGCAGGCAGGAAGAAAGCAGGGCCGAGACAGGAACACTCAGAGAGCTGCTGAGTTCTGAGGGAATCCGTGTCTTACCCTAACTTAGTTACACTGGTCATTTGCTTTGCCAATTATTGGATTTACCGAGCATTTTAATAAATGTTCTGCACTTACATTATATTTTCATGTGTACATATACACACTGCCAAGTAAGAGTAAACAGCAACCAAAGCAGAAAAAGAAGTAAATAAACATTCCAGAGGCTTGACAGAAAAAAAAGAAAGAACACAACTAAAAAATCTTTGTCTCTAGATTTCCTTAATCTAGGCCTCCATGTTGGGTCACACCTATAGGAACATGATGCAGCTCACTGGCGCACCTGGAAAATGAGTGGTTTGGAGTGAAAGAACCTTCTTAAGCAGGTGGCTGGAAAGGAGACTGGGAAAAAAGAGGGAAGAGTAGAAGCTCCCACATTCATCCCATACAGGGTGCCATACTAGATGTCCACATAAGCACTTGACCCCAGCGCTCGACACAGCAAGGAATATGGGTGAACTACATCACACAATCCTCTTAATCCTAATTTTACAATACTACTGTATTTGACTTTGTAAACTAAATGTTTCTCTATGGATCAGCCTAACTACTATTTAATGCAATGTATTCTGCCACAGAAATAATGTTTTCAGATAGTGATTTCAAGTGACCCTGAAACATAAACCCATTCCTAAGTGAAGACTTGGTGGTTCATGTGATTAGCAACACCTACCTTCCCTAGGAACCAGGACTCTGGGAAAACTAGCATCTGTCTGTCTGTCTGTTTACCTACCTATCTATCTAGGAACAACTAGCATCTATCAATCTGTCGAGCCATCTGTCCATCCGTCCGTCCATCCATCCATCCATCCATCCATCCATCCATCCATCCATTTATCTATCATGAATCAATGTATGAGAATTGAGAATTCTAAACAACATATTTTTGTCTCAGCAAGACAAAATCTACTTCTCAAACAACACATTTTTAACTTTACATTTCAAGTTCATAAAATTTCCAGGGGAACTAGCTTTCAATGTTAGCCATGTCAATGATTTGCTAGAATATTCTAAGTAAGATTTATCTGCTCTATAAAAATGTATTAAACATATCTTAGCTATGGAGAATAATGCTGAGATAAACATAGTTGCACTGGTAGCTTTAGTATGGTCTTGTTTGTGATCATTTGGGTAAATGCCCAAAAGTGGGATTGCTGGGTCATAGGGGAGCTCTATGTGGAGTCTTTTGAGGAACCTCCATACGGCTTTCCAAAGTGGTTGAACAAGTTTACACTCCCACCAACAATGTAGTAAGGTTCCCTTCTGTCCACATCCCTCCAGCATCTGTTGTTATTAGAGTTCTTGATTATAGCCATTCTAACTGGGGTGAAGTGGAATCTCAGTGTTGTTTTGATTTCTTTTATGTCTAGAGAAATTGAGCATTTCTTCATGTGTCTATTGGCCATCCTATTTCCTCTTCAGAGAAGTCTCTCTTTAAGTCTTTAGCCCATGTATTAATCAGGTGTTTGTTTCTTTGAGGATTTGTTGTTGGAGGGGTTAATTTTTTTTTGCGGGGGGGGGGGGGCCGGTCGTGGGGCCTGAACTCTGGGCCTGGGCGCTGTCCCTCAGCTCTTCAGCTCAAGGCTAGTGCTCTACCACTTGAGCCACAACGCCACTTCCGGCTTTTTTCTTTTTGCTTATGTGGTGCTGAGGAATTGAACCCAGGGCCTCATGCATGCAAGGCAAGCACTCTACCACTGAGCCACCTTCCCAGCCCAGGAGGGGTTAATTTTTTTGAGTTCTAAGTATATTTTAGATATGAGGCCCTTGTCTTTGTATGACTAGTAAAGATCTCCCAATCTGTGGACTTTCTATTGATCTTGCTATGTCCTTTGCCATGCAGAAGCCCTGCAGTTTCATGCAATACCATTTGTCCAACCTTTCTTTGATTTATTGTGTTTCTGGGTCTCTATTAAGAAAATCTGGGCCTGTGCCAAGAAGCCCTACAGATTCCCCTATTACTTCCTGTAATGTCTTCAGGGTGTCTACTTTGATCTCGAGGTCTTTGATCCATTTGGAGTTGATTCTGGTACAGGGTGATTTGTAAGGATCTAACTTTAGTTTTCGCCAGCACCATTTACTGAAGAGGCTAAGATATGGAACAAACCCAGATGCCCCTCAGTAGATGAGTGGATCAAGAAACTGTGATATATATAGATATAGATATAGATAGATATATACAATGGAATTCTATGCTTCCATCAGAAAGAATGACACTGCCCCATTTGTTAGGAAATAGAAAGACTTGGAAAAAATTATACTAAGTGAAGTAAGCCAGGCCAAAGAAACACAGGTCCATGGTTTTCCTTATTTGCAATAATTAGTATACGCCTAGGATAATCTTACTAAACAAGTAGAAAAGGTCAAAAGCTATACACATATGACCATATAGGATGGTGCTAAGCAAAATGGACCCTAAGATAGGGACACAAAAGGTTTTTTCTTTGTTGCTGTTGCTTTTAAAGTACTTATAATATACTATATGATTTCTTTTGTTTGTTTTTATATGTTCTTCCCCCATAGTTAACCCCTGTTTTCACTGTATTTGACTCCAGTACCCTGCATCTTGTATATACATTTTTCTAATTTGGGGAGGGGGAGGGAAATAGCAAAATGCTGAAACAAGAATTCAGAGGCTGACCAATTGTAACAATGAGATATACAAGACACTATGTTGAAAATGGAAGAGGTACAATGCTCAATAGGAAACGTATCCATTAACTTACTCATGTAACTGTAACACCTCTGTACAGTATCTCTACAATAAAAATATATATTAAAAATGTATTAAAACACATTTAATAACATTATGAAAAGAATATAAAGAATGTCCAATGCTATATATTAAGGTTAACACACATTCTAAATTCAAACAAATAAGATGAGAAGCACCACAGCCCACTTGTTATAATCCCAACTTCTTTTGGGCACAGCAGGCAGCTCACTGCAGGGGTACAGCAAGCACACCAGGAGAACTGTCTGCTCCGAGGCCTCTCCTGCTGCCCTGGGCAGGATGTCTAAACTCTAACTCCCCAGCTTCTTCATCTGTAAAATAAAGACAAGACTAGAAGAACCCACCTTATTTGAGTATCATTAGGGTGAAAGAGTACATGCACATGAAGCCTGAACCACATTCAGCATTCAACTAAGTGTTCACTACCCATCAGTATATACAAAAATAGGCTATGAAGAGACTGAGAAAAAGTCCAAAATCCTTCTATGGAAAAACATCTGGGAAAGCACCAGTGTGCAGGGAACTGAAGAGACTCCACATTAAGAGACCAGCCAGCATAAAAGGCTACATGTGTAAGGTATGCATTGAAGTAGGCTCTGAAAGGTTAATACAACTTCCATAAAAGAGGGGTGGAGGTGACAGGGAAACAGAGAGGCAGGGGTGAAATCCAGGGGATACAAGAACCATAAATAATGACATGAAAGTAGAAGGATGTCTGTGTGTTCCAGAATGAGGGAAAAAAAAGAAAAGTAGGAAAGTAAAGGGAATACTGATAAACACAGAGGCACAGTACACATAGCTAAGAACATAAACAGAATTTAAAAAAATGAAAGGACCCATACTGTACTATAAAAGGAATCTAGTCATTCTAAAAGACTCTGTAATGTCTTAATTGTTCAGATTAGTCCAAAATCAAAATATTACTAAATGGAGAAACTGAAGAGTCCTTATTTCCTTAGGACAACAAGGTGGCTGCTATGACCTGCAAAAAGAGATACAATTTAGTGACCTTGGAGCTTCCCTGCCATCAACATTTTCCTAACTACATTTTTTTCTCCTTAAAATTTAAAGTACAAATGATCAAATGATTTCCCTCCACTGGTATTAGTATTTTATTTGTAATCACTGTAATCAATGAAGCTAAAGGTCATTTCAAATACCATAGGCTCCCCGGTGGTCTAGTGGTTAGGATTCAGCGCTCTCAAATACCATAGGTATAGTTTGCTTAGAAAGCAAGTAAGAAGAAAAAATGGGGAAAGTGGGAAGAAACTAATAAAAGCAGAAATAGAGCAAATTACTTGATTTCACATCATGTGATGTGTTAATAGAGAATCAAGCACTAAGGAGTTTTAGGATGTGGAACAGTTTAAGAAGGCTGGAATATTACAGTATTTAGGGCTGTAGATTTCTAAATCTCCTCATTTAAATTAGCTGAATCTATGAGTTTAATCTGTGAAGTTGAGCACAATTTTAAGAAAAATAAGCTTTAAAAAATGACATTATTAACCAGGAACTGGTAGCTCACATCTATAATCCCAGCTATTCAGGAAGCTGAGATGTGAGAATCACAGTTTGAAATTAGCCCAGTCAGGGTAGTCCCTAGGGACTCTTATCTCCAATTAACAACCCAAAAGTATAGCTGTGGCTCAAGTAACAGAGCACTATCCTTAAGCAAAAATATTCATGGACAGCACACAGACACTGAGTTCAAGCCCTAGGTCTAGAAAAAAAACGAAAAAGAAAAAGAAAAAAATGAGCTTATTAAAATGAACTGATAAAAGAGTAAGGGCTGAGAAAGCCAACTGAAGACAGAATCTGTGAGCTAAAATTTTACTAAGTAATAATGTTAGATATCTTTGAGGTTCAAAAGATACCTGGCATCCTTCTAAAGTAAGCAACTATAAAGTCACATAGGACATTAAGAGGCAACTGCTTCAGGCATAGAAGAACCATACAACAGTATTCATAGTTCTGTGATGTAACAAGAGTACCTGCCAGACATCTTTCAAGGAAAACAACATAGCCCAGACTCCCTACAATCTAGAGCATGCACTAAAGATCAGTAATACATTAGTAAGCAGATATATGTAACTCATAAATCAAGAGACTTAAAAATAGCCAACAGAAACAGGTGACCCAAGTGTTAGAGGAATGGTTCCAAGTGTTGTTTAAGTGAGATAAGGCCCTGAGTTCAAAACCCAGTGCCACAAAAAAAGAACAAATAACATGGATAAAATTCAAAATCATGGCTAGTGAAGATCTTCTCCCAATCCATGGGCTTTCTATTGATCTTGCTAGCTATGTCCTGTCATGAAGAAACTCTGCAGTTTCATGCAATCCCATTTGTCCAACCCTTCTTTGATTTGTTGTGTTTCTGGGTCTTTATTAAGAAAATTTCAGCCTGTGCCAAGGAACCCTAGAGCTTCTCTTAGTCCTTCCTGTAGTGTTTCAGGGTGTCTGCTTTTACTTAGAGTCTTTGATCCATTTGGAGTTTATTCTGGTGCAGGGTGATATAAAAGAATCTAGCTTTAGTTTTCTACAGGTGTTTAACCAATTTTGCTAGCACTACTTACTGAAGAGGCTGTCTTCCTTCTATTCTATTTTTTTTTTTAGCTCCCTTATCGAAGATCAGGTGGCTACAGGTCTGTGGGTTCATTTCAGTTCTATTCCATTGGTCCACAGGTCTGTGCTTGTGCCAGAACCAAGGGCTTTGTATCTAAAATATACTTAGAACTCAAAAACTTAAACCCCCCAACAACAAATCCTCAAAGAAACAAACACGTGATTAATAAGTGGGCTAAAGACTTAAAGAGAAACTTCTCAGAAGAGGAAATAAAAATGGCCAACAGACACATGAAGAAATGCTCAACCTCTCTAGCCATAAAAGAAATGCAAATCAAAACAACATTGAGATGCCACCACCCAACATTGAGATGGCTATAATTAAGAACTCTAATAACAACAGATGCTAGAGGGGATGTGGACAGAAGGGAACCTTACTGCATTGTTGGTGGGAGTGTAAACTTGTTCAACCACTTTGGAAAGCAGTATGGAGGTTCCTCAAAAGACTCCACATAGAGCTCCCCTATGACCCAGCAATCCCACTTTTGGGCATTTACCCAAATGATCACAAACAAGGCCATACCAAAGCTACCAGCACAACTATGTTTATCGCAGAATTATTCACCATAGCTAAGACATGGAACCAACCCAGATGCCCCTCAGTAGACAAATGGGTCAATAAAATGTGATGTGTATAAATATATATACATATATATGTATACAAATATATACATATATATACAAGTATATTTATATATATTTATACACACATACACATACACACACACAAAATGGAATTCTATGCCTCCATCAGAAAGAATGACACTGTCCCATTTGTTAGGAAATGGAAAGACTTGGAAAAATTACATTGTGAAGGAAGCCAGGCCCAAAGAAACATAGGTCCCATGATTTCCCTTACTTGCAATAACTAGTATACATCTAGGACAAGCAGAAAAGGTCAAAAGGTATGTACAGTTGACCATTTAAGATGATGCTAAGCAAAATGAGCCCCAAGATAGGGACACAAGAGGTTTTATCATTGTTGCCATTGTTTTTAATGTACTTATATACTATGTGATTTTGTTTCTTATAGTACTTATGTACTGTATGATTTCTTATAGAGTTTCTTATAGTGTTTCTTCTTATGTATTTCTTATAGTACTTATGTACTATGTGATTTTTTTTGTTTCTTTTGTACATTCTTCCCCCATGGTATAACCACTGTTTTCACTGTATTTGATTCCAGTACCCTGCAGCTTGTATATACATTTTTCTAATTTGGGGAGGGAAAGGGAAATAACAAAACGCTGAAACAAGGACACCAGTTGACCCACTGTAACAATGAGATGTACAAGACACCATGTAGAAAATGAACTTTACAATTTGGGGGTAGGACAGGGAGGAGTTAGGGAGGTGAGGAGAGAAGGGATGGTAGGGGAAAAACAAAGGAGCAGGGTAATAATGCTTCATAGGAAATGTACTCATTACCTTACTCAAGTAACTGTAACCCCTCTGTACAGCATCTTTGCAATAAAAAATATAAGAAATTCAAAATCATTATGCTGAGTGAAAGTGAATCACTAAACTAAATTATATTGACTAGGCTGGGTGCTAGTGGCTCACACCTTAATCCTAGCTACTCAGGTGGCTGAAATCAGCAGTTCAAAGACAGTCTGGTCAGGAAAGTCCGTGAGACTCCTATCTCCAATTAACCACCAGAAAATCAGAAGTAGCTCTGTGGCTCAAGTGGTAGAGCACTCACTTTGAGCTGAAGAACTCAGGGCCCAGAGTTCAAGTACCACGACCAACCAAAAAAATAAAATGAAATAAAATTATATTGACTATAGGATGCTACTTACATGAAATTCAAAAGGACATATAGTGACAAAAATTTAAAAATCAGACCAATGATTGAGGTGAGAAAGGAAGGAGAGAATAGAATTACAAAAGGGAAGATGAAAGATGAGTCCTGCTATTGATTGTGATGTGGTAGTATGAAAATGTCAACCTTATCAAATTTAAGTTGATCATTTATTGTGTATACATTGTTCCTCAATAAAGCTGATTTAAAAACAAGAAGTATCCAGGAGGGAAAACACATATTACAAAGGGAACAATGACATGAATGACAACTGCTATTACACCAACAAACAATAACGGCCAAGAGTGACATCATAAGACAGTGGAATAGGAAGACAGTTCCCAGACACTACTTTCCACTGGTAATAAGGAGGCTGTAACTTAACAACATATGGCTCAGAAAGTCTTTATGAGAATGCTAGAAACCAGTCAAGATATCACAGCACCCTTGGCAAACTCAAAGTTTGGGACTGCACTGATAAGGGTAAGAAGAGTCATTTCATTTCAATCATCAGGTTTTCTCCACACAGGTTTTCTCCTCAAAGCTCTGTGAGATTAGGAAGAAAAGCCTTGATGACACAAGAGAGACTGAAACAAAAAATGTGGAACATGTATTCAAGTCCAGCTTTCTAGGGTACTTCCCAAAAGACTCCATTCAATCTCCCCAAACTTGGAGCCCTGATGACTGAGTGTCAACCTTAAAGTCTGAGGGGTCTCAGAAAAAAACAGAACTTAGATATGAGTATTGCAGGTGCCTGCCTATAATCTCAGCTACTGGGAGCAGAGCGTGTGTGTGTGTGTGTGTGTGTGTGTGTGTGTGTGTGTGTGTGTGTGTGTGTGTGTGTGTGTGTGTGTGTGTGTGTGTGTGTGTGTGTGTGTGTGTGTGTGTGTGTGTGTGTGTGTGTGTGTGTGTGTGTGTGTGTGTGTGTGTGTGTGTTTTTTTAAGAGGATGGACTTTGAGGCCAACCTAAGCAAAGTTAGCAAGATCTTATCTCAGAATCAAAATAAAGCCAGTGTGGTTCATTCCTGTAATTATAACTAGTCTGGAGGCAGAGACTGAGAAGGCAATACTTGTGTTGATCCAGGCAAAAGTTTGCCAGATTCCATCTCAATGAATAAAATCTGGATGTAGTGCCATAACACTGACACCGCAGCTATGCAGAGAGCACAGAGGAAGACGGTGACTCACAGGGTGGTCTGTGCAGAAAACAAGGCCTATTTTTTAAAAATAGCAAAAACTAAAGCAAAAAGGTTGGGACTGTAGCTCAAGTGGTAGATTCTTGCACAAAGCTCTGAGTTTCAAGAGAGAAAAACAAACAAAAGGAATGAGGGTGTGGCTCAGGTGGTAGAGTCTTTGCCCAGCATATATAGGAAGGACCTTGAGTTCAATCTCCAGGGACGGCAAAACAAACAGAACTCAGTGGCTACTGTGACAACAGTGGTAGCTTACAACATCACAGATAAAAAGCCCACAAAGTTCTGCATGGCTGTGAGAAAGTGTACAGCTGTGACATCTCTCCTGGGAGGGAGCAGCTCAGAGGACTGACTTCTGTCTCACCCAACTTCAGTCACAGCATTGGAATAAGCACAGATTTCATATCCAAAACGCATTCTTCATAAAAGAAAAGCTTGGCAAGAGGATTTTTATCACATTTACATCACTTTATCACTATCAGAAGACATCATAAAGGTAACTGAAAAGCAAACTACAAATAGAAAGAAAACATTTATAAGGCACTTATTCAATAATAAACTTACATAATTAATGAAACAACAAAGTAATAAAAGATATAACTGACCATTAAGCACATGAAATATGTTCAACATCCTAAGTAATCAGAGAAGAACAAATTGAAGGCTTAGGGAGACAACACTGTACATGAACTAGAATAAATAAATGCTAACTTTGGTAGGATGTAGTGATGTGTCAATTCTGCAGTTCTTGTTTATTAATGATGATGGCAAAACACTTAGGGTGAACCTTATAAAACAAAACATGTACCTACCTTATAATCTATTCTACTCTGTTCTGTTGTGTTCTATTCCTGTATTTCCCAAAAGAATTTAAAAAAAAAAAAACCTGCTTGGTTCAAACCTGAGCTACTCAGGAGACTGAAATCTGAGTATCACAGTTGGAAACCAACCCAGGTGGAAAAGTCTGTGAAACTCCTATCTCCAATTAACCAGCAGAAGATGGAAGTGGAGCTATAGCTCAAGTAAGAGTGTCAGCCTTAAACTAAAAGCTAAGAAACAGCATATTGACCCTGAGTTCAAGGCCCAGAACGAACACCAAAATAAATAAATAAAATTAAATAAAAGGATCAAAAGCATTCATCTATAGAAAAAATTTTACAAGAAGGTTTGTGTTATTCATAATAGCCAAAAACTAGAAACAACTCGATTGTTTATCAACAGAATAAGTTGTGATACATATAATCCAAGTCAAGAATAAACTACTGATATATAGAATCACATGAATCAGTCTCAAAGAGACTAAAAGTAGCCAGAGTGAAAGATTGTGTGATGTTCTAACTTTTAACAATCAACGATAATAAAAAATCAGATAAAATGAGTATCTAATGGAGGTCTGAGTTAATTAGTTGGACACAAGGAAACTTCTAAGGATAATAGGAATATTCTATGTCTTGATTAGGGTATTGATTAAACTGGAAGACACATTTATCAAAACATTAAACTATATCTTATGTACAGCTCACCATATGTAAATTTTACCTCAAAATGGAAAGAAAAAAGTCACTTAAAAATGTCAACATTCGAGCTGGGAAGGTGGCTCAGTGGTAGAGCGCTTGCTTTGCATGCTTGAGGCCCTGGGTTCGATTCCTCAGCACCACATAAGCAGAAAAAAAAGCCGGAAGTGGCGCTGTGGCTCAAGTGGTAGAGTGCTAGCCTTGAGCTGAAGAGCTGAGGGGCAGCGCACAGTCCCAGAGTTCAGGCCCCACAACCAGAACCCCTCCCCCCCCCAAATGTCAACATTCAACAAGATGAAATTACACTTTCTAAAGTGACATATGTTGAAAAAGCCTGCAAGAACTTTATTTTTAATCACTTAAATAAGGTTTAATAAAGGTTCCTCAAGTTTAAAATAAAACCTTAAGTGGTATAAAATCTATTAATACAAATACTACTCAGAATACAAGAATTTCTTTGAGCTGTAAGTAATTTCAATACAGTGCTTGTGGCTACTTCTACTGTAAAGTGGCTAGAAAATGGTATGAACTTTTTCAAGCAGATGACGAATAAAGATTTAGATAAATAGAAAAAGTAACAGGAAGTGACAGAACGCTCAATACAGAAGAAGGAAGGCAAAATACCTGTTGGGAGAGGAATATATATCCTTTTTTCTAATCGCCTTCGCAGAGCTTCATCAATGTCCCATGGGAAATTAGTGGCAGCCAATACCATAACCATTTTGGAAGGATCATCATTTTCTAAGGCTCCTCCAACCCCTAGACACAGTCCATGAAGAAAATGCTGTCAGTGTTTTTATTGTGTCTTAGAATTCTTCCTGTAAGCTAACATATCTAAACATTAGCCACTGTGCTTCATGGGAAGCCAATGAGGGAAATACTGCAGTCTCTTTGATTTCTATATGGTGTTCAAATCAGACATATTAACAGAGAACCACAAAACAAGGAAGCCAAAGAATTCACATAATCCAGTGCAGGGTTCGAATCCAATAATACAAGCCAATTTTTCTGTAACAAAATAAATGTGTATTACCTATGATAAAGAAAGATATTGGAGACTAGGCTCTGTTTTAATTCTTCCCTTCTATTTTAACCATATCTTCCTAAAAAGTATTTTAATTATTATATTACTTATTTATATTATGCTATTTATTATTATAAATAATAACTCCAATCATTAAGTTCTCTTGAGAAATTAGAAGAGCCAAGCAGTCATATTTACTTAATATAGTAACATGAATTTTGTCCTTCAAATTTTTTTAAGTGGCTTACTGGAAAATAACAAAAGAGAGAATTTAAGAATGAACCTAATTAGCACTGATGAACTACTGGATTTTGTTTTGTAATCAAACCAGTAACAGATGCATAGAATCTACTTTTTCATAATTAAAATTATAGGATAAAGAATTTCTAGTCATACAATAGAAAAACTTGAAAATAGTGATAAAATGTACACATATCACAAACTTTACTGATATGATTTGGTGGCTGAACTATAACAGTAGTAATTTTAGAGCAACCAGTTTAACGCACATTTTCTTATTATTAAACTCCTATGTCAATCATTATCAATTAGAATCAAGCTTTCCAAATAACAGACTATAAACATGTCTCCATAAATCCTGCTAAATTTTATTCAGTCTTTTTTCTCTCCAATTTTAAACATAGAAGGTTCTTAACATCCATCACACCAAATATGTCATTCACTTAATCAGAAGTTAAATGGTTAACTCTTGAAGGAACTGACTCAGTGCATTATTTTGTCTTACCATGGTCCACACTGTATTCAGAACACACTGTAAGTATTTGGTGGACAATTTACACACAATTTCCTATTTAGCAGTGGTTCTCAAACTTGTTGATCTCAAGATCCTTTTGCATTCTTACTGGAAGCTCCAAAGAGGTGTGTGGAATATATTTATCAATATTTGCCATTAGAAATTAAAACAAAAGGGCTAGAAACATAACCCTGTGACAAAACACTTGCCTAGCATGCACAAGGCCCTGAGTTCAGTCTCTAACCAGGAGGAGGGAAGAGAGGAGACAGGAGACAGGAGAAAAGAGTGAGAGGGTAGAGGGAAAAAGGTTGAGTGGAGTGTGTGTGTGTGTGTGTTTGAAAATCATAAGAAATGAGTAAGCCAAGTGTTAATGCTTGTGCCTGTAATCGGAGCTACTCAGTAGGCTGAGATCTGAGCTTGAAGCCAACCTAAGCAGAAAAGCCTGTGACACTATCTCCAATTAACCACCTAAAAACTGGAAGTGTAGATATGGCTCAAGGTGGTAGAGTGCTAGCCTTGAGCACAAAAGCTCAGGGACAGCACTTAGGCCCTGAGTTCAAGCTCCACAACTGACCAAAGAACACCAGAAATGAGTAGGAAGGAACCAGCAAACATTTTAATGTCTAGCTAAATAGAGATCAGCTAGATCCTCCCATCTGCTCCTGCTTTCCATCTTTATGATATTCCCAAGTTTCGCTGCTTCTAGAAAACTGCTCTTTTTTTTAATAGACCTTTATGTGATACTGGGGATTGAACTCAGAATCTCATGCTTATTAGGAAGATACTCAACCACTAAGCCACACCTCCAGCCCTCTGTAAACCCTTTTAAAGGGTCTCAAGGTTCCTAGCCAGCATTCTAGATTATACCTGGACAGCCTATGTTCTAATAGTGAGTTCTTTCAAGACCAAAGAAGCCATTTCCTCTGTAACCTACTTGATTCATTAGAAGTATACAATAATGCTTTTGAATGCATGAACAAATAAGTGGCTGAAAAAATGATTAAAAATAAACTCCAACTGCTTTCATGTCTATTTATTGAGAACTTCCAAAATATAAGTCTAGACCATTCAAAAAGGAAAGAGCAATTCTGAAGTAATAGTTAAATGTCAATTACCATCCATCTGAATGAGGAGCTCAGACTTCACTCTGCGACTTGCCTCATGTTCATCAGAGGTTCCTCTTCGACTACAGATAGAGTCTATTTCATCAATGAAGATCGTGGTAGGGGCATAAAACCTAGCCTTTGTGAAAATATTTCCAAGAAATCATTTATCTCATAAGAGAATCTGAATATTTTTAAAGTAGCATTTTCTCCTTTTAAAATGTTAACAAAAGAAAGTTGAAACTTCTAGTGTTTCCAATTGGTTACTGATATAGCTAACCCAACTAGTCACATCAGAAACTTTTTTTTTGGGGGGGGGTCCAGTTGTGGGGCCTGAACTCTGGGTTTGGGCACTGTCCCTCAGCTCTTCAGCTCAATGCTAGCACTCTACCACTTGAGCCACAGCGCCACTTCCGGCTTTTTTTCTTTTTGCTTATGTGGTGCTAGGGAATCGAACCCAGGGCCTCATGCATGCAAGGCAAGCACCCTACCACTGAGCCACCTTCCCAGCCCCACATCAGAAACTGTTAACAATAAAAATTATATGGTTATCCAGGCACTGGTGGCTCAAGTCTATAATCCTAGCTACTCTGGAGGCTGAGATCCTAGGATCATGGTTTGGAAACAACCCAGGCAGAAAAGTTCCTTGTGAGACTCTTATCTCCAATTAACCACTCAAACCAGAAGTAGAGCTATGGCTCAAAGTGGTAGAGTGCTAGCATTGAGCAAAAGAGTTCAGGGACAGCACCCAGGCCCTGAGTTCAAGACCCAAAACCACCATCACCAACAATAATAACAAAACAGAAAAATAAAAAGTATATGGTTGATGAAACTGGGTAGTAGTAGATACATGGAGATGTATTGGGCTGTTCTGTCATTTGTGTTTAGAAATTTCCATAATGAAAATTTGTTTCAAGATAGTCATCTATACTCAAACATTCATTACTGCGAACCATTACTGAAAAGAAATTTCCATGACAGATCTGTTTCTAGCTTCTAACTTCCTTCAGCTCCACCAACATGCCAAACATCCAGGGACACTGATCAGCCCATGCATGACCAGCTTCTACTACAGCTGGACAGGGTGACAAAAGGGCCCACAAACCCCACACCACATTTCATTAGTGTGTCTAGAACTGAAAATATGACCACCTTGCTACTCTTCTTAAAAGATTCCTGCCTGGCACCTGTGGCTCCACACCTGTAATCCTAGCTACTCAGGAAGCTGAGATATGAGGATTGTGGTTCAAAGCCAGCCTGGGCAAGGAAAGTCCGTGAGACCTCTTATCTCCAATAAACCACTCAAAAAACTGGAAGTGGTGCTCAAGTGGTAGAGTGCTCGCCTTGAGCTGAAGAGCTAAGGGACAGTGCCTAGTCCCAGAGTTCAAGCCCCATGACCGACAAAAAAAAAAAAATTCCTAGTTGAGCAGATCTAGCTTGTGGGGCATCCTGTGCCTATACAAACAGTGCCTTGATATCTGAATACATTGTCACTCACCATTTCAAACAGCAGACGAACTAACTTTTCTGATTCACCTCGGTATTTGGATGTCAGTGTAGAAGAAGAGACGTTGAAGAATGTTGTACCACATTCAGTGGCAACAGCTTTAGCTAGCATAGTCTTACCAGTGCCTGGGGGTCCAACCATCAATACACCCTGAAATTTCGAAATTGGTTTATCAAATTCAAATGCTTTGTCATTAATTTTCAAGTATTTATGTTGAGTTACATGAATATTTCCACATCAAAATAAAATTGATGTATACAAAGACATCAAATAAAATTGATGTATACAATTACAACAACTGTCACAGTTAGACCATGGTACATTTGGCAAGAAATCATTTTTATAGAGAAAAAAATGAAGATAATATCACCAAAAGTTTTAGATCAGTAGTCAGAGATAAGCTAATAAATGGCTTAGACAACCAAGAACCTCCTGATGCATTTAGAAAGAACCATTCCTGAACCCAGTAAAGATATTTATGTATAGTTTTGCACAGTTTAAAAATGACTGCTCTGTTTAAACGTTATGAAAGCAAATGATGACTTTCTATTACACAGGGAACCAACCACAGATTTTCGTTATATGTTAAAGGACAAATCCTACTTCTCATTAATTCATATTGGTTTTTAATTGAATAGAGATCCCCTTATGAGTTAATACAACAATCAAATCCAGTGCTGATTCAAACAGTCTAATTAGCAGCAATTATATCAGTTTAATGTACCATATAGCATGCATAAAATAGTATTAAGTGATGAAAGAGCACTAAGTATAGACTAAAAATTAAATTCAATTATTTCTTAACTTTGAAAGCAAAAACAAACATCTCTGAGAAATAAAAGTTACTCAGAGAAACCAGACCTTTAAGTCTTGAAGATTAATAAATTTTTAAATAATTTTTCTTCCAATTTTTTTAATTTTTTTTTGGGGGGGGGGTGTCCGGTCGTGGGGCCTGAACTCTGGGCTTGGGTGCTGTCCCTCAGCTCTTCAGCTCAAAGCTAGCGCTCTACCACTTGAGCCACAACGCCACTTCTGGCTTTTTTCTTTTTGCTTATGTGGTGCTGAGGAATCAAACCCAGGGCCTCATGCATGCAAGGTAAGCGCTCTACCTCTGAGCCACCTTCCCAGCCCCATCTTCCAATATTTTTAATGGGAGTTCAGATACATAGCTAATGCTTCTACACACACACACACACACACACACACACACACACACACACACACACACACACACACACGCTACCTCTGAGCCACCTTCCCAGCCCCATCTTCCAATATTTTTAATGGGAGTTCAGATACATAGCTAATGCTTCTACACACACACACACGCACGCACGCGCGTAATTCTTTTAGAGGAATTTCAACCCAGCTGCTAATTTGGTTTGATAAGCTTCTGGAAGTTTTAAGGGAAAGAAAGGAAAACAGGTACATAAGGATAAAAAAGTGGGAAACAAAACATGTGGCAGGTAATATGTGTACCATCACATGTCATATGTACACATACCGTAGTATATGTACCAATACATCACATGTGTTCCCATAGTGCCTCAGGCTCCTGGACCATTATGATGTGAGTTCCTGCTCAAAAACTTCTTCCCACAATCATCTGGGTGTCTGCTCAACTAATGAAAAAAGAGGGTAGCATATGCACAAGTAATCAAGCAGCCAGAACAGAGCACAGGGGAAGTGATTATGGGAGGAGCCTTGAGCCATAAAAACTGCCCTCCAAGAGGGCTCCACTGGACTCTGGAATCCTCTGGTCTCTAGAGAATGTCCCTAGTTTCTGTTGCTTTCTTTGCATTTTCAAATGAACTTGTGGATCTGCTTTAAACACTTTTCCTGTCTTCTAATTCTTTAATTTAATACACACCCTAGACAGCATCAGTTTAATTTTAAATTCTGTGTGTATATTGAAGTCTCATAAACTCAAACTTCAGAAACCACTCAAATGCTTTCCTGGCTATAGAATTTTGATCCACAGAACAAAACAAAGGCCTCCAGTATTTGAAACATTAGTCATATAAAAATTTGTTTTTGCTTTGAAGGGAGCTTTTAACTATGAGATTAAAATTCTGGAAATACAAAACAGAAACTAATGGCACTGCTATGAGGCACAGGTATAGCAAAGTGCTTGGATTCCAGATATGCACTACCATGCCCAGTTTCATATTCTCTTTTTAAAATTCCTTTTCAATGCCCTCTTCATACCTATAGTGTCAGTAATGTGGCTGCCTCCAACAGGAATTTCCAAATTAATTTCCATCTGCATGCAGAAATAACTCATAGATATTGTACAGTATTTCTGAATCTCACCTCCTCATATTACTCCTCCAACTATCCCCTTTCCTGTATCTGCTTGTCTACTGGCTCTTTCTCCACAGTGCAAAAACACACTTACAAGCTAAGGGTAAAGCTCAGTGGTAAAGGGCCTACATAGAATGTGGAATGCCCTGGGTCCAATCCATAGCATGACAAAAACAGAAAAGAGAAGAGAGGGGAAGGGAAGAATGGGAAGAAGAAAAGATAAGGAAAGAAATATACTGAGAGTTGGGTGGCAGTGGCTCACAGGAGGCTAAGACCTGAGGATTATGGTTCGAAACCAGCCCAGACAGAAAAGCCTGTGAGACTCTTATCTCCAATTAAGTACCAAGAAAGCCAGAAGTGGAGCTGTGGCTCCAGAGGTAGAGTACTAGTGCTGAGCAAAAAAGCCCAGACACAGTCCAGGTGAGTTCAAGACTCAGAATCCTATATATGTATGGATGTGTATGTGTGTATATGTGTGTACCTATATACATACATATGTATGTATACGCACACTTAAATCTGTCCCCTTAAAGAATCCTTCACTTGACTATACACAAGCTCCGGCTAGTATCCAGTTTTTCCTCTTCTTAGCCTTTTTAAAGAAGAGGTCTGTGCTCACGCTTCAACCTTCACAGGCTACAATCTTCCCTTTGCTTTTACCACTTCACTAAGATCACCTAGTGTACTAGAGCAGCAGTCCAGCTTCCACCTCATCTCCTGGCCTTCTCTATGTCGTATGTCATCCCCTTCCTCCTGACCACCTGCCTCTTCCTGGGGCTTCTCCTACTTTCAGACTAGTTTCAATGCTTTCAGGTCTCCTCCCCTGCCCTATATGCTCCTAAATCAATTCTAAAACTTTGCTCATTGTACTTGATAAAACCCCTTGAACAAATTCAACTATATTCATATCATCAACCACTACTTCTATGTCACAATTTTAATTTAAATTCTATTGCAAGATACAGATCTCAAGTTCCAATTAACTGCAGAGTATTTATTTACCTAAACACATTTTTGTTTCTATTCAAACCTGTCAGGCATTTTTTGTGATTGTTTTCAATTTCCATATCAGTTCACTGCTGTCTGTATAAATGCATAATAAAGAATTTGGCTGACCTTCTTCCCAAATGGATGGAAAACAGCCTCTGAAGACTTGGGAGTGTACTAAGTGTCAGGAGTGTCCTTATTATTCATGATGGGCTCTGTAATTTTATGCTCATGGAGTTACTCAAGCTGAGTATCCGTATAGTTCATGCTAGCAACACTGAGTCAGGATGGAGGATGACTTAGTCAGAAACACTAACCAAGTGATCAGAGAATTCTATTTCTGAGTGCTGTGATAGCAGCTCAACCTCTGGGAGGTAAAAGGAGCTAGAAGTTGATTAAGATCCACAGGCAATGATTCTACTGATCATACCTTATAATGAAACCCCAATTTAAAAAAATCTAGATACAACACTGTCCAAAAAAGAAACATATTACCTGACTCCTAACCTAACCCCTCTGTATACCACCTAAACAATAAGGTTATATTTTTTTTAAAAAATCAAAACTCTGGACATAGCCAGCCACTCAAAGGAGTTTCAAGTTTGCCATACATCACAGGCCAGGAGAGTAAAGCACCTTGACACCACAGAGAAAAGACAAAAGAAATGTCACATCTTGCATGCTTCCAGTCTTTACTCCCCCCTCTGCACCTCTCCTTTTGATTGGCTTTGATCTGAATCCTTTGGCAATAAAACTGTAATTATAAATGTCCTTGGAGGTACTGTAGAGAGTATCAGAGCTGAGAGGGACAAAGAAGCCCTGAATTTGTAGCCAGTTGTTCAGAAGCAAGAGTGACCTGGTGACCCCCAAGTTTGTGGCAGATGTGTGCAATGAGAATAGCCCTGTAAAAATCAGCTCTCAGATATACAAGATGTTATGTCGAAAAATGAACCTTACAACTTTGGCTGGGGGTGGGGGGGAGAAGGTGGGAGGGGAAAACAAAGGAGGAGGCAACAATGCTTGATAAGAAATGCACTCATTACCTTGCCCATGTAATTGTAACCCCTCTGTACAGTATTTTCACATACACACAAAAAAAATCAGCTCTCAATCCGCACTTTGGTCCAAATCTGGGCACATGGTGGTGTCAGAAACTACTGAGCATTCATTCCTTCAATTCAACCTGGAATCTATCCCTCTCTTATCCCTATAAAACAGTGACATACCTTCTAAAATCTCTCACAAATCAACTCACTTTTCTCTAGTCAAATAACTAACTTCTGGTTAGGCCCTCATTGCCTGTGACAGCTTCTGGGTCATGTTCCTTAACTATAGCCACCGAAGTCCATCTCTATTCCACTCTCTGTTGTTGGGATGCTTTTCTCTCCCTCTCTCTCTCCTCTCCTCTCCCTCCTCTCCTCTCTCTCTCTCTCTCTCTCTCCCTTTTGCCAGTCGTGTGGCTGGCCCTGGGGGCACTGTCCTGAACATTATTGCTCAAAACTAGCAATCAACTACTTTGAGCCACAGTGCCACTTCCGGTTTTCTGGAGACTAATTGAAGTAAGCGTCTAATGGACCATCCTGCCTGGGCTGATTTTGAACCGCAATTCTCTCATATCACAGCCTCCTGAGTAGCTAGGGTTACAGGTATGAGCCACAGGTGCCTGGCTGTTTCCGCATTTCCAAGTCACTCTCTTTCCACTCTTCAATGGATCAGACATCTTTAGCATGGCATATGGGGCTCTTCGTGGGTCCCATTTACCATTCCAGCATGTCTTTTGTTATTACTATGCCCCACAATAAGCACTGTACTTCCAGCCACACTGAACCAATATGATTCCTCCTACATAGTTCATATTGACTATATAAAGGACATATAGTTCATATGTCCTTGTACTTCTTTTGTTTGGTCATGATACCCATTCTGCCTCAGAACCTTTTCCTCATCTGACTCTGACTTCTAGCCATCTTTGAAGCTCAGAGCCACCTGATTGGGGAAACAATTTCTGATAGTACCTTACATAGTACTCTTCTCTGCTGCCATAGCACATTGTTCGTTACTATATCATAACACTAGTCACATTGATCTTAGTAAATACAGTACTCAATACTTTGCCTCCATTATAAAACATGCCTGTTTCCACAAAAGACAATGAGCGGGAAGTCTTGTGGTTATTTATGCATCCTCATCTGCACTTAGCCTACCACTTGACACACAGTAAATTCTCAATAAATGTATACTAAGTCAATGTACCCTTACTTGAATGCTTACTAAATGTATGGCCCTGATGACACACAGTTACATCAGTGAGGACTCATACATAAATCCTCAAGAAACTTTTAATCTAGAAGACAGACATAAATTATAGTACAATTTAAAAAGCTCTATGATAGGCTGAATGGTAAATCACTCAATTTAATAGTAATTCAGGTACATATATTTTCATAGTTCTAGCCATTATCAGATGCTGTTCTAAGGCCTCATTAACTCATAACTCATTTCATCTTTATACTATTTGGATAAGATGGCTATTATGATTTACATTTTTATAAGGAAAGTGGGGTATAGAGAAATTTAGTAACTTGCTCAAAGCCACAAAGCTAGTTGTGGGAAAGAGCCAGAATGGCCCAAGACAGTGTGGATGCAGGGTCTGTGTCCTTTACAAACACACAGATCCCTTGCATAGAAGTTCAGGCCCAGACAGCTAGAATAAAATGAGTATCTCAATAAAGTGAGTCACATAAGAGATTTGGCTTCCCAGTACATATAAAACATGTGTTTACACTCTACTATAATTCATTAAATGGGTAATAGTATTATGTTTAAAAAACTGTATATACCTTAATTAAAAATACTTTATTGCTTTAAAAAATCATCTAACCTGTTGGAAAAATAGTGCCAACACACTCTTAATGCAGAGTTTCCCACAAATCTTATATTTATTTTTTTAAAAGCATTAACTGTGAAGTGCAATAAATCAAAGTGCAATAAAATAAGACATGTCTGTACTCAGTGTGCTTTCCTTACAAAACTCAAATCCATCTATTTCCAATGCATTTATAGTTTGTCACCTACATTCCACTGCTCAAGTCTCATTCCTCCTAAGCTGCTACACCATTTGAAACGTCTTCACCATAGTGAAATCCTTACAATCCTGCAAAGCTCAGATCAAATCCCATTTCCCCAGGCAGGAAGTCTTCCCTGACGACATCACGCCTGCTCTTGCTAAGCCCAGAGCACACAAAGCTGTACCATCTATGTATGTGGCTCTACTGTCTTTGGCTGAAAGCCACCAGTAGCTGCCTAACTCTCCATCTAGGAAGTCTCACAGTCCAGGGGCTTGAAATCCTATACATTTTCCACGCAAGTCAACCAAGTTTCTAACATATATCAAGACTAAAAAAATATATATATATGTGATGGATAAAGAGAAAAATGTCATTATACCATGCAAGAGAAAAAGCACAAATAAATGGAACTTAAATGTCAAATTTTACATTTTCTAGAACAATTTTCACTGTCACAACCTATCTCGAATCTCACTTTTGTAGCCTATCAAAACATAGGGATCGAAGATGAACTCAAAGGTCCATTTCAGTTCGGAAATCCTGGAATTTAGATTTTAAGGCAAATTTTATAAACGTGACACATTTTTGTGCTTTCTTATTTCCTCTTTTTTTTTGTAATACTGGTGTTTGAACTCAGGGCTTCATACTTGTTAGGCAGATACTCTACTACTTGAGCCACACTTCCAGGTCTTTTTGCTTTGGTTATTTCTGAGATAAGGTCTTGCTTTTCCCCACAACATCTAGCATGACAGGCATACACAATCATACCCAGGCCTTTAAGCTCAGGTCTCAAACTTTTTGCCCAGGCAAACCTGGAATGTTGATCTTCCCAACCTTAGCTGCCCAAGGAGCTATGTTGACAGATGTGTACCACCAATCCCAATATTTTCCTATTGAGATGGGTTTTTTTTTTTGCTCAGACTGCCTTTAACTATAATCCTCCTAAAGTATCTAGGATTATAGGCATGAGTAACTGGTACCAGCTCATATACTCTTTTATACCAGCAGTTTGACCCATTTTAGTAAATATCTCAAAAATCCCTAAAAATTTACAACCTAATTTTTTTGGTAGTACTGGTATAAAACTCAGGGTTTTGTAGTTGCTGGCTTGGTGCTCTACCATTCATGCCATATCTCCAGCTGTTTTTGCTCTGATTATTTTCTGTCAGTTGTGGGGCTTAAACTCTGGGCCAGGATGCTGTCCCTGAGCTCTTCAACTCAAGGCAAGCACTCTACCACTTGAGCCACACGGCCACTTCGTTTTCTGGTGGTTAATTGGAGATCAGAGTATCATGGACCTTCCTGCCTGAGCTGGCTTCGAACTGCAATCCTAAGATCTCAGCCTCCTGAGTAGCTAGCATTATAGGCATGAGCCACCAGCACCTAGCTGCTGTGGTTATTTTTAACATAGGGTCTCTTTTTGCCTTGGCTAGCCTGAACTACAGTCTTCCTATTTATGTTTCCTATTGTAACTGGGATGAGAAGTATGCACCACCATACCCATCTTTTTCTAATGAGATGGGGGGTGGGGTTCTCAAAAACTTTTTGCCTAGACTAGCCTGGAAATGTGATTATCCCAATATCAACCTCCAGAGTAATTAGGATTACAGACATGGCCCACTGTACTTGGCTATCCAACATAACTAAAAAGTGAGTAACAGTTCTATATTCCATAATTTTGTTCTACTAATGCAAGAAAATATTAGACCAGGAATATGACTTCATTACAAATTATTTTTTATATTTTATCCTTTAATCTAGTTTGCCAATAAGTACTAAAAAAGCAGAGCATGAAGAGATAAATTGATAAAAGTAAAAAAAAACATACTCGTGTGACAATGAAAAAATTGGTTGTAAAGGAAACAACTAAAGATCTCTTCTTAGAAGTAATATTAACGTGGGGCTGGAAAGGTGGCTCAGTGGTAGAGCGCTTGCCTTGCATGCATGAGGCCCTGGGTTTAATTCCTCAGCACCACATAAGCAAAAAGAAAAAAAGCCGGAAGTGGCACTGCGGCTCAAGTGGTAGAGCGCTAGCCTTGAGCTGAAGAGCTGAGGGACGGTGCCCAGGCGCAGAGTTCAGGCCCCACGACCGGACCCCCCCCCCAAAAAAAAGAAATAATATTAATGAGCCCTGTGCTTGTGGCTCACGCCTGTAATCCTAGCTACTCAGGAGGCTGAGATATGAGGATCACAGTTCAAAGCCAGGCCAGGCAGGAACATCCATGAGATTCTTATCTCCAATTAACTACCAGAAAACCAGAAATGGTGCTATGCTTCAAGTGGTAAAGGACTAGTCTTGAGCTGAAGAGCTCAGGGACAGGACCTAGGCCCTGAGTTCAAGTCCCATAAGGAAAGAGGAGAGGAGGGGAGGGGAGGGGACATAAGGGGAGGGGAAGGGAAAGGAAGGAGAGGAGAGAGGGGAGAGGGAGAGAGAGAGAAGGGAGAGGAAGAGGGAGAGGGAGGGGGAGGGGGAGGGGGAGGGGAGGGGAGGGAAAAAGAAAGGAGGGAGAGGAGAGGAGAGGAGAGAAGAGGGGAGAGTAGAGGTGAGGAGGAGGGGAGGGGAGGGGAGGAGAGAAAGAAAGGAGGGAGGGAGGGAGGGAGAACATAATAACATAAGACATTTAAGGTGGGAGGGAGGGAGAGAAAGGAAGGAGGGGAGAGAGGGAGAACATAATAACATAATAAGACATTTAAGGTGGGAGGGAGGGAGAGAAAGGAAGGAGGGGAGAGAGGGAGAACATAATAACATAATAAGACATTTAACTTTTAAAGGTTCAAAAATGTTGGCAGCAAACAATCACCTTTGGCTGGGCTGAGGTTTTGTCCCTCGTCCTACTATGCCACCTTGGGACTTTCATTCTCTTAGAGATAAAACCGAATTTGTAAGTTCTCCCCTGGGTAAGCTATGCCCACTAGAAGTAAAGATGGAGGTCAGGCCAAATTCTTGATCCCATAGTGAAGGTGGGCAAAAAAAAAACAAAAAACAAAAAAACACCTATTTGTCATATACTTTACTTTTAATTTTTTATGTTCCAAGTTGGGAATGGTTTCCAGAATACAATGTCTCCTAGAGCAGGTTGCAAGATTACAAACTCTACTAGAACTAAACAACAGTGTAAACATGAAATATTATGTCCATATCCTTCAATTTTGTCAACTTCTAAGGTAAGTAAATGGCAAAATTTTTTTGAATTCTATGTTTCTGAGTAATTAAGCATTTGAAAGAAAAGTATCTCAGATTGTTGCTCTAACACAGGTAAATGACCTATGAAAGAAGCTGGCAAATACAAGTGGTTGGTAGACAAACAAATTCAACAGATGCCGAGATTGACTCACAGCACAGTACCAGAAGTCCTAGGCAGGCATTATTCAGCTACCCTGTGTTTGTCTTTACATTTTGTTTTACTGTGATTCAAATATATGGACAAGTACTAGACTAGTATTAAAAAAATATGATTCAAATCCAGGCCAGGAAGAAAGAGTCTATAGATTCTTCAATTAACCAGCAAAAAGCAGGAAGTAGAGCTGAAGCTCAAGTGAGCCTTGAGCAAAAACTTCACGAACCCCAAGTACCAGCACCCACACACACACACAAAAGAAAAGAAAGAAACTATGTGTAGGAAACCCTGAATTTGTTTTTCTAAAAGACTATAAGACACAGGCTATTTAATACAACATTTATTCCCAGTACCTGAGAGAAGGGGCTTTACACACTCAGAAACCATTTTTTCTGCCACATAATTGTAGCGCGCCTCAACTACAAATCCAAATCCAGGCATTTTGGGTATACATAAACATTCCTTGACCTTTGCAAACTGTGTAGAACACAAAAAATCTACAGCGATGCTGCCTTTTATTAGCATGCAGACAACAGTCTTCTACCAAAACAATTTTTAACAAGTTCTCACCTTCCACGGCCTTCTGATCCCTTTAAAAAAATCAGGCATCCACATTGGAAGAACAACAGCTTCCCTTAGCAACTTCTTAGCCTCTTCCAGATCTGCTATGTCGTCCCTTTGTAAGAACAACAAAGTCTGTAATGTTTGTTTAGGGCTACTTTGAATTTATGGTCAAAAGTAATTTTATTTTTTAACTTATAAAAAATTATTCTTATAAAATTATTCTAACACTGCATGAAATTAGTGAAAGTATCCTGCAATTCTTAATTAGAATATACTACTCAATTAACAAACCCTTGTCAGTTACATTAAAATCAAATGTAAAATGTCCTTGTTAATTACCAGGACCTTTGTATCAATTCTATACATTCACTTTATAGATAAAGGCATAATCAGGAGATCAACAAATAACCAGAGAAGACTCCCACTGAGCCAAGCTATGGCCTGATTTCTCCACTACTTCAACTCAAGAACTTCATAGACTAACCAGTGAATGCTAGGATTCCTGGACACAATGTCTCTCTCCAGGGCTTCCACAAGATCCTTATCATATCCAGCACCATCATATTTTGGAATTTCTCCATCACTTGCACCATCTTGCATATTTTTCCTTCCCTGGGTATATGTATTTAAAAAGAGTTCTGGTCAATAACAAAGTAATTTTATTTAAAATATCAAGTTTTCAAACTAGTATTATGTAATTCTTTATCCCCCGCCCCTCTCTGTACATACAATACACCCATGCACACATGTGTTGCTAGGGATAGAACTCTGGGTCTGGTACATGCTAGCAAGTGCTCTGCCACTGAGCTACAGCCACACGTAATCACTTTAAAAATATTTGCTTACAATATACAATGGTATGTCTGATTAATCAGAAATAGATGAACTTGTCAAATTTATTGCAAACATCTTCAAATCAACATTGTTGTAATAGGAAAAGGGGATTGCAGGTAAGATTAAAATGATCCTGCTGGATCCCAACAGATTGGTGGATGCTGAGGATTTCCTGCATTGTTAGAGAATCATCAAAGTATTAACATACAAGAAGAAAGAAAATTAGCTTACTGAGAATCTGCCATGTGACAAAAAAATCTTACATACATTATTATCTCAATAAAACAGCCCTACAAGGCAGATATTCTCTTTTTATAAAAAACAAAAAAAAACAGCTGGGCACTGTATCCTAGATAGGAAGCTGAGATCTAAGGATCATACCTCTAAGTCAGCTCAGGCAGAAAAGTCTGTAAGACTCTTATCTCCAATAAGCTACTCAGAAAAAGCCAGAAGTGGCACTGTGACTTAAGTGGTAGAACACTAGCCCAGAGCACAAAGAGGTTCATGGACAATGCCCACCCTGGCCCTGAGTTCAAGCCCCCAAAACAGAAAAACTACAAACCAAAAAACAAAAAACAAACAAAAACAGAAAACACCCACACTAACAAAGACTAAGTAATATATAAGAATACATAAGTTCACTAGTAAATGCAAGGGCAAAAAATTTAACTCAGACTTTCCTGCCTTCGTGAGGAATTCTGTTGTCTCTAAAAATTTACAGTAAAGAGCGCTAGGTATTATTTACAAATTAGGTACAATATGTGTCTTTTATAGGGTCAGACTGATAAATCTTGTGTGTAAATACACATTTTTTCCGGAAGTCATTCTTAAACTAATACAACAGAAGATAATCATAATTCATCAAACAGTACAATGTATGCATATTTTTCAATAAGTTTTTTTTTTGGGGGGGGGTCCGGTCGTGGGGCCTGAACTCTGCGCCTGGGCACTGTCCCTCAGCTCTTCAGCTCAAGGCTAGTGCTCTACCACTTGGGCCACAGTGCCACTTCTGGCTTTTTTCTTTTTGCTTATGTGGTGCTGAGGAATCGAACCCAGGGCTTCAGGCATGAAAGGCAAGTGCTACCTTTCCAGCCCTCAATAAGTTTTTTTTAATTACAGAAAATACTCCAATATAGTTTGCAACATCTCTCTGTATAACATATCCCTGGGCCTATATATGAGAAGGAAAATATTCATGAATGGCTATCTGTTCCATATAATTCAGTGAAACAAAGTCCTTCAAATTTAATAGCTTAAATCCAATGACTACAATTTACCCAATTTTAATCTGAATTCTGCTTAAAAGCATATACAGCTCTAATCATGAGATAAGAGAGAGCAGTGCTGTTATGCATTAACCTTTAAAAATGTCATCTTGACAATAGCTGAGAATCAGTTTTGTGCACAGAAATAATAACAAGTGCATTTTTTACTCAGAAAGGATAGACTAAAATTAACTTATTAGGTTGCAGAAGAAATGTTTTTTGATTGTTTATTTTTTGTTTTTTGGGTTTTTTTGCCAATGCTCAAGGTTACCACTTGAGCCACAAGTGCTCAAAACTACAACTTTCTATCACTCATAAATTACTCAGTCCTTCGTTATAGCAGCCCAAACAGACTAACATATCAGGTCCATTCAAGTAAGACTGAAAAGTAGAGCTTTATTTGTTCTTCTCACTCCCACACAATAATGAGAGATAACCAACTGGAAGCCAGCTTTTTGGTGTTTTGTTGTTGTTGTTGTTTGTTTGTTTGTTTTTTGAGACAAGTGGCTTACTACTTATCCCAAGCTAATTTCAAATTCACAATCTTCCTGCCTTGGCCTCCTAGGTGTTGGTGTTACAGGCAGGCACATTTTATTCACAAAGTATACATACTTAGTAAAGATATGTTTAATAAAGTATAAGCTAGTGCTACAGATGTAGCTATGGATCTTGGTGGCAGTGTCAAGAAAGAAGGAAAGGAACAAGGCCTCAGTATGAAAACGGATGGTTATTTATTTTTAAAACAGTATTGTAAACTTGGACCTAACCTGAAACCTGTCAGCAGTTTAAAAAGAAGAAAAAAGTTGTAATCTCCCAGAAAATGAACTGTAACCCTTATAAGAAAGTACTCATGATACAGTAAAACAAGATAGGAAGCCTAAGTGTGGCAAAATGATTAAAAGCTCCAGCAATGCAGTTGAACAGGTTCAATTCCTAGTTCCACTTTGGTGCCTCAACATCTTTCTCCATAAAACAGGAAACATAATGCTGGGATCACAGAAGTGCAGCAAGCAAACCAATACACGTAGAAAGCATCAAAAAGAATTTTGTGGATAACCTCAAAAAAAATAATAAGAGCACCCAAAGAAGAGCAACATTTGCTGTAACTCTTAGTAATAGTTGTTACAGCATACCATTCCTAACACTAAACTAAAATGCCAAATAAATACACTAGAGACCTTGAAGAAAATACATAGATTTTCTTAGCCTCACTTTTTTACATTTATAAATGTAAGTAAGTGGTTGGAATTTAGCAGCAGCCTTCAAAATTCCGTAATATAAAGGGAGGTATTTTAGAGCATGGAGAGTCTACATGAACATATGCTTTTACAACTAAATTTTTATGCATTTACCTATTTTCTCAAGAGAATACTGTCTTTACTATGGACAATAAACTGATTTTTCTGGTCTGTTCTATTATTTTGTTGCTATTGTTGTGTGTAAGCTGGCTGCAGCAAACATCTGATTAAGGGGGATTAAAAAGGAGACCAATCTTGCTAAAGAGGTATTCCAATATTCACTTTCAAATCTGGCTTCAATGAAAGTAGGTGTTATCAGTTTACCTAAGCTGTCTCAAACCCTATCAGTCTTCAGTTTAGTTTTCAAGTCTCTAGTCTTCTGATGAATATTTGAATAGTTGTAATAGTCAGAACTGAGCTGAGTACACCTTTCAAATTCTAATGAGGTTTCTATGAGTTTATTTTTTTAATTGAGGCTCTTTTCTTTCCACAATGACTCTAAAAATCTCTTTTATCTCCAAACAACTGGAGAGTTCTTTTGAAAAGAAAAGAATGAGGCTTATTTTCTAATGACATTCTGAGCACTTGTCAATGAAAGAATAACTAAGACTTAGAAAATTATTTGGAAACATTATGAATTAAAAAACCATTTATAGTCTCCAGAAAGATATACCTGACATTTAACAAATGCTCCTTGATTGTTTTGTTCTTAGATTCAGAGACACAATTAAAGATCAGTATTTAACTGTTAAGAAATTCTTTTTACAAATCCAACTCAGATTTTCAGTATAGCTTGGTAGGGATAAAGCACACTATGAAAACTCTTGAGGTGAAGGAAAAAGGTATGTGACTTTACAATTTCTGTTTCCTCAGGGTCTATTGCTTATTGTGTAATGGCAAGTTACTCTAGCTCTCTACACTACAGTTTCTTCATCTGTATAAAGGGGAGTAAGATTGATTTTTCATAAATTCTTATGTAATCACTCTGAATGGTGCCTACAAAAGAAGCATATAATAAATTATGGCTACAATGCTTCTCTTGTGTTATATGAAATTAAAGACTGGTGAAAACTCAGCCTGTTCTAAAAGTGTACCTCAAATATAATGGCAGAATAAGGAATAGATCTTGGCCCCTACTGTAATTCTCTAAAATACAAAAAAAAAAAGCTGTACAAAAATGGAGGAAGAAACCAAAATGATACTTAAAATACAGATGGTCAAGTATTCATCTATGAGGATTCTGATAATGGGAGAACCAGCTTAATTTCTCTAGCCAGACAAACCAAGACTTTCATTAGAAACCCTCACTAATCCCCAAAAGGATTTGATATGGACTGTTTATCATTTTATAGCATACAAGCTCCAACACATTTTAAACATTAAAAAATCATTTTTGGTGTCCCATAAAGGCATAGAGGTTGGCAGGGCACCAGTGGCTCACACCTGTAAATCCTAGCTACTCAGGAGGCTGAGATCTCAGGATCACATTTCAAAGCCAGCCAGAGCAGGAAAGTCCCTGAGACTCTTATCTCCAATAAAACACTCAGAAAACCGGAAGTGGCACTGTGGCTCAAGTGGCAGAACACTTGCCTTGAGCTGACGGACAGCTCCCAGGCCCAGAGTTCAAGCCCCATGACCACAAAAAAAAAAAAAAAAAAGGCATAGAGGTTAAATATATCTTTGAATCTTTCTCATAATAGAAATGCTCATAAAGCACCAGTTTTATTCTATTTTATTCTATTATAGGTTCCACATTCATAAGGCCCAGGAGTTGGTCTACCTCGAGTCCTTATCTACAGATCAAAGTACAAAATCAAATACAGTATATAATTTTTAAGGATAACCATGGGCTATCATTTCTATGTTCATTATACATATGTCATGAATTTGAGGGCAGATCCTTAATATCTAACTAGTGAAACTTTTGTGGCAATTCATCACCTATTATTCATTTGTGACATCACAATGCATGAGAAATTCTATTCCTAAAAATTTCTGTCATTCTGGCTAGCTCTTTATAAGATCATTTCCCACTGTTTGGAACTAAAGATATGGCTTATACAGTAAAGCAAACTCAAGACCTTGAATTCAATCCCCAGTACAGCATAAATAAACTAAAAAGAAAAACAAAACCTCTAGTTCTAAAGCCAATTTTACTAACTATATTTTGCCAACTAATTTTCCAGGTAAGTAAATGTGCACGATGAAAATTAAGGAAGTTTTCTCATTAAAGAAAAAAATCTTGGGGGCTGGGAAGTTGGCTCAATGGTAGAGCACTTGCCTTGCATGCCTGAGGCCCTGGGTTCGATTCCTCAGCACCACATAAGCAAAAAGAAAAAAGCTGGAAGTGGTGCTGTGGCTCAAGTGGTAGAGCGCTAGCCTTGAGCTGAAGAGCTGAGGGACAGCGCCCAGGCCCAGAGTTCAGGCCCCACGACCGGACCCCAAAAAAAAAAAAAAAAAAAAGAAAAGAAAAAAGAAAAAAATCTTGGTTTCAAGTTCATAAAATATGACCTGATAACATCAGCTTTGTTTTATAGTCTTCCTCACAGAAGTACAACTGGGACCAAAAGAGAGAATTCACAAAATGTGCTTAGTTTAAAGACTGGAATACAGTGCATTCTCAGTCATTATCATATATTGTACTAAAAATCTTTTAAATGTATGGATGATAATAGTTATTTTGTAAGTCCTGAGTAATAGATAAGAGGAATGCAATGATAAAGATATTCATTAACTGTCTAATTATGACTACAGTCAATTTTCTGATTATATTTGTATACAAGCAGATTTTTAAAGTGTGAAAGTACATTTATTATAAGATAAAAAAAGAAAAAAATCTTGTTCTAAATAATTTCACATAAATCAAAGCTTTATTAAAATTTGAGCAATTGTAAATGCTATCCATCTCATTCTGTGAAAATCTCTCTCTCTCTCTCTCTCTGCCTCTCTCTCTCTTTGTCTCTCTCTCTCTGTATGTATTAGTTAATATAGAACCCAGGGTCTCAGGAATACTAGACAAGTGCCTTGTCAGCCCCTTGGTTTTTATTTTGCTTCTGAGATAGGGTCTCAAAACTTTCCCTAGGCTGGGCTGGGAAGGTGGCTGAGTGGTAGAGTGCTTAACGTGCATGTATGAGGCCCTGGGTTTGATTCCTTAGTACTACATAAGCAGAAAAAGCCAGAAGTGGCCCTGTGGCTCAAGTGTTAAAGCACTAGCCTCAAGCTGAAGAGCTGAGGGACAGCACCCAGGCTGATAGTTCAGGCCCACAACCGACAAAAAAAGATTAAAAAAAAAACAAAAAAAACTTTCCCTAGCCTAACCTTAAATAAGCAACCCCCTCAAATGCCTCCAGCTCCCAAATGGCTAGGATTATAAGCATGAACTGCCCATGCCCAATTTGCTTCTTATAAGATTCTTTCCTACAGTTATGTTTCATTTATTGTTCATTTAAATTTAAAATATTTGTTAAAATATTTTTGGAAAATCTTTCAAACTCCAACAGTATTTTGTATGCTGCTTACACCTGTATGAGTATACATACATACATATATACACACATACACACACACATACACACACACACACACATACATATATATATATTCTACCTCTGGGTTACTGGCATGATATCATGGCCTTCAAATATAAAGGCTACTAAAGTTTTAAAAACTACTTAGGTTTTAATTATTCCACATCAAAGCCAGGGGTACCCTGAAAATTAAAAAACAAAAAACATAATATCCACCAAAGTCACAAGCTTCAAGTGAGCAAATCACAAAGAGATAGTCTTGCCTTGTCATCTCTCCCTCTTGGTCTATAATCCTTGTCTCTACTCATAGGTTTGTCACTCTTGGATATAGGATGTGCTCGGCCTACAGGCCCCCGGGCTCCTACTCCTGCCATTTCTTTCCTCAGAGGTCTTACTTCTCGATTAGGACGCCTGATTTGAGGTGGTGCTCTGACAAAAACAAAAACAAAATAAAAATTAATCAGAGACAACAATATTTTGATACTACCTTAGTCAAGATTAATTCACAAGGTGCATTCTCCTATTCTGCTTTTGCTAATTCTGACCACAACTATCAGATTGGTTTCTATATTTTTTTCTCTAAAGTGTACTGGTTGATACAATTATGAAATACATAGAAATGATACATATGGCCCCAATTATTTTGCTAAAACTAACCATTAGTCACCAATAGAGGGCAACACAGACTACCTCCATCTACTACTATTATAAAGTAATGGAAAATCAGTAACTTCATTCCTGTCCTAAATTAAGAATAGGTAAGGTTTTTTTAAGTATGAAAAGCTATTTTAAAGGAGAGGAAATAAAAGTACAGCTATCTGCATAGTTTACTAATTTTTTTAACCACCAAGATTATTTTCTCTGCTTATACTAGAAAATTCAACATTTCATTCAACAAATTACAAATAATAAGGCTTAACAATGAAATCTTCTTGCAAGCAAAGTACATTATGTGCAAATACATTATTCATGCTTTTAGGGTACCAAAAATCACAAGATCATTAAAATCACACAGTCCTTCAAATATGATTAGAACTGTTGACAAATGTATAAAAGAAAATGCATAACAGGCGGCATATTTGGTTCATTTAATGTGAAACATATCTCTTTCAAATAGTGAAATTCTAAGGTTTCTCTACTGAGCATTTAGTTGTTTCTCTAGGTGTCACTTTTTGACTAATCTTCATTCCTTAACAGTCTCTTCTCTTTCTCCTTGGCTGTCATGGCTGTCTTGTGTTTGTAGCACTTTAGGTCTATGTATGTATAAAGCTTTCATCTTTATCCTATATCTACAGTTCCTTTTCCAGACTCAAGCTTTTTGATTCACAGAACTCATCAGAATTTTCTTCTTGGTATTATAAAGGGTGACAGAGTACATATTCAATGAATTGAAGCCAAGACAGGAAATTGGATGGAAAGTCATGAAGGTTGCAAGCTCAGGACAAAAAGGAAAAGTGTCAATACGTTACAAGTATAATTCAGTCTATTCAGATTGCTGGACTACTACCTGAAATAGCTATGGATAAGAATAGCTGGTGAAAACTGTACCTTATCTATTACATTCCCATACACTGCCACCTTAAACCTTGCTATTCAGTCCAGTTAAACATTTATTAAACATTAGGGAGTATATAGCCTCTACTATGTTGGCTCCACGAAGAGACAAAGATAAATAAGGGATTATTCAAGAGAACTCCATTGGAAAGAAACTAGAGAATAACAGCAGAGAGCATAATGGCTATAAGGTCAATATCATTCTAGGGCATTCCTAGTCTTTTACATATTCTGTCCAAATAAAAATGTGAAGAGACTGGTAAAGAATAAAAACTAATCATGATAAATTGCTGTACTTCTAGTATTTCAACGTTGGGGATACAGCTCTGAGGCAGAGTGCTTGCCTAGCATTTTCAAGGCATTGGGTAAATCCTCAGTAGGGGATGTGGAAACTTAAGTCTTTTATTATTTAAATGCAACCAATGATTCGGTTTTCATTAAGAGTGGAAAGTCATAGAATACAACTTTACTCCTATTTATTTCTATTGTGTATGCATAAATCTCTTCTTTAAATTGGATTCACTGGTATAGTTAAAGACAATAGAAGACCCATAATCTCTTCCACCCAGGACACGTCATCAAGTTTGCCTTTCCAGTAGCAGCTGTGCCTGCTATTTAATAGCCTGTCACTGTAACTTAGCTTTTTAGACCCCACAGTCAACCAGCCTCATGCCTTTGCTCACAAACAGCAAGGCCAGCGCATACAGCTGCATGCCAGGCTGCTCTGCAGCAGCTGAGCTTGCCCATTTGGCCTGACTGCTTGGAGGTGAATTGCTGGGAATCCTAAAATGGTCCTTCTGCTTTCTCAGCTTGTATTTCTCTGCCTCAGCTTGCTATTCAACAGTGAATTAGGAGCCCTATTGTAGTCCATTTGTACACATGTCCAGCTCAGTAAGGCTGTATTGCAGAATTATTTCCAAGCTGGTACATAGGCTGCCTTCCAAAGGCTTTCAGATGACCGTGTCCTGCCACTCAGTATTCGGATAGGCTCATAAAAGGTCTGAATGGGACTGCTCAACAAGCCAGATGTGCCATTTGTGGCAAGTTACATGTCTCACAGGAAGTGTGCCTGTGCTTTCTAAGTCTTCGGTTCCATCTCACTGCAGTCTGATATTACATTTGTAACACACCCTGCCAACTTCTCAAAGGACATCCTTGATTCTGTCTGTACGTCTTTGTCCATTAGTGCATCACTGCACAATGTCAGGCTTCACTTCAAGGACTAAGTGACAGCTTCCAGGATATACAAACAATAAAACTCTCTTTTTAAAAAGCTGGCCTCCCTTTAAAAAGACTTTAGTGAGTTTCATAGTATCACTTACTTTTGCCCTAATGGTTAAACTGACTGACACTATTTGAACTTAGAGCATTTCAAATAAAGAGAATACATATGGTCAGATCTTCAGGTAACTACAAGAATCAGTCTGGGCACTGGTGGCTCACGCCTATAATCCTGGCTACTCAGGAGGCTGAGATCCAAGGATCATGGTTTGAAGCCAACCCAGGAAGATAAAGCCAAAAGACTTTTATCTTCAATTCATCAGCAAAAAGCTGGAAGTGGAATAACAGCCTGAGGGGAAAATCTAAGCAAAAATGCAACACGATTGCAAGCCTCAATAGTTGCCCTTGTGTGCATGCATGCATGAGTACCCATACATATGTGTATACACACACACACACACACACACACACACACACACACACACACACACACACAAAGCTAGGCACCAGTGGCTCATACCTATAATTCTGTAATCCTAGCTACTCAGGAGGCTGAGATCTGTGAATCAAGGATCAAATGAAGCCAGCCCAGGCAGAAAAGTCTCTGAGACTCTTATCTCCAATTAAGCACCAAAAAAGTTGGAAGTGGAGTTGTGGCTAAATTGGTAGAGTACTAGCCTTGAGCAAAAAAGCTAAGGGACAGCACCCACTGGCACACACACAAAAGACAAGAATAAATAATGCCTACTCTGTGCTTAATCTTCCTATTTGAGATTTCCCTGTGGGAATGGAAGAAATATGTCTTACTCTAAAAGATGCATAAAGTTAATTTCCTCTGAAATCCAATATTTCTTCTTTCCAGGCTATGTTAAAGATCAATGTTACATGTAAATATCTTTGTAAATATCATTATCAATATTACTTATAAGAAGTATCTGAAAACAATCCAAATATGCATTCTCTGGAGCAGATATGTAAATTACAACATATTCATATAATGGAATACAAAACACAACTTAACATGAATTACAGAAATATGCAATAACAACCGTTAAATCTCAAGACCATAGTTCTGAATGAAAATCAAGCTCAAGGGATAGAAACAGCATGATTCCAAGACTAAGAAGGCACTACCTGATGATATGAACTTATGTAGTCAAAATATAACATGATGATTTCTTTTCATATTTTCTTACAGCTTTATTTTACTACTCTCCATAGTTTAGGTACTGATCTATTTCAAATTAATTCTCCATATGGTATAAGGTAAGAAATGATATGCCAAAGCCAGGTGCCAGTGGCTCACACCTGTAAGACAAGATTTCCCCCAAAGCATGAATATTCAACTAACCAAGGGCATTTTCTGACCAGACCCACCATTCCCACTGAAAGACAGTGGTGCCTGCTTCAGCTCTCAGGTGACTTCACTAAATTCAATCATTGTGATAAGTTCTAGTTCTAAAGAGCATTTTGGAAATTTTTAGTTGTTTGGTATCAGAAGATTACAAACAAATGTAACCAGGATACTGTTCTAAATGTTTCTTGCACATTCTTTCAAAAAGTATTATAACTCTCAAGGGTGAATTTTGTGCAGAAAATATCCTTTATGGGATGACTTTCATTAGGATATTCAACTTACTATGTTAAAAATATGGAAACTAAATATTTTGGATTTGGTTACAACACTAACAGTGTTTAGCAGTCACTTAGAATTCTGAATAATGTAAAATGAACCCATTTCCAAACCTACTTCAAAAATGCTACCAGAATTTTTCCCCACATCATAGATTTAATATACTGTACTCCCTTCTTCATTTTTTCTGCTTTCTTATTTCATACAGAATAATTTAATGGCATTGTAACCCCTGTGAACAACTACTTAATAAAAAATAATTCATGTATTCATCTGTTTATAAACATTGTAGTAAATGTATAAATAATGAGGTAATAGTAAATTCCTCCTAAATGTTTCAAGAAAGTATTTAGCTTTGTTTTTCTTTTCTTTCTAAAAAAATCCACAGAACACTGCTATAGCCCAGACTGGCCTCAAACTCATGACTTCCCTGTCTCAACCTCCTGAGTCCTGGGATTACATATATGTGCCAGCACTTAAAAAAAAAAGAAGAAGAAAAAAAAAGAAAGAAAGCCAGCCCATGGCTGAGTGCCAGGGACTCCTGCCTGTAATCTAAGTACAGGAGGCTGAGATCTGAGGATCACAGTTCTGAAGCCAGCCTGAGCAAGAAAGTGCATGAAACTCTTATCTCCAATTAAACAACAAAAGTGCTCAAGTGGTAGAACAGTAGCCCTGAGTGGGAAAGCTCAGGGACAATGCTCAGGCCTTGAGTTCAAAGCCCAGGATCAGCAGGTAGGCGCACACGTGAGCACGTGCGCGCGTACACACACACACACACACACACACACACACACACACACACACACACACACACACACACACACACACACACACACACACACACACACACACACACACACACACACACACACACACACACACACACACACACACACACCCCATAATACATTTAAAACAGAATTGGGTATGTAGCACTCTTGCCAAACATATTTTCTTAAATATACTAAGCATATAAAATGATAAACATAAAGAGTACGTGTCTCTTAAGGAAAAACTATTACTACTAATCTTTTTGATTCTCTTAGTTTATTCTTTATTTTAAATATTCCTGAAGTTGAGAATTACTTCACTTAAGAAAACACACAGTTAACTAAGATGACAACCAGGAATTACACCTCATCTAAGACCTGAAGCTGCAAGCACAACTCCATTCAAAATGATGAGGTTGCCCTAGTAGCACCAAGCCCTTACCCACGCCAGTGACTTTGGGTAGACACTGAGCAGAATCTTGTCAGCAATTCTGATGGGTTATACTAAATCTTACAGTTACTAAACCAACCAGTCAATCTTTTCAGCGGGGGAGGAAGCATGAAGAGGTTGGTAAATTACATTAATTACTAATTCTTCAATCTGATGGTAGAATTCTACCATTCCCAAACAAGTTAAATACTTTACTGTATCTTTTTTTTCTCCCTTTGGCTTAAAAGTTAGGTCTCTATGTTCTCCATTTTATTTCTAAAAACGTTGAATTTTTGAAGTCTAAGATATGTATAGACCACAAAATTAATGTTTAAAATTATCAAAAGCACTTAAAAAGTTTAAACAAGTCAATCACCAGTCAGTCCCAGTTACTCAGGAGGCTGAGATCTTAGAATTATGGTTCAAAGCTAGCTTGGGCAGATAAGTCCATGAGACTTATCTCCAATTAACCACCAAAAAGCCAGAGTGGCATTGTAGCTCAAGTGGTAGAGCACTAGTGTTGAACAAACAAAGCTCAGTAACAGCACCCTGGCCATAAGTTCAAGCCTCAGGACCAGCACACGCACGTGCATGTGTACACACACACACACAACAAAGCTCAAACAAAAGAAGCACAAGTCTTAAGTACTGTAAAAATAAGTCAATACTTAGATAACTGGTAATGAAACTTTTAATGCCAAAAGCCAAAAAAGGAATTAAAAAACTAAGAACAATGGGGGTGGGGGAGAACAATAAGGAATGCCAGATGTCTGTGGCTCATGCCTGTAATCCTAGCTACTCAGGAGGGTGAGATCAGAGGATTGCAGTTCAAAGCCGGCCTAAACAGAAAAATAACTAGCAGAAAGCTAGGCTAGAGACAAGGCTCAAATAGTAGAGCATCAGCCAAGAAAGCAAAGCAAGCCAAGTGAGTTCAAGGTCCTAAGTTGAAACCCCAGTACTACCTGGGGAAGGGAGAGGGGAAGAAAAATAATGTACAAGCAAAAAAAACAGATTGATTATTATAAGCTAAAAGTCACAATAATATGATTGTCATTGTTGAAGCATAGAGAATAAATAACTGCTAACCTATATACTAAACTATCATTTAAAACTATATTTTTAAACTGATAATTTACCACCTATAGAGACTCTGCTAAAAGATCAACTGAACACATTTGAGCAAAGACAAAATTAAGTTCAGAAACAGTGATTATAAGGAAGGGTAAACAAAACAATTGGCAAATGCACGGATAAATATACATTCAACAGATGTCACTGAATCCTTGCACTGTCCCAGACACTGTTCTTGGTGCTGGGGTACAATAGTGGGCAAATCACAGGCTCTGACTTCACAGATTCTTAAAAGTAGAGAAGAGATGATAAATATTAAACACACACATTATATTTGGTTTCAGTAAGTACTATGAAGAAAAAAAAAAGCAAACTACAGGGTAGAGAGGTGACAGGTAAAAGGGTAAATACTTTAAATAGGGTGGTCAAGGTAAGAATCTGCAGGTGACATCTGAAAAAGACCTAAGCAAAGGAAGCACTTTATAACCATATGAGTGCCAAGTAGGGTAGGAGTGGGTAATGAACAGTGCAAACCTTTCTTGGGCACTTGCACTGTAGCAGGCTATTCTTTACACTTTTCCTGCACTACATCATTTAATTCTCTCAATAACTCCACAAGGTAATTGCTATATTGATCCTAATTTACAGAGGAAGAAAATAAGAGAGACTAGCTCATCCTCTGAATAGAAAGTAACAGAAGTAGGACTGCAACTGTCCAATCATCCAGCTCTGCACAGAGGAAACAACCAGCTCAACTCATTCCTGAAGAGCAAGTTTCTCCCTCCTTCCTGTCTCGGCAACACACAATGAATGCCAGGATACAGAAGGAGCAGGAGGCTAAAGACTAGAGACCTCCAAAAGAAAAAAAAGAGGCCAGTAAGAGAAAAGAAGAAAATGAGAACAGAATAAACTAGGAGATGGAGAAAAGAGTTCCAAGGAAGATGGTAAACATTAACTATCACAAAGTGAAGAAGAGTTAAATCTTAGGTAAAAGCATTCACTATTAAGTTAAGAAGGCACTCAACAGCTTCAAGAATTCAGACTCAATGTCGCAGTGACTGGAAATATAGGCTACCTTGCAGTTATGGGAACAGAAATAGCTATCGTAGAAGGCAGCTTCATTCTATGGTATATAGAGTTTGTCAAAAAAAAAAAAAAAAAAAAAAAACTAAACTAAAGGCAGAAAGGATTGTGTCAAGAGAGCAGGCAGAGTTTTCCAGCACAAGTGAGAAATACTGTGTTAGAGCTAAAGGCTGACTTACCACTATTTTGTTCCCAATCCTTAGTTTAAATCTTTAATGAATTATAATTTCTATCTTTCAGTGGCATTTTCTGTAACATAAAAAAGATAGAAATACCAAGTTTTTAGGCACTTATTGTGAAAAATACCCATTTCAAAATGGAAACTAAATGACACTGAGCCCCATAAAATGCTCCCCCCAAAAATATACATAAAGACACAATAAAACACAATGTCTATATCCTCCCCACCTTGGGACTCTTCAGACCTTGCAACACACCTGCCTCCTCTTGTCCTCACCTCAATATGGACACAGTTTGAAATGATCACAAAGAATGTGCATAAGCTGTGAGCCCCATGTAGGCCCACCTCTCTGCACCCCAACTTCCTGCTGCCTCCTGTGGATAAGCCAGCTGCCCTTCCTCTGCCCTCCCCTCCCAACTACTTAGGGACACCACTCCCAGCAGCACACAGCCATCTAGCCATTCTTCTTCCCTCAACAAACCTGGACTCTTATTCGTCCCTAACCACCTTTTAATTTCTCTGCTCCCCTCTTCGGCACAATTCTTGGAAGACTTGCTGTCTTCAGTTCCTTTCTTCCCACTACCTGAACCCACTCCATGATTACCATTCTACCAACTCTACACTCACTGGCATCCACCTGTAATCTCAGCATTCAGGAGGCTGAGACAAGAGGATTGTGAATTTGAGACTAGGCAGGGCTATGAAGTAATGAAGTAACATTGTCATAGTAAGACCTTATATCTAATAAAATAAATAAACCTTCAGTAAAGCTACCAGTGTGATGTAACTGCTAAATTTCATGCAATTCTTAATCCCTGTCTTATTTCATCTACATATAGCATTTGATAAAATAACTTACAATGTTAAAAGTAAATTTCTTGACCAGGAATCAGTTGTGCACATCTGTAATCCCAGCAACTCAGGAGGTGGAGATCTGAGGATCTTGATTCAAAGCAAACCTGGGCAGGAAAGCCCATGAATGAGACTTATCTCACTTTACTACCAAAAAGCTGGAAGTGGGGCTGTAGCTTAAGTGGTAGAGTGCTAGCCTCAAGCAAAAATATCTCAAGGACAGCAGCCAGGTCCTCAGTTTAAGCCCCAGAACCAGGCTTTCTAGGATGTTTATATTATTTTCTCTTTTTCGTTTTTAGTTTCTTTGAGTCAAGATCTTACTATGTAGCCCAGCTAGCCTAGAACTCACAATCCCCTGCCTCAGCCTCCCAAGTGCTGGATTATAGGCATGTAGCACACATCTGGCTTTTTAGTTTCTTGAGGCCCACATTGGTGGGTTTTAATACCACTACACTACCTATAAGACCAAAGTAAATGCCTAGCATCTGGTGAATATTTATCAAATACATGTTGGACATATCAGACACAGCACTTTTTCCCTAAGACTTCAAAGCAATTTTACATAGCAATACCATAGCAATACAGTTTACCAGGTGAAAATGCATTCAGAGAAATAAACTAGAAGATTCAATCACTGTGGAACGATATAAAACCTTTTTTTACAACCTAATACTAGGAAAACAACTGAGTTAGAGCCTGAGGGAAATTACTCATTTGGTAATTTATTCTCTTATCAGTACTAGAATTAGGTCTTGATTTGTTTATAAATTGAGTTTTAAAATTCTACCAGTGGGGCTGGGAAGGTGGCTCAGTGGTAAAGCGACTGCCTTGCATGCCTGAGGCTCTGGGTTCAATTCCTCAGCACCACATAAGCAAAAAGAAAAAAGCCGGAAGTGGGGCTGTGGCTCAAGTGGTAGAGCACTAGCCTTGAGCTGAAGAGCTGAGGGACAGCGCCCAGGCCCAGAGTTCGGGCCCCACGACCAGACCCAAAAAAAAAAAAAAACACAATAAAATTTTACCAGTTACTTAAACTAAGGCAACAACTTCACTATCAAGGTAACACAAGCCACCTCTGCTAAAATTTTGCACAACAGCACTAGTTTGGTAAAAACCAATCTTCCCATTTGTATGTACACAGAAACATCTACCTCTTTTCCTAAGTCTTAATGAAATAACATTCGGTCTATTAAAGTTCTAGTCTAACTATACAGAATAAGCTAAATAATTAATTTTAGACTTATATACTATTCTTACTCCTCCTCTTCCAAAAGGTATGATTTTTAAAGTCTGTCACATGGTATAGTCATTATGGAGACAACTATGGAAGTCCTCAAAAAATTAAAAATAGAACTATCATATGACCCAGAAATCTCACTTCTGAGTATTTCTGTAGAAAATAAAATCAGTATGAAGAGACATCTGCTCTCTCATATCATTTCAGCACCATTCACAATAGTGAGGAAACCTAAACATTCATGTATAAATGCATAGATTTAAAAAATATGGTGTGTGTGTGCATGTGTATACAGAAGAATGTTAATCTTAAAGAAGGAAAAAACAGGACGACATGGATGAACCTGAAAGACTTTATGCCAAGTGAAATCAAAGTGCATTAAAAAAAAATTCTGCATGATCTTACATCTATGTGGAATTTAAAATAGTCAAACTGAGAAACAGAAGAGTGATGGTTACCAGGGGCTGAGGTGAAAGGGAAATGAGACTTCTTACTCCACTTGGTACTGCTGTAACAATACCTGAGAACAGGACCACATCTGACAAGGTCCTTTTCACTGCATTTCTCATAACGAAAAGCATAAGGATAAAAGAACATGACTGAGTAACTGGCTTTTATAACAAACTGACTCACCTTCTCAGGGGTGTCCACCTCTCATGACCTAATCATGTCTTAAAGGTTCCACTCCCAATGCTCAACACTGCTGCACTGGAGATTAAGTTTCTAATACATGAGCTTTGAGGGAAGACAAATTCAAACCAAAGCATGAGTTGGTATTAGAATCTGTATGAAGTTTCAGTTGTACAAGAAGCAAAAAGAAAGCAAGGTGACTACCTCTGACAATGCTGTGTGTTTGAAATTTACTAAGAAGATAGATCTTAAGTATTCTCACCACAACAGAAAACTGGCAAAGTATCTGAGATAATGTTAATTAGTCCGACTGTGGTATTTTACGATGGATAGCAGTATGACATCATTAAGTTGTACAACTTAAATAGTACTTTTTTGTGAACTAGACCTCAAACCTGGAGGGGGGGAGGGAGATCTATTTTTAAGCTGAATAAATAACAACTCATTGACTATATAGTACATCAAACTGTTTCAACATAGAACATCTTACTTTTAGACCTTCAGGTCTCATTAAGAGGGATCATCTCATTAAAGATTATATAATACTAAATCTACTTGTAAAACATTATAAAAACCATTTCATTAATACAGAAAAATCTATTAACTTAGGACACTAAAACTAATCTGAAGGCTTTATCTCTTTGGAATTTAATTCTAATAATTTCACTACCTCCCATCATGATCCCACTTTTACTGCTCAATTTCCTCACATTTAAGATAATGAATCTAATGTGTTTTAGAAGACTGTTTTGATTTATCCAAGCAGCTGCTGGTGATTTAAAATAGGAGTATGATTAAACTCAGCAGATCCATAACACAAAGTGTAACTTCAAATGATGTAAGGAAACTACTTGTGGAAACCACAGTAAACTCAGTACCTTGGCAAAAAGCAGCAGGGACAAGTGGATGTATCCTATTAGAAGCCCATGCAGCGAAGAGGACAGACCCACAAACAGACCTACCAAATTAATAATGAAAGACAAATATACCAACTGCACCCCTTAAATAATTCTAGCAATAGTGTCCCCAAAGGGAAATTTTTAATTATGTTTAAAATATCAATCTATTTTATTATCAATTAATTATCAATTGATTTTATTAAGCATTTTCAGTTTCTTTATTCTCCCCTACTATTAGAGTAAGAATTTAACAACTAGATAATGTTAGGATGGATACTATACAATTTAACAAGCACATACTATTAGGAGCTATATCAAAATATAGCTATAGAAAACACTGAGGGTTTCTATTAACAGAGTAGAGTGGATTTGGTTCAAAGTGTGACTCTGCCACTTTCTGTTCAGATGACTTTTGAAAAATAACAAACTTGATAAGCTTCCATTTTTTTTCATTTTTTGGTACCAGTACTGGGTCTTGAACTCTGGGCCTGGGTGGTATCCCTGAGCTCCTTTGCTCAAGGCTAGTGCTTTACCACCTGAACCACAGCTTACCTTGTGGCATTTTGTGGTTAACTAGAGATAAGTCTCCAGACTGTTCCTCCCCAGGCTGGCTTTGAATGGATCCCCAGATCTCAGCTTCTTGAATAGCAAGTATTACAGCCATGAGCCCTGGGCACCCAGCTCAATTTCCTCATCTATACATCAGGTTCACAATAACAAGCTAGCAATGATAGAATGGGGACATAGTAATAGTACCCACTTCATGAGATCCTGAAGGTTTAAACAGGATTAAACTTGTAAAATAAACAGGAACTAACTATTATTACCTATCATTCCTTCCCTAAAAGTGACCAACTTCCTTACACCTGGAAAATTATAGTCATAGCCTTTCTGCTAGAGTGATTCAAAATGTTTCAGAAAACTAAAGATTCTTTGTAAAACTACTCACAGATACTTAAAAAATAAAATTTAAATTTTAAAAAACCTAAAGATTTACGTAGACTTTTCAGGGAGAAAAATTAATTACTTGAGAAATTTTATGAAAGGGGTAATCTTGCAGGGTTGTGTTGGATTGACTTATCTTGTTCATCAGCACTAGAGATCTAACATGTTAGCTACCCTTTTAAGACATTAAATCCTCTTAATTCTATAGATTAGAAATCTGTACTTTACAGACAGTGAAATCAACATTTTGAGATTTCTTTTTAATACTTAAGTTCATAGAACAAGTAGGCATCAGAAGTACACTTTAAGCTTAGATATCATGAACTCAAGTCAATGTCTTTCCTATCTCAAAACTTTATACAGAGTGGTATACAGAGGTGAAAATTTCATTGCATCTCTTTAAGTGTCTTGAAGAAAAAAAATTGTAAAATGAGAAAAGTATTATGCAATTTTAACCTCCCATATTAACCCTAACCTTAGAATTGTAATATTTAGTTACCGCTCACTGCACATATTCTGAGCACAGCCTGTATAAGATTCATTTCATTACATATATGTCCCTAAAACATTATGAACCGATAACCGATGCCAGAAGTGTTGTGTTGCCTTCATAAAGATTTTGTTCATAAAGTTCAAAACTACAAATCCCATGCTATTGTTCTACATACTAAACCTAATTCCTTCTCCAATAGAACCTCTTAAGAGTTGTTGAGTATTTTCCTATCTCCCCCACCCCACCATTGTATCCGTCTGCTCTGAGGTAAAGATCTCGCCTCTATCCCAGACTCCTACCAACATGATGGCTGAGAAGAAAAGCCCAAGGGCATAGGACCAAGAAACCATGGATAGAAACCCTTCCATCTTTCAGTGGTCTTAAATCTTTCCTTTCTTAAGGTTTCTCTCTCAGGTGTTTGTCATAGTGATGCAAAAGCAACTAGCAATATGGAAATACGATTCTTTTTTCCAGGTAACAGTATGTTTTTATTAAATGTTTAGTCTGTTTTCATTGAATGTTTCTGATCCATAAACACACACACACACACACACACACACACACACACACACACACACACACACACACACACACACGGGAAATTTATGGAGGAAGATTTGGAGAAATACATGCTGGCAGATTCATCTTTCACTTCCATTGCAAGAAAACAATTAAAATAAGTACAAAAATAAGTCAAACATATCAATGGACAGGTAAAGAAGTATAAATAAAAGGAAGCAACTGGGCTAATGATGCTCTATAATGAGGAGAAATTTCTAGATTGTTATTCACCAATGAGAAAATGTTACCCATAGTTTTTTATTCAGTTTGAGCCATGAATATTATGAGTTGTTATCTGTGGACAATGCTTGCTGAAATGAACGATTGTATTGTAACAATTCAGAACATGTATTCCTATAGTTGAAACTTAATAGTTTTTAGCTTTAAACTACAAATATATTTCAGGATTAATGAGTTTCAGGAAAAAATAAGATATTCTATTATACACATAGACTGAAATTTTCAAGCTCTAATAGACCACAATGTCACTATTTTCTTTTTTCATTATTTGCTTTGGAACTGCCATGGTAACAATTCAATGACTGAGTTCTTTTGAGGGATCAGAGTTACCTTAATCCAAATACCTGGAGGTGGTTATAGCAGAAGAAAAACTACATTGTCCCTTAAAAGGAATACTCAACCTTTTGTGAGAATACAAAAGTATTTCTAACTTAGTAGGAAAAATTCTGAAAGAATAAATTAGCTACTTCTCACTGTCTTTTAACCGTTCTTAGAAAAGAACTCAGTTAAGTAAATCATAGCTATGACCAAAGAAAACTTATTTTCTATGGTGCAACACTCTGGCCTCAATACCACTTCACAATAAAATACACAGAAACTAGGAAAGGGCAAAGGAAGGGGTGACATTGTCCAAAAAGAAATGTATTATTACCTGACTTACATAATTATAACCCCTCTATATATCAGCTTTATGACAGCAATATAAATAAATGATACATAAAGCCAGAAAGACCTAATTTCAGATCTTAATCTAGCCCAACTTCTTAGTTATGATCTCTCAGGCCTCAGTTTCCTCACTTGTAAAATTGATGGAGTTATTCATTCAATATTGAATTCATGCTATATGCCAAAATCTATGTTGGCAATAAAAGCTTGTTGATTAGTTTCTGTTTTAAATAAATAAAACCTTGGTCCTTGGCCTTGCAAAACTCCCAATCTTATGAAGATTAAGAGTCAACATTACGGATCAACATTATAACTGCTCTGAATAAATTTCTGCTCTCAGAAAAGTAAAAACTGCTGCAGAAGTGAGAGTCAGTTGGGCAGAGCCCTCAAGAGAAAAAAAAATGAGTTGTTTAGAGATACAGATTAGGGTTACTGCTTAAGAATTTATGTCATAAACAAGAAGACAAAATCAGAAAGAGAAGAGAGATGTAATACAGATAATGCATACACCGGATGTCAGAGAAAACTAGTGGGCAGTGAGGCCTGAAGCACCACACTTAGAAATCTGACATTTAAGGAATAAGCCATTTAAACATATGGATAAAGTTCCTTCTACACTAAGACTCTGGGGATTGGCTATGGACCCAAAGAGATGATTCCAGTTTCTCTACCTTTTCATTTAAAGCTGTTAATCTTTTCAAGCAAAACAACCAACTATCCATGTTTTGATGCAACCTTTTTTTTTTCTTTTTTGTCAGTCATGGGGCTTGAACTCAAGGCCTGAGCACTCTCCCTGAGCTCTTTTGCTCAAGGTTAGTTCTCTACCACTTTGAGCCACAGCTCCATTACCAGTTCTTAAGTGGTTAATTGGAGGTAAGAATCTCACAGGGACTTTTGCCCAGGATCGCTTCAAACTGTGATCCTCATATCTCAGCCTCCTGAGTAGCTAGAATTATAGGTGTGAGCCACTGGTGCCTGGCTGCAACCTCTCTTAACTGATAAAATTTTAGAATTATTATTATTATTGTAAAGCATTCTAAAAACAAAACATATGAAGAATGATTTACTTCTGCTTTTTATCAAATATAAACTCTGTAAGCTTGTAATGTGTGAAAATTATTTATAGACATTAAATGTGTAATCCCTCCAAAATGCTTTTTTATACTTCATTCAAATAAAGCCTCACTTTGAATATCAATTATCTAGAAGTTCCTTAGGAGGAAAGAAAGCCTTCTTTACCTGTGTTCTGCAGGAACAGGAGGTGGCCAGACCACAGGATCTCTAAATGGTTCATCTTGACATGACACAGGGAAATCTGGTGGCTTCTCAATTTTAAAACTTTCCAAAGTGCTGACAATACTTTTGACTTGTTCATACTCTTCCAGTAATTCCTGCCGGACCTTAAGACAAATAGCTTTTACGCTGGAAACAGTTTAACATTTACACAAGTGCAAATACGTTGTTTTAAGTTTTCTTAATGTTATTCAAAGTATGCTAAATGAGTTATTAAAACATATTAAAAAATACAAAATAAACTAATCCAATATACACAGAAGGGCAAAAATGGTTTAAAAAAGACAATTGTATGCTTTTTCATTATAGAAATCGTTATGTCTTTCAAAATGGAATTCTATTTCTAAACATCACATCGAAGAATATGATGATCAATAATACAATTTAAAACAAGCAACTCAGTCAGCAGTAAGTTAACCACTCTTAGAAATCTAATATTTATTATGCTAAATATTTATTAAAAACTTACAGATTCAAAAAAAATAGCCAAAATTGTCACCAGAAACGCCTAAACATAAAATGCTTATCATGGAGGTCTAAGCCTGAGCACTACAATACTGTGTGGTAAACTCTATTTTTATTTAAATTCTCCTTCACCAGAGGAACCTTAAGTTTTTTCAATCTTGGGTAAGGTTTATTTTGAGTTTACATCAAGATTTATACTATAAAAACTTAACTAAGGGGTGGGAAGGGGAAACAAAGAGGAGGCAACAATGCTAATAAGAAATGTACTCGTTTATCTTGCTCATGTAATTGTAACTCCTCTGTATGGTATCCTCACAATAAAAAAAAAAAATAACATGAAAGAAAAAAAAACTTAACTAAGTATCTACTATGTGGAAATTATTTGTGCTTCAAGTTCTAAGCTCACTCTAATTTCAAAAGTAAACAGATAAATTAAAAATTACATAAATTCAATTTAAAAATCTATTTTTAACAAGAAAGCAGAACAGAAGAAAATTTCCCTTGTATTTAACTTGAACAATCTATTGAAAAAATATGAAAAACTACAAAACCAAAGAAAAATTCAACTGCTACTACTTTCAATTAAACAAAACTTCAAGACTCAAATGAAAGAAATAGAAATAGAAATGGTTACTATTGAACATACACAAACTACCCCACCTATGAGAAATACAAAGAATGGGGAAACTAAGAGTTTCAGTCTTAGTTGAAGCAAATATGGTATTCTCAGCCAACATAATTTGGTAATGTTTAAGTCGGAAAATAAGCCAAATTTATCCTTGAAACTTAGTAATGGAAAAATAAGGAGAAATACTTGAAAGGCATTAGCACATAAAATGGAAACTTCAAAGAAATTTTTTACTTTGTACTTTTAATTTTAAAGGATTTTAAGTTTTAACTGGGGAAAATATAATTCAAATTTTTATTAACTGTACCATTATATAATCAAGTTGTACAGTCAAAAGACAAAATGTATTAACGTTTTTATTAGATTACTGACTCATTTGTATTTGGAAGGAGGCTTTCAAGGAAAAGTTTTATGAAATGGGTAAAAATTACATGAAAAAAAATGAAAGGACAAGTAGAAAGACCTTATTTCAAAACTTCATTGTCAGATATAATTAAATAACTGATTATAAAACATTTTAAATAATAAAAATAGATTCAATCACAATTAAAAATATTTAAGATATACCTCATGAAATATATGATCAAAATAAGTAAAATATTAGCCAGATTACACATCAGGATATTATTCATAGCTATATTTGAAATATGTTCAGTATATTCCAATTCTAATCTCTCAAGCATAACAGATCAGTGCGGTGCTCATAATTGACTACTTTAATGTGATCTTACCTGATGCCATTTGCCTTTGATAGCAGGGTCTCTGACCGACTGGCAATGTCTCTGAATCTGCTGTATCACTCCCTGGTAATATACCATTGATGAGTCATAATTTCCAAGAAGTGCATATTCTCTTCCTTTCTTTGCATTGTCACAAATCTCAGCCAAATTCATCTTCTTTCAGAGACCTACACAATAAAAATATTATGACTTTTTAAAAGTTTTAGCACTGAGGCTGGGAAGGTGGCTCAGTGGTAGAGAGCTTGCCTTGCATGCATGAGGCCCTAGGTTCAATTCCTCATCACCACATAAGCAGAAAAATCTGGAAGTGGCTCAAGTGGTACAACGCAAGCCTTCAGCTGAAGAGCTGAGGGACAGCTGAGGCCCAGAGTTGAGGCCCCATGACCAAAAAAAAAAAGTTTTAGCACTAACTTCAAAACATTACCATACTTTAAAATAGCTGTTCGAAACCACTTTTAAAGTCAAAATAGTTACCTTCTACTTCTCAAGGTTATCTAAAACCATCTTATAATGTTGCAGAACATTTGCAATTTTGGAAATACAAGGAAGATTTAAAAAAGAATATCCAAAAGGGTAACACAGAAGGAGATAACACAGTGCTAGACTACCAATTCCATTATAGCTACGTATATTGGACGTGAATGTTCTCGTTCATTTATAATTACCACAAGTGGCAATATTAAGGTATTGTTTGAAGACTGCTTTGCTTTATTTAATTTACTCTTGATAAATTGAGATAAGTTTGTGAATATCAATAAACATGAATGTTTCTGATGTCAGTGGAAAACCAAATTTAAGGACATATACTGAACAGTAGTCTAGGGCTATCCATGTGGTATCTATATGTGTCGAATTGACCTACAACTTAAGTCTATGCAAAAATCTTTGAGTTAAAACTATGTAAACCCTTCTGCACCTCTTAACTTACATCTTCTATAATCCTGTCCTCTATAGTTTTGGGGTTGTACCAATAACTATCATCAATTTTTCTTTTCTATATGATGGTAGATTATGAACCTGGTTTCTATCGAAGTCCCCTAGCCCAATAATTCTGACTTTACTACAACTTCCCAAAAATCTTCAAAGATCACTTAAGACTGCTATGCAAAGATACTGTCCTCCCATGACTACGAAGCATAAGAAGTCCAGAGATACAGATGATGATATCCTGAGAATCTAAACTACCCTACTCTTAATTCCTAGAATAGTAATAAATACAATTAGTGGATAAAATACAAATATTTCTCTGTGCCTTCCTGAGGGAATTAAATTTGGTTTAAGTAGTCTAATTCTTCCTGACTCTGAGTGTGTGTACACACACACATACACACACACACAAACACACACAGAGTCTTGGGCTCAAAAAGTTTTCCTGAAAATTAACCACAACTAATTCTAAGCATTTCAAGCACATTCTCAGAAATAATGTTGCTTCCTTTTGTGATTTAGCATATTAGTTATCCCTTATTTCAAGGACAAGTTCCTTGAAAGTATACTACTTTTACACAATAAGAAATTTCAGTATTTCAGTAAATATATCCACAGGATACAGGACAATCATAAAAAGCTTCTTTTTCAAGTGGATAACATTAACACAAAATAAATAGGGAATGATGGTGACTACCATCAACCTGACTAGAGATGTGCAAAGGAGGTTAGTAAATACTGCTGGATGTTTCTATGAAAGGGTTTCCAGATAGGATGAAGTAAGGCAGAAAGCCTTGCCCTGAGTGTAAGTGGCACCATCCCATAGGCTGGGCACCTAAAATGGAAGCAATGGAGAAAAGGGAGAAAATCCACCAGAGCAGGCATTCCAGCCTTCTGTTTCCTGGCTGCTATGAGCTAAACAGCTCTGCTTTGCTGTGTACTTCTGTGTGGACCACCTGACCACAGGCCCCAAATCCTGGAGGCAGCCTGTACTACACAGAAACCTCTTAAAGTGTGAACCAAATAAAGCTTCCTTCCTTTAACTTGTTTTTCTTCTCTATCTGCTAACACACAAGGTTTTATTATGATGACTAAGCTACAATGAACACATTCAGTAGAAACAAAGCTGTGTCATAAGTTATTTTCTTCTAAAGTCACTGTAGAAAAATTAGTTAGCCTCAATTCTGCTAAGAAGCCCAAGTATTCAACCACACAGGATAAAAATATTCTGATGTACCAACAGGTCAATGAACTCTTTCTGCAAAATGCCAGACAATAAATATTTAAAGTTTTGATGACTAATAAGCAAAATAAAGGGTATCATATAAGTACTTCCAGAGTTAGGGAAAAAATCTGCAATTTTTATTGATGAAATTTTTAATATTATAGTAGTAATCACCTTCCTATGACATACCTCCTAATTATAAACTTTCGTTCAAAGCCAGACACACACCCATAATCCCAGCTAGTCAGGAAACTGAGATAGTAGAATCATGGTTGGAAGCCAACTAGGGCAGGAAAGTCTGGACCTTCTCCCCATTCCCTGCAAAACAAAGTTTAATTATGCAGAAGGTGGAGACTCAACTCCAATAAACTATCCAATGGAAGTGGCGCTGTGGCTCAAGAGGTAGAACGCTAGACTTGAGCTGAAAAGCTAAGGGACAGTGCCCAGACCCAGAGTTCAAGCCCCACAACTGACAACAACAACAACAAAAAGTTTACAATAAACTACCCAAAAGCTTGAAGTGAAGCTGTGGCTCAACTGGGAGAGTTTACTACCCTCAAGCAAAACAAGCAAAACAAGCACAGAGACTAAGCCCAGGACCTGAGTTCAAGCCCCAGAACAGGCACAGAAAAAAAAAATCTTTTCAAGCTAATATTGTAGTTAGGATTTAGTTAGGGTTCCCACTAGCAAAATTAGTCACAAATGTCCATATTTTATCAGTGCTGATCTTTAATACAGGTTTTATAAAATTCATCTTTATAATGTCTTTTTTCAAAAAAATACCAGTAAAGTACTGCCTCAAACAGGTATGAAATCACCAGCATTTCCTTCAGCATATTCACTGTTGGGAAGATAAAACATTCATTCTTCTCTTAATGTTATCCTTTTAGCATGCTATTACATTGCAGGTTAATCACATCCAATTAAAGGTTGGATGGAAGTACTTCAACTGCACAACTAAACCTATTTTGAAATATGGAAATTTCCTCTGCATTTGCATACAAGTATGAAAAAATGTTGCTGAAACTACACTGAGCTCAGAAAATACATGGATGGCAACTCAGAGTGGGAATAGAGAGCTCGCCTATTTTAACTTTTGAGTATACGAAAAGTTACATAAAACAGATTGATAGGAAATGTGAAACAGTTGGCACTAAAATAACTTTAATAACTACTAACGTATCAGTTTTGATATAGGGATTGGTGTTGCAATTTTAAGTTAAATTCATTAATAAACATCAAATCTGCAGCAAAATTAAGGCTACATCTATTCAATATTCAATAATAATGACTTGAAGCAATTCCTCTTGCTCAGAAAAATTTTAATCTAAACTCAAAAATTTGCTGTAAAGCCTTCCCACTACTAAACCATAAAATTGCTGTGTGCTTAAAGCAAGTGAGGATATTGCATTTCAATTTCTGACAAAAATTCAAGGAACTGACTGGGTACCAGTGTCTCACACCTGTAATCCTAGCTACTCAGGCGGCTGAAGATCACGGTTCAAAGCAAGCCTGCACAGACAAATCTGAGAGACTCATCTCAACTAATCAGCAAAAAGCCAGAAGTGGAGGTATGGCTTAGGTAGTAGTGCGCCTTTAAGCTTTGAGCAAAGGAGCTAAGCAAGAGCATGAGGCTCTGAGTTCAAGCCTCACACCAGCACACACATACATACATACGTACACACACAAAAAACTTTGAGGAACTGATAATGGTTGATTCCATAAGAGCAAATTCTGACATTAGTGGTTGCTTATCACTTAAGAGATGCAAATATTCTACAAATATTCTAAGAAATAACACAATGAAACCACAGACTTTCAGTAATTTACATTTCTGCAGCATTCTAAATGTGTCCATCTGAGCTTATTTCTGTTCATGAAAATTTTATAACCAATTTTATAACCAGTTCTGACCAATCTTCACAGTTTCTAATCACTCCAGTTGGTATGGAATTAGTAGGTTGTTTTATTATGATGATCATGATTATGTTGATGATGTAGTTTTACAAAGAGGATTCAATTCCATAAGTCAATGTATCCTGTTCAATGACCCCTCTTCCACCACTCTCCTCCATTAGTGTTTTCTGGAAAATATTGTCTATAGCTGTTCCAGACAAACTGGCCATTGAGACTAATTCTTCAATAACTTCAAACCAAGCACTGACTTTTTAAATAAACAACTGAGCAGTATTTCTAATGTCTGCCAACTCATCAAAAGCCAAGGAAACCCATTCAAAATTACTTACTTTCTTTCTTAATTGATTAATAATGTTCTCAACTTTTCCAGCAACTGTTCATGCCAACAGGCTAATAGCTCTAAACAAGTTTATTTTCTCCAGACATAGTTCTATGCCTGCTACAATCCATGATTTAGTTAACTCACTAGAAGTAAATGACTTCCTTGCTTGGCTAACAAATGAACCATTCAGAAATTTACACTGGGAGCAAGGTCATTTTTGTTTTTTTTAATTTTGTGGGTGAGGAAACATTCTACTAGATTATACTTCTTTTTAAGTTTTCTAATTTTTCTAACCATTATTTTTTTCTTATGATTTAAGAATCCTGTGATGCAGTGCCTAGTTGTAATGTCAGTGTATGCTGATAGAGCCCAGGCTTGAGCACTGTCCCTGGGCTTCTTTGTTCAAGGCTCCACTCCCAAGCTCCAGTCCCTCCCAGCTTTTTGGTAGTTAATTATAGATAAGAATCTCATGGACTTTCCTTCCCAGGCTGGCTTCAAATCATGATCCTCAGATCTCAGCTTCCTGAGTAGCTACAATTATAGACATTAGCTATTTTTATACGATGACAAGGTCAATGGTTTCTTATCTAATATAATAACCCACACCCAAGTGGACTTTAAAAGTACAGTATTCTAAATGTACCTTTCCATCTTTCCTGTTTTGACATGACAGGTACTGCCCTGAAATAAAGCAAAATGTACAGTGTAAAGCAGCATTTGAGACATCGCTTGCTGTACCAGGCAGCGGTGCCTGGCACTGCTCGTGAGAAGTGCCATGAGAAGGCCATGAGTTTTGGACACTGCTACTTAACTCTACTATGCCAGCATAAAGTGGGCATGGGCAATATCCAAACAACTATTCCAATGCAACTTCATTTGTCAATACTGAAGTCTGAATTTCCTTTAATATTCATATGTCATATTCTTTTCATCATTTTAAAACTGTTAAAATCATTGCTAGTTCATGGATCATTAAAGAACAGCATGCTGAACTTGGCCCCTGGGTTGCAGTCACTGACACCTAATGTATGAATGGAAAAATATGTGTATGTATATACATATTTTTGACAGTAGTGGAGCCTGAACTCTGGGCCTGGGCACTGTACCTCAACTCTTCAGCTCAAGGCTAACTCCCTACCACTTGAGCCACAGCACCACTTATGGCTTTTTCTGCTTATGTAATGCTGAGGAATTGAACCCAGGGCCTCATGCATGTAAGGCAAGCACTCTATTACTGAGCCAACTTCCCAGCCTGGAAAAATATAATTTTAAAAATATCAATGAAATAAACAACAGAAAGACACAAAAATTTTCAATGTATCCAAAAGTAAGATTCTCAAGGCAGTTCAATAAAATGAGTAAACCTCTAGTAAGTATGGCCAGGAAAGGGGAGAAAAAAAAAAAACTATCGAATTCAGAAATTAAGGAAGTCTAGCACTACCAATCTTAGAGACATCATAAAACATAAGAGGGCTTAATGAAATGGACACAACACACGAAACTTATTGGAAAAGAAATGAGAATCTGACAAGCCATGCATCAATCAATGAAATTGAACTTGTAATTTGAAACTCACATGCACATATATTCCCAAAGTATTCTAGGCCCAAATGATTTGGCTAGTGAATTCTACCAAGAACTTAGTATTTGAAAGAAATAAATTCTTAAGAAACTGTCTTAGAAAATAAGAGGGGCGGGGAATGGGAAGGGATGGGAAGGGGAAACAAAGGAGGAGGCAACAATGCTTGGTAAGAAATGTACTCATTACCTTGCTCATGTAATCGTAACCCCTCTGTAAGGTATTTTCACAATAAAAAAAATTGACAAAAATAAAATAAAATATACATATATAAAAAATAAATATATAAGAATTTGGCAAGTGCTATTAAAAAGAAAGCCGGGCACCATTACAGGCTCATGCCTGTAATCCTAACTACTCGGGAGGCTCAAATCTGAGGGTCAAGGTTCAAAGCCAGCCCGGGCAGGAAACTCTGGGAGACTCTTATCTCCAATAAACCACTAAAAAACCAGAAGTGGTGCTGTGGCTCAAATGGTAGAGCACTCGCCTTGAGCTGAAAAGCTGAGGGATAGTGCCCAAGCCCAGAGTTCAAGCCCACAACTGACAAAAAAGAAAAGAAAAGAAAAGAAAATTAAAGAAAAGAAAGGAAAAGGCAGAAATACATTCAACTTGCATTGGAAGGCCAAAACCAAAGACATTATAAGGAAGCTGCAAACCAATATACTTCATGAACACAGACATGAAACTCTTTACATTTTAGATGAGTCAGCAATACATAAAAAGCATAATGCATTAAGGCCCAGGTTTATGGAAACAATTCAAAATGGTGGAGAAGGAAGAGAATAATGATGGATTAGGATCAAGATAAAAAAATAAATAAATAGGGGCTGGGAAGGTGGCTCAGTGGTAGAGTGCTTGCCTTGCATGCATGAGGCCCTGGGTTTGATTCCTCAGCACCACATAAGCAGAAAAAGAAAAAAGCTGGAAGTGGCGCTGTGGCTCAAGTGGTAGAGCATTAGCCTTGAGCTGAAGAGCTGAGGGACAGCACCCAGGCCCAGAGTTCAGGCCCATGACTGACAAAAATAAATAAATAAATAAATAAACATATATATATTTATATATATAAACAGAAATGCTAAAATGAAACTCCCTCTGTACAACTAATTGGTGTTAGTAAAATAAAAATTCAAGATGGTTTATATTTAAATCAAGCAATATATTAAGCATTAGGTCCACCAAGGAGAAATGGCCCCTTCCCTTGGTTTTCTTCCCATGTACCCTAGAAGTCCCCACCCAGCACCTATAACCAGGCAACTGGCATGCCTAGGGGTAGTGGGAGATCTCTCAAGGCTCTGATTTCCCCATCATCTGAGGTCACCTCTGCATCCACTGTAGCCATATCCCTCTCCACCCCATACCACGCCTTCCCTTATATAATCTTTCTCCTCCTGCCCTAAATTCTCTCGCCCTGCACACCTCCATGTTGTAAGGACCACAGTTTGTTCTCTCTCAATAAACTTTCTTCTAGCTGAACTATGTGGGTTCCTTTTGGCAACCCTTAGATTAAGAAAATATATATCAGGCAATCATCTCAACAGATGCATAAAAAGCATTTGACAAAGTTCAACACAAATTAGGTTAAGAACTTAGCAAGGTCAGAATACGAGAGACTGTCTTCAACCTAGTTAAAAGCCTATAGAGCCAGGCACCAGCGGCTCACACCTCATTAAATCCTAACTACTCAAGAGGCTGAGATCTGAGAATCACTGTTAAAAGCCAGCATGGGCACTAAAGCACATTAGACACTTATCTCAAATTAATCTGCAATTAATCACCAAAAAGCTGGAAGTGGACCTGTGGCTCGTGTGGTAGAACGCTAGTCTTGAGCAAAAAAACTCACAGACAGCACCGAGTTAAAGCCCCAGAACCAACACACAAACACACATTACCCCCACCCAAAAAAGCACATCTATGAACTAAGCTGCCTAGCATTGTATGTATTGTGAAAGAGTGAATGCCATTCCCCCAAAATCAAGCACAAAGCCAGGATATATATTCTCACCTCTTTGACTCAATATCAGAACTAAACACTAATCAGTGAAACAGGAAACACAAAAATAAAAGATATACAGATTAGAAAAGAAGTAGAAATGTTTTTATTGGCTAGTGAATTCTACCACTAACATGATGGTTTCTACCTATAGCTCTCAAACTAATAAATGAATTGTGAAGGCCGCAGGATACAATATTAATATACAAAAATCAACTATGAATTAAATTCACAATACTAAAATTATTCAAAGTGTTACACACTCAGGAATAGGTGCATGATCTGTAACCTTAAAACTACCAAATACTAAGAAAAAGCAGTTACCCAAAGTTAACAGATACACATGTACGCATGATTTTTTTAATTGAAACACTGAATTGAGTAAGATATCAATTCTTGTTAAAGTGAGCCACAGACCCAATGTAATTCTATCAAAATCCTAGAAGCCTTTTTTGTAAAATCTGACAAGTTGATTCTAAAATTTATATGGCAACATAAAAACACAAAGTAGATTACTTTTGAGAAAGAAGAGTAAAGCAGGAGGACTTACACTATCTAATTTCAAATTTTACCATAAAGTTACAGTAATTAAGACAGTATGGGAATGACATATCACATACATACCAATGGAACACCTTTAGAGTTCAGAAATACACCTACATACATACAGCCAACTGACTTGCAATAAAGCTGCTGAAGCAATTCAATAAGGGAAAGACAACCTTTCCCAATAAAAGGAAATTCTAAAGCCAGGCCAGTGGTTCATACCTGTAATCCTACCTACTCAGGAGGCTGAAACCTGAGGATAATGGCTCAAAGTCAGCGCAGGCAGGGAAGTCCATAAGATTTTTATCCTCAATTAACCACCAAAAAGCTAGAAGTAGAGCTGTGGCTCAAGTGGTAAAGCACTAACTTTGAGCTAATGCATAGTGCCCAGAACCAGAACACACAAAAGAAAGTACAAATTAATGTCTTCTAAATTTTAGGAAATTTTATGAAAAACATCAAAGGTCACTGGGGCATGCCTTTGAAAGGATCTGTGAGATAGCAGTCTCTTCACCCCTCCATTCCTAGAAGTGAGTAAATGGGCTTCCTCACTGGGCATTCTTGCCATAATGTACTATGCTGCCACAAGCCCAAAGCAATGAGCTAATCAGTCGTGAACTGATCCTTTCAAGACTGTGAGTCAAAATAAATCTTTCCTTTTTTTAAGTTATCTAAGGTACTTTGTCACAGTAACAGAAAAACTCCCTGACACAATCCTCAAGTAGTATCCACATCAAAGCAGAGAACATACCCAGCTCTTTCGATGAGTCCCCTATGTCCTCTCTTAGTAAATACTTATCTGTACAGTAATTGTTATTCTACCTTTTGACCCCAACAATATCCTTTGTTGAGGTATAATTTCATACAAATGAATTAATAAATTCATTTTTAATATACAAGCTGATGAGTTTTGGGAAATGTATAAAATGCATAAGTACTTCCATAAGGGAGGTAAAGAATACCCTAGTCAGCTCCCTTTTGACATTTCTCAGTTTATCCCCAACCCTTACTTCTCACTATAACTTTCTGCATACTCTGGCGTTTGGTTTTTTCATTTAATGTCTTTCTGGTTATTTGTTGCCCTTTTCTTTTTGTCAGTCATGGGTCTTGAACTCTGTGCCTGAGAGCTGTCCCTGCTCAAGGCTAGTGCTCTTCCCCTTGAGCCACAGGGTCACTTCCGGTTTTCTGGTGGTTAACTGGAAATAAGAGTCTAAGGACCTTTCTGCCTGAGCTGGCTTTAAACTTCAATCCTCAGATCTCATCCTCCTTAGTAGCTATGATTACAGGCATGAGCCACCAGTGCCCACAATTTGTTGCTTTTTTATTGTTGAAAAGGGATGTAAATAAAATGTGCTTATGTACTCATTTCACCATGAGGCACTTTGCAGAAATAAACACGAAAGTACAAGACATAATATTTTTTCCCCCAGTTGTGGGACTTAGAACTCTGGGCCTGAGTGTTGTCCCTCAGCTCTTCAGCTCAAGGCTAGCGGTCTACCACTTAAGCCACAGCACCACTTCCGGTTTTCTGGTAGTTTATTGGAGATAAGAGTCTCATGGACTTTCCTGCAGGGCTGGCTTTGAACCATGATCCTCAGATCTCAGTCCCCTGAGTAGCTAGGATTTATAGGCGTGAGCCACCAGTGCCCAGCAAGACACAATAATTCTACTGAGATTACACCTAAAATTTCAAGATCCAATAAAGATAATCCACCATGAGGGAGTCACATGAAACAACACATATCAGAATTTTGATATTATCTTAAGTACTTAAAAATCTATTTGAGGGGTCTGGGAAGTTGGCTCAGTGGTAGAGTGCTTGCCTTGAATACATGAGACCCTGGGTTCGATTCCTCATTACCACAGAAAAAAGCCAGAAGTGGTACTGTGGCTCAAGTGGTAGGGCACTAGCCTTGAGCTGAAGAGCTGAGGGACAGCTCCCAGGCCCAGAGTTTAGCCCTCACAACTGACAAAAAACAAAAAAAAAAAAAAAAAAAAATCTATTTGATTACATCGAAAGTAAGTACATGCAAAAACATATGTACAAGGAATTTAAAATGAGTAAGTGCACTTAAAGCCATCTAAATTAATTTCTGATGTTAAATTATATAGTCACTGAAATAAAATGCACTGGACTGGCAGAACACTAGACATAAATGAAAAGAGAATAAACCACGAGAGAGCTACAGAAATTGCCCAGTATGGAACATAAAACACCAGAGTAAGTTAGCAAGACTAAGAAATAAAGATAGTAGATCCATATCTATTATGAGGCCCTAGTTCAAATCCTAGTAATGACAATATAGTCCATTAGTAATTCCAGAAGAAAAAAGTGGGAGAGAAGCAATATTTAATAATGTCATGGATGGAATACTCTAAAACTCACAAAAGACAATACTTCTCACTTTCAAATTAAGTTCACATCTAGAGACAATGTTAAAGATAGGAGAATTTTTTAAGCAACGGAGAAAAATGATGTATTATTCACAAAGGAAAAATAAGTATATTGACAACTAAAAGAAACACTGGAAAGCAACACAGAGATAATGGAATTCATCTGGTGAAGGAGAAGGGGTTTTCAACCTAGAATTATTCACTAAACTTCACTACTGGAGTTTATGTTTTATAAAAGCAATATAAATACACACCCCCAAAAAAACCTGGGCATTAATTCAGGCACCAGAAATTTTCAGTTGTGATCCTAATAATTTCACTAATCCTCAATTCTCTCTATAATATAAAGAAAAAAATATTATTACAAGGTTATTTTTCAATTTTAAGCATATATTTATATATTTAAATATGTAAATGATAGATATTAGCATCATTCCTAATATATAAACATTCAATAAATATATAGCATTATTTTTGCTACATATTCAACATCAATACAGAGAGGTGAAGTAACTAATGTTTCTTCATAAACAAGAAATTAACTGACCCAATTTTCATTATGTTCCTAGAAGCTATAATCTATTTTTAACCATAATCTTGAAATTTATAGTTTTTTTAAATCTCCCTTAAATTAGAAGAGTTTGTGGGAATTTTAAAAGGTCAGATTAAGTCTAAAGTAGACCTAGAATATTTTATTAATTGCTAATACTTAATAGTTATCTTATTTTGAGTTTATCATGTATATGATAATAAAGATGCTAAATAAATTTAGCATCTTTTGCAATATTTGCTGCTGATAATATTGCCCTATATAGAATGACCCAAGTCATATATCTTCAAGGAGAGTTCTATGCCTTGAGTAAGAACAGCTTAGCTCACGTTCATGGCCAGACCAAGAAGGAAAGGTGCCTCCATCTGGCTCCTTATAATCATATTTCACTCCTCCCTGACTCAGATCCAAACAACACATAAAGCTCTGGTGACAACCTATCTCCCCAGGTACATCCTCCTTGCCTACCTTTCTATTTTCCTCAGGGCCTCACTCAGCTTTTTCATTCACGGCTGTCACTCTACCACTTGAGCCATGTCTCCACTTCTGGTTTTTTGCAGGTCAATTAAGATAAGTCTCTCAGATTTGTCTGCCTGGTCTGGTGTCAAACCTCAACCTACATAGTAGCCTCTTGAGTAGCTGGGATTATAGGCAAAAACTTGGTTTTCCACAACACAACACAATATACACAAAAATACAAATGTTTGCTCCCAACATATTGGAATTATCTCATGCCAGGCTGAAAACATACAATTAGGAAAGTTGCAAAAGAAAAAAAAAGGCTGCAAATAGAACCCAAGCACACTTGAAATTATCATTTATAGAAAACGTTTTTTCCAGGGAAGTGAAACTGTGGCCCAAGTGGTAGAGAGCTAGCCTTTGAACACAAAAGCTTAGGGACAGTGCCCAAGCTTTGAGTTCAAGTCTCAAGACTGGCACCAAAAAGAAAAAATGGTTGAAAATGTAAGTCAGTTGCAAAATGTCTGATTGACATGCAAAAGGCCCCATATTTAATGCTCAGCACTGGAAAATAAAGAATATATATGTAACAGAATTTTCTGGATAATATTTCTTTAAAAAGAAAAATTGCTTTTCCAAATTGACTTCATGTGAGTAATGTTTGTCTAGTTCAGTTATACTTCCAATAAGTAAAGCTAAGAAAAAGATTCCATTTAATACTACCTGAAACAATGGAAACAAAACAACAAATCAAGCTGGGTGCTGGAGGCTCATGCTTGTAATCCTAGCTACTTAGAAAGCTGAGTTCTGAGGATCGAGGTTCAAAGCCAGCCCAGGCAGGAAAGTCTGTGAAACTCTTATCTCCAATAAACCACCAGAAAACCGGAAGTGGCACTGTGGCTCAAATGGTAGAGCACTCACCTTGAGCTGAAGAGCTGATAGACAGCACCCAGGCCCAGAGTTCAAGGCCCACTACCAAAAAAAAAAAAAAAAATCACATTTATTTTCAGATATTTTTTTTCTTTTCTTTTTGTTTTGTTTTGTCATGGGGCTTGAATTTAGGACCTAAGCATTGGTAAAGCTAGTACTCTACCACTTTAAGCCACAATGCCACATCCAGTTTTCTGATAAGAGTCTCACAGACTACCTGGGCTGGCTTTGAACCATGATCCTCAGATCTAGCCTCTTGAGTAGCTAGAATTTACAGGTGTGAGCCACCAGTGCCCAGCTTATTTTCAGCATTTTGTACTATACTGAAATTTACCAATAGGTCTACATTTCACATATTTAAAATGTTTCTCCCAATGCCCCAATCCAAGTTAGTTTATGCAATGTATATTATAAATATAATCAATTAAGAAAATATTTGACAACATTTCAAATTAATACATCTAAATGCATGGTTTGGGTTATTTTATGATACCAGGATTGGGGCCTCAAGGTGATCAGCTGTGTTCTACCACATAGGCTACATTTTTCAGCCATGGTTTTTGCTGGTTATTTTAGAGATGGGAGTCTCACAGACTTTTTTGCCTAGACTGGCTCTGAACCATGATCATCTGTGTCTCAGCCTTCTAAACAGCTAGTTTAAAGATGTAAGCTGCTGGAGCCTGGTTTATGTTTTAATAGCAATAAACTAATTTCTGAGTACTTACCATCAAAATAGGAAACTGAAAAATCACATACCTCTCATCTCTTTACACTGAACAATACTCTGAAGGACCTCCTATGAATAATGGCAACAAAAATGTAACTTAATCACGGCTCACTTATATAAGGTTATGCAGTACTAAAGCTTTTTCATTTATTTCCTTACTTGATCTCCTGTCTCAAATACTTTAGATATGGAAACATAAAAGAATCTAGATGTATGATGTTAACACTATAAATGTTTCTCAGAAATGATCATGACAAGAATTTCTGCTTATGCACTAAACCCCATGATATCTTTAAAATATTACATATAGTTTTTTAAAGGGGAGCTTATACTGTCAGTTTTATCTTGAACATGCCCGAGGCTGAGATCTAGAACAAGATTCAAAGTCAACTTGGACAGAAAAGTCCTTAGTTTAGACTCCATCTTCAAAATAACTAACAAAAGAATAGAGCTGAGGCATGGCTGAAGACTCAAGTGGCTGAGCACCAGCTATCAAGCAACCCAAGTGAATGTGAGGCCCTGAGTTCAAATGTCAGCCAAAAATGAAAAGAAAAATTCTATATTCAATTATTCTAAATTCTAATTTCCTTCTACACTGCAAGTTATCCTAAGATTCTATCATTCAAAACTACCACAAAGGTTATTCAAATACAAAACTCATTCCTACATCTGTCCTTTGCTTGTGTAATTTGTCTAGGGTAACCATTCCTCATCCTCTCTCTAATGTAAGCTTTTCAACTTTCTTCCCACAAGTCAAAAGTCATTCCATTCTAAAGATGACCCCTGCCCAGCTTAGACAGAGACAGGCAGAATTCACTAGTCAGTTGGAAGAATGGCGTCAGTGACGGAGAACATAACTTACCTCAAGAGTCTGACACAGCTAGGTTTAGGACATTACATGTGTGTGTGTGAGTGCGCGTGCACACCAGTCCTTGAACTCAGGATCTGGGCACTGTCTCTGAGCATTTTTGCTCAAGGATAGTGCTCTTCCACTTGAGCCACAGCTCCACTTCTGGCTTTTTGGTGGCTAATTTTTGGTAAGAGTCTCACAGACTTTCCTGCCTAGAATAGCTTGGAACCACAACCCTCCGATCTCAACCTCATGAGTAGCTACGATTACAGTGAGTCACCAGTACTAGGCCTCACAATAGACTTTTGGCAAGAACTTAGAACTCCTCATCTTCATTGGGGGAACTAAATAAAGGCTTGCATTCAAAACACTATGTACTATCCTCAGAGACTATGATATATGGTTATCCACTTCCACTAAAAGTATTGTTCTACTAGCAGGATCACACATAACTCCTTGCACACATCACACTACTGTGGTCACATGTAGGACCTGGGCTACTTTCTCACCATAGACCTCTACCTGACATAATAGTTTGCCAATAGTTCAGGTTCACAACAAACTGAGTGAATAAAATACTTGAAATTGTTACACTACTTACAGTGTATTTTTTTTTCCAAATAGTCTTACTAAAGCTACTGTGTCTCCTGCAAATCTGTACTCTAGCAGGGTGTTAGTGGCTCACACCTGTAACCCTAGATACTCACAAGGTAGAAATATGAGGCTCCCAGTTTGAAGCCAGAACAGGTAGGAAGGTCCATGAGATTCTTATCTCCAATTAACTAGCAAAAAGAAAAGAAGAAAAAAGGAACAAAGAAAGAGCGAGAAAGAGAGAAGAAAGAAAGAAAGGAGAGAGAGAAAGAGAGAGGGGGGGCAAGCAGGCAGGCAGGAAGGAAGGAACAGAGAAAGAAAGAGAGAGAGAGAACACCAGAAAGCAGAGCTGTGGCTCAAGTGGTACAGTGTTAAGCTTGAGTGAAAAAGCTAAGCAGCGCCCAGGCTCTGTCTTCAAGTCCGAGTACCAGCACTAAATACACAAATAACAAAAATATACTGAGGCCCGCTGCATTTTAATTGAGAGAAAAAGAATTTTGCAGTGCTCTTAGTCTTTGTTAATTTTTTAAAGTATACACATACCAAAATAAAACTCACAATATGACCAACAGTATTCCTACTTATTCCACAAAAATACCAAAATTTAGACTTGTTACCAAAAAAACACCTTGTCAGTGTCCTTATCACCAATCCCACTAGTGACTAAGGCATCTTTCATGTCATTTCTTTTTGGAAAACAAAATTTTGAAAACATTTTTAAATTGTGAAAAACACTAGATTAGGCAAAGAATATAATTAATACTCTGTGTGTGTGTGTATATCTGTACTTTAAAAGTTAGTGGTTATTATTTAAAGCTGAGTTAGTCTTCCAAATAGAATCAGAATGTTCGTAGGCAGTAGTCAGGCTGGAAAGTTGAACTTCGACAGATGAAATGCAAAAATGCAAAACGGTCATATGTAGTATTATATAATATACATCCAAATAGCACCAATTAGTCACAGTATCTTTGGTACACTTGGACACCCTTTATGCATTACTGCCCTTGGAGTAATTACTGAGGGATGGGTGTAATTCTGTCCGTACCTCTGAGCTACTTGAACATTGTTTATATACCTACAAGTGAACCTATCGGGGGGAAAGCAGAAAGGCCTGTTTTCTAGGTCTCGTATCCAAAGTGTGCCATACATACGGTTCTGCACCGAGAGGCGGCACCCTGGGAAGGCCCAGGTCCCGCGGCTGGGCGGCGGCTCCACCCCGGCCAGACCCGCGCGGGGCGGTGGCCGGGAGGGGTGGGGCCGGGAGCGCAGCAGTATGGCGGGCCGATCCGAGTGGCGGAGGCGGTGTCTCACCTCCAGGTCCCTCTCCCAGCGCACACAGCTCAGTTCCACGACCACCCAGGAGCCGCCTCCAGACAAAGGCAGAGACATTCGCTCGCTCTCGGGCCGCTCAAAGTTTATCAGGCTCTGACAGATCAGCTCTTGGGGCCGCTGGGCTTCGTAGTTCATCGAGGCGAGTCACAACACGCCAAGGCCGCGAGCGCCACGAGCCGCCGTACTACAATTCCCAAGATGCCCCGCGATCCAGAGCCCGCACTCCCGTTTTCCAGCCTCGGTCGGCGGCCCGCATCTCCTCCGGAACTCTGTCGCGCCCGGGGCCTGAACGTTCCCGGCAGGAGGGAATGGGCGGGGCTGTCAACTTGAAAACCCCCACTTCTCAGCCCTCGGGTTCGCCCCCCCCCCCCCCGAATCCCTCAGCTCCTTTACCTAAAGTGTCGCACAGGTCGCCGGACCTTCGGCGACGTGGTCCAGGTGGGATGGGGGACGGGGCGCAAACCGCCGCCGCTGCCTCCGCCGCGAGTCCGTTAATTCGCGACGTGCGTGAAAAGGCGGTGGCGGCGGCCGGGGCGTGCGGTTGCCATGGCAACTGGGCGCGCGTGCGCGCGCTGCTGAGTCAGCTTGGGCGGGGTGGGGAGGCCCGGAGATGCGGAGGCACGTGCGTGCGCGGAGGGGAACGAGGTCGCCTGGGCGGTGCTTCGCACGTGCCGAGGAGCCCAGGCCTCACCGAGCGGGAGCGGGCGCACCGAGCTCGGGGAGCTGCGGCTCCCCGCCCCTCGCTGGGCCTTGCCGGGTGGGATGCGGGGTGGGATGCGTGGAATCCTCTGCAAGCCCTTGTGTTTTCCTTTGCAGCCCTTCCCCTTCCCGCCAGTCTCTGGGGAGCGGGGTGGAAACGAATCCGGAAAGCATGCCTGGGCCTTGGGTGGCTCGGGGGTCAGAGCATGCTCGTGGCTTTGGTCCGGCTTGAGTCTGGAGCAGTCGTTTGTGGGTGTCACCCCCCCCCCCCGGCCGTGGGGACAGTGTAAGCGGGGGTGGGGGGTGTTAATGAACGTGGACTTCTAAACCTGCTCACCTTACTCCTCTGCTCTAGTGCCTGAGGTTTGGATCTGCAAAATGAAGATAACTATGAGACATAAACGCCTCGACACGGATGCAGCCGGACAACAGAACAAGCGAGCCTTACATAGAACCATCGCTATCCAATTTTAACCCTTTGATCTTGTCCTGGCAGCAGTTGGAAGAACGCCATTTGGCTGGCCTTGCTGGGAGAGCCCTGGCTGAGGAGAGAGTGTTCTGCGGTGATACAAAAAGGTCCATCTCGAAAAGGGTCTAGGTTCAAGAAGTGTCTACAGATTTCAAAGCTTAGGGGCCAGGTACCGTTATGATTTGAACAGTGGGCTGTATGTAAATTTACCTCATAAGGAGGTAATACCATGACAATACCCTTTGGTACCGTTGATACAAACTGTACCCAAAAAAAAAAAGACAGGAAAGTAAAACAGACTCTGTTGAGGGAGTGGGTACCAGCCGGAGTGTGGTGTGCACACACCAGTAATCTTACTTACTCAGGAAGTTGCAATCTAAGGATCACTGTTAGAAGCCAGCCACGGCAGGAAAGTCCATGAGACTCAAGTGGAAGAAAGCCAACTTTGAGTTAGAAAACTAAGGGACAGCACCCAGGCCCTGTGTAGGCACAAAGAATGGGGGGGGGGGGGGAGAGAGGGGCGGAGAAAAGAAGAAGAATATGGTAGAATAGTTTTATTCACATATATAAAAATAGAACAAGGACTGGAGTATGAGAGAGAAATAGAGGAAGTGAGTTTGGTATAGATACATTGTATGCATGTATGTCAAAATGAAATCGTTTGTACTGTATACTAATAAAAAAGATTCATGGGTTGGGAAGGTGGCTTAGTGGTAGAGTGCTTGCCTTGCACACATGAAGCCCTAGATTCGATTCCTTAGTACCACATAAACAGAAAAAGCCAGAAGTGGTGCTGTGGGTCAAGTGGTAGAGTGCTAACCTTGAGCACAGAGAGGCTCAGGGACAGTTCCCATGCCCTGAGTTAAGCCCCAGGAATTGGGGGGGGGGGGGGGGGGGGATTTGTACATTACATTGTATGTGATTTACCTCAAAAGGAACATGATATATTAGTTGTAATTTAAGCACTAATAGTATCCATAGAGATATTCCTAGGCCTATGAAGGCCTAGGAAGTGACATCTAGATATTTAATAGGGAAAAAGGTCCGGAGTAGAGAGTGAATTACTGACCTTGTCATTTGCTAATAATGTCATTTGCTAATAATAAATTGAAAATAGCAAGTCACTGTGTTGTTGGTTAGGGTCACCCTGTCAGAGACTGTTGAAATTAGCTCAAGTCTCTTATCTACCTCTTGGGGAAAAGCCCTAGGTTCTCTCCAAGACAGCACAGTCCTGGGGCACATTCAATCTCAGGGTCACGTCTGGCTCTGAGTTCTTGCTTTTGCCGAACATTTTATCTGCAACTCACATCCCTGGTGCTGGCATTTCATGTGAAAAGCAGCCCCTTTTCTTTGGATGTTTACATAACACACTCTTCTAAAGATCTGAAGTAGCTGAGAGGTTTTATGTGAAAGACAAAAAAAAGTCTCGAATTACCTCCTTCATTCCCTTCCATTCCCTCATGGCATTTTTATCCCAGCCCTTCAGCATAAACCATCACCTCCCACTATCCATCTCAACCTCCTGAGTAACTAGGATTATAGGCGTGAGCCACCAGTGCTCAGCCTCTTTTCACTTTTTATACAGTATTTTTAGTTATTTCTAGCACCTAATCTATGCCTTTAAGATTATCTACAATTCTTAAAACTTTTCCCCCTAAGTATTTTCCTGCTCAAAGAAAGCATCCCAAGAAGAATTTTCATGCCAGTTATTAAAATAATGTTAGCACATTATATGTCTTCATATTCTACAGCAAGATAGATGTTTTTATTCATTTTCCCATAAAGCTACCATCTTCCACTAAAAATATGCCAGCCTTTGAACAAATCTAAACTTTTCACTTGATCACTTAAATTCAGCACATTTCATTATATTGATAAGGGGCTTTCCAAAGAGGCAGATTTTCACAAAAATTAAGGGCAAAGAAAGATAACCTGTCATATAATTTAAGCTCAAGTAACTGTAACATGGTACTGACATAAAGTTTCTCCTCATCAACTAAGCTGCATAGTGGGGGAGTGGGCAGAAATTTAAGATTTTTGACTGTGAAATTTTATGCTTTTAAATCATTTTTGGTTTGTTTTTGTTGTTTTTCGTGTGGGTCCTAGGGCTTGAACTCAGAGCCTGGACACTGTCCTTAAGCTTTTGTACTCAGGGTTACTACTCATAAACTTTGAGCCATAGCTCCATTGCTGGCTTTTTGATAGTTAATTAGAGATGAGTCTCACAGACTTTACTGCCCAGGTTGGCTTTGACCAGGATCCTCATATCTCGGTCTCCTGAGTAGCTAAGATTACAAGTGTGAGCCACCGACCCCTGGCTTTTCTTTTATTCTTTCTTAACCACAATTAAGATCATAAATATAAATTTGCAAATAAGATGAGCCTACTGTATTTGAGTCAGTCATACAGTAGTTTGTCAATAAATATAAAGATGTTAAATACAAGTTAGGCGTGATGGTTCATGCCTATGGTCCTAGCTACTTGGGAAGTGAAGGTAGAAGGCTCACAGTCCAAGGTCAAACCAGACAAAAACACAAGACCCTCTCTGAAAACTAAAAGCAAAAAGACTGGGATTGTTCAAGTCCTTGCTAGGCAAGTTCAAGGAAGGCCCTGAGTTCAATCCCCAGTACCACCAAAAAAACAATAATTTTCTTTCATCGATGGGAGTGGTTTATTCTACTTAGAATAAATGGGGAAGACGATGATAATAGCTGAAATCTGATTTCTATGAAGAGAAAGGCAACCAAAGTCTGTATAAACTTAGATTATATTGTATAGAAGAAATGATAGCATGTAAGTCATAAAGTCCAGAACAAAGTGTGAACATTAAGCCATAATGACATCCTTAGAGAAGCAACACCTGGACTTGTCACCTGTCACTCTGGTCACAATTCTGCATGTATAATGAGCCTATAAATAGGTTCCCCTTTACTCCTAGTGAAGCTGATACTGATAATGGTACCAGCTGAACACATGTTTTTGTAGTAGGATTGAGCTTCATCTGATCCACCCATCCCTCATCAGGTTTCCCTGGTCTCTGCAAGGCAGCTGGCCACGGTCATAGTACAATCTGTAGCCATGAAGAGGTCTCCAAAGGCAAGATCCAAGGGCATAACTCTCCTTGGTTGGTTTTTTTTGTTTTGTTTTGTTTTTGTTTTTTTGTGACAGGATCCCAGAGAAGTCACTTGAGAATGGGTGACAACAGACAGCTGCTCTGAGAGAGTTGGGGGTAGGCAGTCATGTGAAGGGAGACCGTGAGTCACTGAAGCAGAGCCTTAAAACTCCTTGCAGGCTGTGGACAGCTGGCAAGGAGAAGAGGCCAATAAGAAACATTGGTTTATTGTTTTTACCAGGTACTTTGGACCCATTGAAGTGATAAACACACTATGTAAACCCAACAATACAGAGCTGAAAGTATTAACATCAATTCCCACAGCTATGTAGTCAAGAGACTCCATTCTTAAAAAAAAAAAAAAGAGAGAGAGAGAGAGACTCCATTCTTGTTAAAGTGACTTAGCATCTGGTCTAACATGAGATGTTTTCCTAGGTTCTCCTGTATTCTTGGCTTCTGTAAGCATTTGACACCACTGATCCATGAACTTGGTTCTCTCTTCCATTCCCCCCCCCCCATTCTTATGGTATTATTTAGCGCTTCTACCAGCTGCTTAAATGAAATGCTTTTTTGTTGTTGTTGTTGTTGGTTGTGGGGCCTGAGCTCCCTGGCCCTGGGCACTGTCCCTCAGCTCTTCAGCTCAAGGTTAGAACTCTACCACAGTGCCATTTCTGTTTTTTTCTGCTTCTGTGGTGCCAAGGAATCGAACCCAGGTCCTTATGCATGCAAGGCAAGCATTCTACCACTGAGCCACCTTCCTAGGCCCCCAGCTGCTTAAATGAGAGGATAGTTCCCAGTGTTACAGCTCAATATCTCCATTTCCAAGTTTGCACCTCTTCACCTCTCAAAACTCTGGTTTATGCTCAGATTTCTCTCATTGGTTTTTCTCCCCAAGTTCCATTACTGCACCAAAATAGGCCTTGTGCTTCATTATCTGGTTCTATTGCTTCTGTTGTGATCTTCATCTGAAATGTCGTTCCCATCTAAATTCTACTTATTTTGCAAAAATTAATTCAAGCCTTTACATGGAATCTTTCCTAGTCATTCCTGCTTATAATCATAATTACCTTGCTCTACCCTCCCAGTATTTCCTGTACTTTCTGGACCACTAATCCTACTGGCAACTCATCTACTGTTAATAGTTAGCTTTTTATCTTTTCTCCTTACTTCTAATGTGCATTTGTGGTTATTCCAAAAACTACCTATAACAAATGTAACTAAAGCAATCCCCTTTTATTTGTGGGAAGTATATTAAAGGCTCTCAGAGGGTAATACTGAATGTTATATACTATTTTTATATCTGCACTTATGATAAAGTTTGATTGATATATTAAGCACAGTAGGCAGGCACCAGTGAGTCATGCCTGTAATCTAACTACTCAGGAGACTGAGATCTGAGGATTGTTGTTCAAAGCCAGCTCTAGCAGGAAAGTCTATGAGACACTTATCTCCAGTTAAGCACCAAAAAAGCTAAAAGTGGAGCTGTGGCTCAAATGGTAGAGTGCTAGCCCCTAGTGAAAAGCTCAGGGATAGTGCCTAGCCCCTGAGTACAAGCCCTAGGATAAGCACCAAAAATAAAAAACAAAACAAAAAGCATAGAAAGTGATGAACAATAACTAATAATAAAATTGTTGTGGCATGTTATAATCAATAATTTAAAACATTGTTTCTGAAATTTTCCATTTAATACTTTCAAATCCTGTCCGACCAAGAGTAACCAAAACTGTGGAAAACCTAGTCAGAAATAAAGGAACACTAGTGTATACACAGCATTTGCAAGTTCTTAATTTAAGTCTCCCTGAAGCCTGTTGGAAAGTGGGCCATGCATGAATTCAATGAAAACATCACTTGTAAGGCTGTTCCTTCAGGTCACTGTTGCTTTAAGAGGAGTCAGGAATAACTGAGCACTGAACTCCAATTCTCAGTTCACTACCCTTGAAGAACTGCTGGAGTATAATTTTCCTCACTGACTCATGGCCCCCACTAGCAGGTGCTGAAATCCATGTGATAGCATTCTCCTGGTGTTTCCAAATGTGGTGAGTAAGGTAGTGCCAGGCAAAGTAAAATAGAAATTAACATGGTACAAATTCAGAGTACAGGGGCTGGGAAGGTAGCTCAGTGGTAGAGCACTTGCCTTGCATGCTCAAGGCCCTGGGTTCGATTCCTCAGCACCACATAAGAAAAAAGCCGGATGTGGCGCTGTGGCTCAAGTGGTAGAGCACTAGCCTTGAACTGAAGAGCTGAGGGATAGCGCCCAGGCCCAGAGTTCAGGCCCCACGACTGACCAAAAAAAAAAAAAAAAAAATCAGAGTACACATTTACAGTTTAAAGTATAGCAGTTATTGAGTTGTTATCTTTCAGCCTCAACCCTGCCTTACTCTTTCTCTCCTCTGCTTTGTGTTGGCGAGGCTGAGACTTGGTGAACTGCATTTTCCCTTGATATCTGGCTAGTGGGGGCACAAGAAGAAGAGTACAGGCTGAAGTAGGGCAACTTGTTGCCTGCTGTTAGCCTACTATGCTTGTCAGCCTCACCCCAGCCAGAGACCTGGCAGCCTAGAAGCAGCTTTTCCTGCTCCAGCTGTGTGCTGTGCTTCCAGAACCAGCTGCACCAGCTCCCCTCTCCCTTGGCCCCATCTTATCAGTTCAGTCAGGTAGTATGCCTTTTTAATCATCTAAGTTCCAGTTCTAGGGAACCACTCCTCTATGCTTCTGGGTTCTGATAATTCCAACTTTCTTTCCTCTGTTGGATTTTTTTCAACCCTAGAGGTCATAACTGTCTCTTGCAGTTATTATATATATATAATATATGTATATATACATATATATATGTCACTTCATACATTTTTCATCCTCCAATATCTGTGCAATTAATTCCCTACACTAAATTCTCTCGGTGAAGGACTCTGGGAAGTAAAACTATTTCTTGTTTTATAAGCCAAAAAGGCTTAAGAAACCCTACATGAGAGGAATAGGGTTAGGGACTTAAGAGATCAATATCCTAAGTAAGTGCCTAGGGGCCCATGGTAACACGTAAACCTACTCTAAATTTCAGGCTCATGAATTAGCAGAAGCCCAATTATATGATGGCAGGTGCCATACATTGTTGGAGACCAGGCTTGGCCCAGCCTATAAGGACTGCTGCCAAGCAGCCTGCATTTGTCCACCAGAGTTTGGCCTAAACCACAGGCTTCCTGTGAAATCTGACTCCTCAGACATGTAGAAGTGTCTTTTTGACCTGCAACACCTTTACTCCTCATCAGCAAGTATGATGAAGTTAAAGGTTTATGATGAAAGGAGCAGGAAGGGTACCAGAGACCTCCTGCAAAGTGGAATAAATGTGGGGGAGGGGACAGGGCTTTCAAGGTGTAGATTTTTTTAAAGTGGTAGCGTAGTTGTGACTCCCCAAAGCTGTTATTCCTGGAAAGTAATATGAGAAGATAAGCCCCAAGAGAAAGAAATGAAGAGCAGTTTACCTTACTCCTAAATTTCTCCCTTATCCAATCAAAAAATAATCTTTTTTTTTTTTTGTCGGTCGTGGGGCTTGAACTCTGGGCCTGGGCGCTGTCCCTCAGCTCTTCAGCTCAAGGCGAGCGCTCTACCACTTGAGCTACAGCACCACTTCCAGTTTTCTGGTGGTTTATTGGAGATAGGAGTCTCACGGTCTTTCCTGCCCGGGCTGGCTTTGAACCGCGATCCTCAGATCTCAGCCTCCTGAGTAGCTAGGATTACAGGCGTGAGCCACCAGCGCCCGGCTTCAAAAAATAATCTTAAGCCTGGTAGTGGTGGCTCATATCTGGAGTAGGTAGGATTGAAGTTTAAAGCCATACCAGAAAGAAAAGTTCATGAAACCGTTATCTCAATTAACCAGCAAAACAGTCAGAAGTTGAGGTATGGATCAAGTAGTAGAATGTCAGCATTGAGTGAGAAAGCCAAGTGAGAGTACCAGGCGCTGAGTTCAACCCTCAATATAGGCATACGAAAAGAAAAAGGAATTTTTGTTGTACTCCATTCATGAGCTTACGTTGCCTTCTATAGCTGCAAGATTTACTTGATCACATATTACAAATGCTAGACACTTGTTGAGGATGAACTATACAATTTGTGAGCAGGGACAGAAGGGAAAAATCGGGAGACAGTGAAGGAAGGGTGGCATTGGCCATACCTGCCTTATGAAACAATATCCCCTCTGTGCACTTGCTTCACATTTGAGGAATCCAAAGGATTCCTTTTTTTTTTTCTTTTTGGTCTTTTTTCTTTTTGGTCGGACGTGGAGCTTGAACTCTGGGCTTGGGCACTGTCCCTGCGCTCTTCAGCTCAAGGCGAGCGCTCTACTGCTTGAGCCACAGCACCACTTCCTCCAAAGTATTTCTTAAGTACACAAAAATAAGCCCCAAACCTCTTACTGGTAGTTCATGAATTTTTTTATGATTTTGCATTTCTATATGCTAAAATTAAAATTAAAATATATAAATGGGAAAGAAAAAAGAAAAGAAAAGCCAGGCACTGGTGGTTCACGCCTATAATCCTAGCTACTCAGAAGGCTGAGATTCAAAGCCAGCCCACGTAGGAAACCAGAAGTGTCACTGTGGTTCAAGTAGAGCGTTCTCCTTGAGCTGAACTGCTCAGGGACAACATCCAAGCCCAGTGTTCAAGCCCTACAACTGACAAAAACAAAATAAAACAGAAAAGAAAATATCCTACTGTTGAATGTATTTTGTACATGCTTTAAGATATGTAGTAGCAACTGCTTCTTTTTGTGTGTGAATGTAGGCCAACCCTGGGGTTTGAACTCAGAGCCTGGCCACTGTGCCTAAGCTTTTGCACTCAAGGCTAGTGCTCTACCATTTGAGTCAACGTCCAGCTTTTTGATGGTTAATTGGAGATAAGAATCTCACAGATTTTCCTGCCTGGGCTGGCTTTGAACCTTGATCCTCAAATCTCAGCCTCCTGAGTAGCTATGATTACAGGTGTGAGCCACCAGAGTTGTTTTACATAACGTTACTCAAGAATGTGTTCTTTCTGAATGATGATTGAGAGTGGTTTGGAGGTATGGCTCAGGTGGTAAGGTACCTGTCAACAAGTGTAAAGCGTTGCCTCATATAGCAAGTTCAAATACTGGTTTTAGATTTTTAAAAAAGGGGAAAAAAAGAACCAGATGATGTTTGAGAAGCTTTTATTTATTTATTTATTTATTTTAATGTGTGTGCTAGGAACCAGCACAGTGGATCAAATCTGTAAACCTAGCTATTAAGGATGCTGAGATCTGAGGATGGTGGTTCAAAGCCAGCCTAAGCAGGAAAGTCCATGAGACTCATAGCCAATTAACAAATAAAAAGCCAAAAATGGAGCTGTGGCTCAAGTAATAAAGCACTAGCCTCAGGTACAAAAGCTAAGGAATAGCACCAGGCACTGAATTCCAGCCCCAGGACTAGCACCAATTAATTAACTAACTAACTAATGAATGGTGCCAGGTACCACAACAGTAAAAATAAATTAATTAATTTAAAATAATATAAAAACAGGAAAACCCAGACTGGATGCTTTCGGTAGATAGGGACAACGTGGAGTAGTGTGGGCATAAAACTCAATGAATAAATAACATTGCCATCCGTGAGAGCCAGGGTGATAGTGTTTTGTTTGAGCATGACCATAAATTGTCGCAAATACTCTGCTAGAAGCTAATACCCATTTAAGTCTTGTGTTTCCTATAGTAATCCGGAACTAAGTGAGAATTGCTCAGGCAAATAGCTGATGTGCAGTTATTTTCCAGTGAATTGTAAACACATTACCTTCTGATGAATCCACCAAGCCTTGTCCCCATGTAGGTGGCATGCCAGAGAGGAAACGCATCTTGTGCTCAGGTTTTCTTTTTCTTTTTAATTTACTTTATTGTTATTATAAAAGTGATGTGTGCTCAGATTTTCTATACATACAAGGCACCATTGTGCCAAGTGACCCCAGTCATAAAAACATTTCAAATCCCAATGAGAAAGAAAAACAAAAACAAAAACAGTTATCAGGGTATCCTTCTTCAATATACAAGACATCTATCACTCTGGGCCCCCACCCCCACCTCAGAAATCTTTGTCTTCCTATTTGTTTTGTGTCCTTCTTTACTTTAGCTAAAAGAACATAAAGTGATGACTTTGAGAAGAAAATTCCTCTTGCTTCCCTACCTCTTGTTTTCTCCAGGGCACTTTAGCTATTCCTCGTGACTTATGCACATATATGGTACAGTTCTTGGCTTCTATAAATTACTCCTACATGGGTAACTTCTCAAACATACCCTTCATCAATCCATTCTCCGTGACGTTCTTCCCTTATATTCGCCAGGCTGCCTCACTCTTTTCTCCAGCCTCACCTCAAATTTCACATTTCAAAAAATCTGTACTGGCAAGAAAGACTTCTCTTGTACCTGATCTGGGTTTGCTTTTTACTGGTTCTTAGTCTCACAAAGTTAAGATGAAATAAACTAGCCAGGTGCTGGTGGCTCATGCCTGTAATCCTAGATACTCAGGAGACAGATATCTGAAAATGGTGGTTCAAAGAAGAGAAGTCCATGAGGCTTTTATCTCCAATTAATAAGCAATAAGTCAGAAGTGGAGGCATGGTTCAATTGTAGAGCACCAGCCTTGAGCAAAAAACCTACAGGATAAGCCAGTCCCTGACTTAAAGCTCTAGCACAGGAACACTGATAAGTTAATATAGCTTACAAGTTACATAACATTCACACACAGTCAGGCTAAAGGAAGTACTGATAGGGAAGGAACCCAAATGTATAATGTCTCTGAATATTTAAAATACTATTTATCAAAAAGAACTCTAGAAAAGGGAAATAAGTCTTTTTTGTCATTGTTATTGCCGTTGTTGTTGGTGGTGGTGGTGTTTGTTTTTGCTTTGGTTTTTTTTCTTTGGGGGAGGGGGATGCAGAAAGGAAGGGAAGAAAGGTGATCAAATGCAATCATGCTATTCAGTATACACTATATAGAAAATGAACTATGCAATTTGTAATCAGGGATAGGAGGGGAAAATTGGGGGAAAGTGAAGAGGGTGACATTATCCAAAAAATGAAATGTACTCATTACCTAACGTATTAAAGTAGTACCCGCTCTGTACAACATCTTAATGAAACAATAAAATTATACATATATATTTTTTTAAAAAACACAGAAGTGAAACAAACTAAGGATGGTAGTAAGTTCTGAAAAAAAGCATGTTTCTTCCTTCTTGGTCACTTTCAAGATTCATACTTTCACAACAATATTTGAGATTTTTAATATTTTCAATAAGCAAATATTGGATTGAGGAGTTAGTTCAATGGTAGAGCACCTGCCTCGCATGCATAGAACCAGGGGTTCAATCCCTAGCATAATCAAAAGTAGATAGATTGAGCCGGGCGCTGGTGGCTCACGCCTGTAATCCTAGCTACGCAGGAGGCTGAGATCTGAGGATCGCGGTTCAAAGCCAGCCCGGGCAGGAGAGACTGTGAGACTCCTATCTCCAATAAACCACCAGAAAACCGGAAGTGGCGCTGTAGCTCAAGTGGTAGAGTGCTCGCCTTAAGCTGAAGAGCTGAGGGACAGCGCCCAGGCCCAGAGTTCAAGCCCCATGACCAACGAAAAAAAAAAAAAAAGTAGATAGATTGGTAGATAGATTGATAGATAGATAGATAGATATCCCCACATCCTGATTATGATGTTCTTTGGAGATTTTTTTTACTATTATTGTTTATCTCTGTACTATAAGCATCATATAATATTTGCTATATCATATCATTGCTTGAGATGTTTTCAATTTTTAAATAACTATTATTATACTTTCTTGGTATCTTCTTTTTGTTCATTATTGTATTTCTTAGATTTATCTGTGTTGATAAATCCGTGTAGATTTAGCACATTGCCTTCAGTTGCTGAAAACATATCATTCAATTCACATATTCCTATTTCCATTTAAAGTTTTTGTTGTTTACTGAAAACTAAAGTCAGAACTCAGAGTGTCACTCTTGGTAGACAGACACTGTACCACTTGAGCCATGCCTCCAGTCTCTTTTGGGGGTGTTGGTTATTATCAAGATGAGGTCTTTATGCCAAGGCCAGCCCAGACTGTGATCTTCCTACTTATGCTTCCCAATGTTACTAGCGATGACAAACACACATTACCACACTCAGTAGTTGGTTGAGATGGAATCTTGTGAATTTTTCATTTCCTGGGCTGGCTTAGAACCACAATCCCCTAGGACTGCAGGCTTGAGCCACAGAGTTCAGCTTCAATGTTTTATTGATAATAAGGTAAGGGCTTTTTACTACCGTTTTGTACATTGTTTCCTAGTTTTTTATAGATCCTTCCTTGTTTTCTTCCTTTCTTACAGTTTCCCTTTGTGATTTTTCTCTATGTCTTAATTCTTTGCTTTTTATGTTTTGTCTGCTATAGGTTTTTGCTTTGTGTTTACCATGAGTCTAACAGGTTATTTTAAGCTGGTAACAACTTAACTTTGATCACACACACACACACACACACACACACACACACACACACACACACACACCACTTTTTTTCTCCCTACAATATTTTGAATTTTTAATGTCACTATTCTTATCTTTTTACACAGTGTATACCTTACCCAATTATTATATTTATTGTTACATTTAATAGTTTTGACTTTCAACCTTCCTACTGAAGGTAAATGTTACACACATCAACACTGCAGTATTAGAATATTCTGAATTTTGTTTTCTTCATAGAATAAAACTCCAAGTAGAATATTCTGAATTTGGCTGTATATTTCTTCTACAAGTGCATTTTATACGATTCCAAGGATTTTCATGTTACTGATTAATATTCTTTCCTTGAAAAAATACCCCATTTCCTTTTACAGCTTTTTTTTCCCCCCAGAGCTGAGGACGAACTCAGGGTCTTGCCCTCGCCAAGTAGTCGCTCTTCCGCTAAACCCCCAGCCCCTCAAATACCCCATTTCCTATGGATGTATCTTTTCCTTGCAGGCTACTGGTTAGAGCCTGTCTTTAGTGCTTTGTTCCCTCAGCCTTTTCGGAGCACAGTTTATCAAAGTCAGAGGGAAGTGCTTTATCAAAGTCACCGAAGGCTAAGACTTGCTAACAAGACACAAGGCAGAACCCTAAGTCACCTATTCATGGAAGTGACATCCTTTACAGATCCAATTGGTTAGAAGTCAATCATAGGTCCTGCCCATACTCAAGAGCAGACAATGACACAGACATGTGAATACTGTACAAGGAAGTTGGAATTATCACAGACCTTCATGAAGTCCATCCCCAAGAGGCTTGCCATTACCGACCCACATAGCAATGGCCTAAACGAAAGGACAGATTTGCTTCTCTCTCACTCAACGTCCAGATAGGCTGTGCAGGGCTGCAATGAGAATTCTGGCCTCTGAGCTGGAAAGATGGATCAGTGGTAGAGTGCTTGCCTTGCATGCCCCTCAGCACCATGAAAAAAGCTGGAAGTGGCGCTATGGCTTAAGTGGTAGAGCGCTAGCCTTCAGCTGAGGGACAGTGCCCAGGCCCAGAGTTCAGGCCCCACGACAGACAAAAACAAACAAACAAACAAACAACTCTGGCCTCTATCTCATTGATCTTCCAGTCTCAACAATGGCTTCTCATTATATAAGATAGCTGCCCCAGCAGCAGCCATCTGTTGTACTCCAAACCCACGAATCCATACTATACATACCCTGAGTACAATAACTGTGCTAGAATGCAAATCTGCTTATATCTTTCTGTACTAAACGCTTCAGTTGCACTTGTAGTCTACAAAAAGACATTCTTAGACCATTTTCACCATTTTCTTTTCCTGCTCAAGACTAGAATTCTATCACCCGAGGCACAGTTCTACTTCCAGTTTTTTAGTGGTTAATTTGAGGTAAGAGTCTCAGGGAAGCTGGGCATCAGTGGCTTAAGCCTATACTGCTAGTTACTTGGGATCTGAGAATCTGAGGGTCACTATTTGAAGCCAGATTGGACAGTCCACAAGATTCTCATCTCCAATTAATCACCAAACTGGAAGTGGAGCTGTGGCTCAAACAGTAGAGTGCCATCCTTGGGTGAAAAAGCTAAGGGACAATGCCCAGGCCCTAAGTTCAAGCCCCAGGATCAGCACAAACACACACACACACACACACACACACACACACACACACACACACTTTTTTATCTTGGCTGGCCAGATCTCAGCTTCCTGAGTAGCTAGGATTACAGTCATGAGCTATTGGGCACCTGGCCAGTTTTCACCTTTAGCCCTTGTACTAAATGCAGATAGAACTAGAGATAAACAGAGATTTATTGAGTAGGGTATGTATGAATATGTACACACTGTACAAGATATCCATAACTGAAACAAATTCTACAACAGAACACTCACCTGTACAGTATCATGAGCTCTAATATTCTCTGTTGCATTTAATTTACATTTGCTCTGTGAGCATTTGCATCTAATTCATTTATACTTACTCCATGGAGGTGAAAGGATATAATGTAGACCCAGTGCAGGATATTTATGGATTTGGCCTTGCTTGCTTTTGTTTCCTGTGCTCCAATCGGACATCCATGCCAATAACACATCTCCTCTGACTATACATACCTTCCCTCAACTGTATTATCCCCTCCACAGCATCTCTTTGCCCTGCAACAATCAGCTCACATACCACTATTCTCTGAGCACCCCTCTCCTTCTCTTGCATGTGCCCTGTGGGACGCTATGTCCTCACCATCACCATTATATCATTTGTAGTTCACTTTCTGTTTCCCCTTCAGCAATATGTCTCTTAATGATGGGGACCACGCTTCATACTCCCAGTCTTAGCTTAATGTCTGACAGAAAGTCAAAACAATACATGTGCCAGGCACCAGTGGTTCACGCCTGTAATCCTAATCTCAGGAGACTGAGATTTGAGGATCACACTTAGAAGGCAGCCGAAGCAGGAAAGTCCATTAAACGTAGCCAGCAAAAAGCCAGAAGTGGAAGTGTGGCTCAAATGGTAGAGTGCTAGTGAAAAGCTAAGGGGCAGCCTCCAGGCCCTGAGTTCAAGCCTCAGGACTAGCGCAAAACTAAGTGTCTGTGATAAACAGACACTTTTTCTGTGCCAGGGCATAGACAGAGATGATTCTGTCAAAAGTTATTGAAAATCTATTGCATGTAAAGCATTGTGCTGGAGAGAGTTATGAAAAAGGAAGTGAAACTTGACAGTGCCAAATAAAAACAAGTATAAAATAGCCTGAATTTATAAGAAAGGATTACAGTATTTCTGTGTCTACAACTCTGCAGGATCAAGTGTCTCACTGACAGTGGATTGAAAGCATTAATTTCTTTCATCCCTTGGCTAACTGTTTTCTTCATTTTTTCCCTCTTATGAGAGAAACCTCAGACATGCCTCAGACATTGCTCTGCTAACCCAGGTCGGTGCTGAGACGGTGAGGCACAGTGTGGACTATAGGAACTGCTGTTTAAGTGATGGCCAATCAAGTACACCATGTGATTAATCCTGGCCCTCCAAAATAGCTGCAGGGGGCCAAAATGAAGTAGCATGGGATGTTGTAGACTGTATGTCTGTGTGTGTGTGTGTGTGAGAGAGAGGTGGGGGGAAGAGAGAGAGAGAGAGAAAGAGTCTTGTGACTTGAACTCAGGGCTGTGTACTGTCCCTAAGCTTTTTTGCTCAAGGCTAGTGCTCAACCATTTACGCCACAGATCCACCTCCAGACTTTTGGTGGTTAATTGGAGATAAGAGTTTCACGGACTTTACTATTTAGGCTGGCTTTGAACCTTAATCATCAGATCTAGAGTAGCTAGGATTACATAGATGAGCCACCAGCATCCTGGTGTGGGTTGTGGACTTTGAGGGGAGTTAAGGACGTGTCCTGCAGTTGCTTCAGATGCTATTAGAAGCCAGAAAATTCTGGGATGCCTAAAAGAGGGGAGGGTGAAGCCAAAATGGACTCAGCATCTCATCTCATGGACTCCTCTGTAGCCCCAGGGAGCCAAGTCAACTGAGGTCATTCCTGCAACTCTGTCTGGCAAATGAAGAGAAGACCATATCCCAAACAGGCTATATTAAAAAGAATAAGATACTGTAAAGGCACAACTCACACCAAGGCTTCATTTAAAATCCCAAGAGCAGAATAGCAACATTATAAATAGCCTGACCTCTCTCAAACTACTGCTTTCTTACTCTAGTTAATAATAGTAGCAATGGCTTACATGTGTTCTGAGTTTTGCAGCCCATAATGTGCTTAATCTCGCTTTGTTCTCCCAGCAGTCCTGTGAGGCAGGTCCAAGTATCGGCCTCATTTTGTAGATGAGGAAATTGAAGCTTAGAAAAGTTAAACAATTGTGGCTGGGTCACACAGCCAGTTTATTTTATTTTGTGTTATGATTTGGGGTATGCCAGTCATGGAGCTTGGACTCAGGGCTGGAGCCCTGCCCCTTAGATTTTTTGCCTTAAGGCTGCTGCTCTACACTTAAACCACTAAACTCTACTTCCTGCTTTTGCTGTTTAATTGGAGATATGAGTTGCATGAAGTTTCCTTCACAGGTTAACGTTGAATTGTGATCCTCAGGTCTCACCTCCAGAGTAGCTATGATTACAGGTGAGAGTCACAGGTGCCTGGCTTGGGATTCTAATTTATCATAGAATAAACAACAGCAAGATAACAAGTAGAAATGTGGTTTCTAATCCCTAGCTACTGAAGCTGTGGATTTGGACTTATCTTTAAGCTGTCCAGAACATCTTTTGTTTTTTGTTTTTTGGTTTGTTTTTTTTTGGTCGGTCGTGGGGCTTGAACTCTGGGCTTGGGCTCTATCCCTGTGCTCTTCAGTTCAAGGCAAGCACTCTACCACTTGAGCCACAGCGCCACTTCCAGTTTTCTAGTGGTTTTACTGGAGATAAGAATCTCACGGACTTTCCTGCCCGGGCTGGCTTTGAACCGCGATCCTCAGATCTCAGCCTCCTGAGTAGCTAGGATTACAGGCGTGAGCCACCCTCGCCCGGCCTGTCCAGAACTTCTTTATAAAGAGATGTTCCTAACGCTAGCGTCATTATCTGCCTTCCAGGGAGCTTATGAGGACAATACAGGTGGTTTGTGTAAAAGTGCTTTTTAACTGAGCTAGTGATCCAGATGTTGGCTATTATTAGCAATCTTTTCTAGAAAAATAATCACTGTATTTCCTTCTGGAATCTTTTTATTTTTCACTGCCTTTCATTGATACCATTCAAAACAACATGTGGCTGATTGCTGGTGGTTCACCTGTCATCCTAACTACTCAGGGGTTGATATCCAAAGGATATCAACCAAGTTTGAAACCAAGTCCAAGCAGAAAAGTCACTCAAACTCAAACTCCAAAATAGCCAGGAAAGAGCAGGACTGGAGATATAGCTCAAGTGGTAGAGTACCAGGCAGTCAAGCAGGCTGATCAAGTTCAAGGCCTTAAATTCCAACCCCAGTACTGCCCAAACACTAAAGAAAACTTCCCCTGTGAGTACCACCTCTCAAGCTCCTGTAGTTCAGGCCTGTAAAGGAAAGGGACCTCTTTCTTCTCAGTATGACCTTAAAACAAGGATTCTCAGTCTTTAGCCAATGGAACCACCAGATGAGAGCAAAACATAAAATTACATAAGCAATTCTGATTTTACATAGTCTGGTGACAGGAGGAAGTGAGTATAAGTATTTTCAGGCAGTATTTAGAGTTTACAAAGCTGTTCTTATATTCAACTAAGGTCAGGAACTCTTGCTTTCGTTTTTCGTTTTTGTTTTTTTAGTTTTTTTTTTTGTCGGTCGTGGGGTTTGAACTCTGGGCCTGAGCACTGTCCCTCAGCTCTTCAGCCCAATGCAAGTGCTCTACCACTTGAGCCACGAGGCCACTTCTGGTTTTCTGGTAGTTAACTGGAGATAAGAGTCTCACAGACTTTCCTGCTGGGGCTGGCTTTGAATCAGAATCGGTAAATCTCAGCCTCTTGAATGTAAGGTCCACCCTGGGAAAGCAGAACAGACTCCTCCCACTTCTTGGTTAAGTCTCCACCCAGTACCTGTGTCACCTAGGTAACTGGCACACTTGGAAGCAGTCACCCTTCCCCCACCCCCTCACATCTGCATCCGGTATGGCCATACCTTCTTCCGTCCCTGGCCTTGATAAGTGGTGGCCTGGCTGTGGTTCAAACCCTTTCTTTAATCCTGCTGCATGGGCTTCCAACTTGACCAGAAGTGGCCTACAAATAAACCTTTCCCTTGCCTGAATACCATGTGCTGCTCTCTTTCCTCGGCTGCCAGTTGAATTTACCTAACATTTATGGTGCTGTGACTCGGATGGGGTTTTTGAGTAGGAAATATTAGAATTTCCTGACCACCCCTTTTCCACGAACTGAACTGCCTTGAGATGTCACATAAGACTTTTCACCAATACCATTGCTGGCCTCCACGTCCACGTCCACACCCACTTCTCTACTCTAGTGAGTGAAACGTTAAGGATTGTCTGTTGCTCTGTCTCTACGTTGCTCCTGCCTGGTCAGCTCTCCATTCACCAGACTGACTCCCTTCGGTGCTTTTAATGGGATGCTGCAAGTCATGCCACAGGGGAGGAAACTCCTTTGGAATGCCTTCTGCATTCCTTGGGTGTCCTGTCCCTTAAGGACTGCATCAACAGAAGGCACCTAATTTATTATTGGCCACGGTATCGACTGGATAATCACTCTCAGTGGCCCAAAGGTGGAACTTTGGACTATGCCATTCTCAGTAAGTTAGATGATTTTTGCCACCACAATGCTCAATGGCTGGAAGTCTTTTATATTCAGGCTTTCTTTGCTCTCTGGGATAACTCGGCTCTCTGCCAATCATGCCCAGCTTTCCCCATTCTCCTCGCACGTGGACAACCCATCTCTGAGAACTCTGAGCGCCCTCCTGGGCCTGATGTGTCTGAGCCTCTTTTTGACTCTGCCCCTCTTCCTGCTGGGCCTTTGGCTACTTCTCCACCTTCTTCCTCTTCATCTTCCTCCTCTTGGCCCTCTTTCCCTCCCCCGCCCCCCTGCAGCTCATACCCAGTCTCGCACCAGTGGCCCACAACCTCCACCAAACTCCATGTGCCCTTTGTGAGAAGTGGCAGGGGCTGAAGGCATCATTAGAATGCATACTCTATTTTCAATGTTTGATATTGCTCAGATTGAGAAGCAGCTGGGATCTTATGCCCAAGATTCTAATAATTATATCAAGCAGTTTAAAAACCTGGCTCAGACCTATGACCTTACTTGGGGACATATATCTAATTCTATCCTCCACCCCTACCACTGAGAAGAATTCAAGGGTGTGGATTGCAGCCCAGGTGCACGCTGACAAAGCCCACCGCTTACATATTGACTTTCCAGTGGGAGCAACAGCTGTACCTAGGGAAGAGCTCAATTGGAATTATCAATGTAATGCTCCTGGGAGGGGAAACAGAAATAGGATGATAACTTGCTTAGTGGCTGGCCTTCAAAAGGCAGCCTATCTCCCTGTTAATGATGACAAATTAAACCACTTTACTCAAAGGCCCAATGAAAACCCGGCCTCACGGTAGCGCTCCAGTGCTATACTAAGCTAGACCCAGAGTTGCCGGAGGCCAAAGTGGTTTTTGTTTGTTTGTTTGTTTGTTTGTTTTGGTCGGTCGTGGAGGCCCTACTCTGGGCCTGGGTGTTATCCCTCAGCTCTTCAGCTCAAGGCTAGCGCTCTACCACTTGAGCCACAGGGCCACTTCTGGCTTTCTTCTGCTTATGTGGTGCTGAGGAATTGAACCCAGGGCCTCATGCATGCAAGGCAAGCACTCTACCACTGAGCCACCTTCCCAGCCCTGCCAAAGTAGTTCTTAATACTCATTTTATCACTCAATCAGTCCCCAGTATTAGGAAAAAGTTTTTTTAGAAAGCCAAGGATGGTCTTCAAACTCCCCAATGAGATCTGGTGAGCATGGCATTTAAGGTTTTAATAATCGGGAAGATAAGGAGATTGCCAATAAGACTGCCCGTAAGAGGGAGAATGACCAAATCCTGGCTGCTGCTATCTGGTCTCCTCCGAGAAGAGGCACCCAGCATATGCTGCCAGGACCATGCTACAGGTGTGGACAAGGACACTGGGGAAAATTCCGCCCTTCACCGTGACTGCCACCTGGACCCTGCCCAAGGTGTGGACAACAGGGACACTGGAGAGTCGACTGTCCCTCTTCGTCTCTACAAGGTGGTAGACATCCATTGCTGGGGACATCAGACGGGACTGGACGCCCTCACAGTCAGCAATTCGAAAGTGGACCGGGAGGCAAAGCTAGCAGTCCAAAGAGAATTTCCAAGACAACTTCTAGCTTCCTTACTTCTGGCATACCAGATGCTACACATCAGATACAAGCCTACCCCCATGGCAGGCAAGCTCAAGACACAGCCACAGTGGATTCATCTGTCAAGAATAAAAAGGGCTCTAGCTCCTGACACTTTTGTACCAACACTGATTTCGAGGTATACCTGTTCCCCTCTTGGGCCTATCAGGCCTCTGCCTCAGGAGACTAACACTGAGTAGCTAGAATTACAGGCATGGGCTACCAGCGCCTGGCCAGGAACTCTTGCTATTGAGATTATGCATGAGTCTTCATGGCTGCTGAAAGGTATAAAGGATGCAAGCAACTAGTAGTTCTGAAAGAATCTATCCACTTCTTATAGAGATGAATGTACATAAGTCAGGTAGTACTGAGTTCACTTGGGAAAGAGATTCAGGAGTTGGATCTTGAATTTGAACCACAATGATCCTAAAACTCACACTATTACAGAGGTAACATTTCTCCTGTATCAGTCAGCTTTCCAACACCATGGCAAAATTCATCATCAACTTAAAATGAAGAAAGGTTTATGAAGATTTTCAGGGCATGTTTTTTTGGCCTCATTCCTTTGGACACAGGACATCCTGATGAGAATGTGTGATGATAGAAGCTTGTTCACCTTGTGGCAACAAGAAATCAGAAAGAGGCCACAAGTCCACTGCCCAGAGTACTCCGCAACACCTTCCCTAGGCCACAGAGATTAGAAAAAAATCCTAGTTACTCAGGATGCTGAGATCTGAGGATCATGGTTCAAAGCTAGAACAGGCAGGAACCTCCATGAGATTCTTGGCTACAAGTAACCACCGTAAAGCCAAAAGTGGAGCTATGGCTTGAGTGGTAGCCTGCCAGCCTTGAGTGGAAAAAGTACAACACCTAGGCACATGCACCTGTACACACACACACACACACACACACACAATCCCAGAGAGTTCACATTACCAACGTGAGAAAAAAATATATTCTAGAGGGAAAGTCCCTAGCAAATGAATAGTTGAGTCTATCATTTCCCCCACAGACTAAAAAATATCCAACAGCATTAGTTAGAATAATCTTGGATTCCATCAAATTCTAATGTATTTATAAGTTATACATGTTCTACATGATGTTTATTTCAGAGTTAATCCAAATGAGCATCAATTTCTAAATGTAAGTGTAGTATATTTCTTTTTGTTGTTGTTTTTGTTTGTTTATGCTGGTCTTGGAGCTTGAACTCCGAACTGTCCCTGAGCTTTTTTGCTCAAGGCTAACACTCTAACATGCTATAGCTCCATTTCTGGCTTTTTAGTAGTTAATTGGAGATAAGAGTTTCACAAACTTTCCTGCCTAGTATAGCTTTGAACCATGACCCTCAGATCTCCTAAGAAAGCAAGTATTACAGGTATGAGTTACCAGAACCCAGTGATATAACCTTGCTCTATTTCTTACTTATTAAAAAGTTCTAGCATAGCCATATTTCCTAAAAAAAAAAACAAAAAAATCTGTTATCAGAAGAAAGTATCCAGCTAAAATTCAGAGTCCAGTGATCATTCTAGTTTGACTTTTCATCTTCAGAGAAGAAGTAACACTTCCTCTTAGTTTTACTTCTGAATTTGCTCATCTGGCCAGAAATGACAAAATAAAATCATAAAATGGTTTGATTTGGGGAGAGCTCCCCTCAGCTGGACACCAGGAGACAAGCCCTTCAACTATACCTTTGGAATTACTCTAGAGAGGAGTTTGAATTGTTGCATTTGGTCATTTTGATCACTTCTCTCAAAAGGTCTGAAAACAATTAGAATAGGTACTTCCCTACAAAAGGAGATCTAAATAACAAAGAGGTATATCTCTGATCTGAGCAGGTTTGTAACGTACAGCAATTGCCTAGAGATGACAGCCAGGCCTCTGGGATCCCCAAAAGGCAGTAATTAGGCAGCATTTTATTGTGTTGCAGTAAGTGTGTGAAAGATGGTGCCTCACCACTCTCAGGGGCTTCCCAACAAAATTGGCTTCCTAAAGAGCCAACTGAAGAAATCTGGCAACGTAAAAATCATTTAAAGAACTTAAGATCAGCAAGGGAGAATTGCTGGCTATTAAAGCGGAAAAGATGAAGCATTTGCTAGGTTTAAAAAGGAAAATTTTAATGAAAATCTCAACAACATGCACCATATTTTTAAGCATTTTTAAAGAAAATAATAATCATTCAGATCAGCCTTATCAGATGAATCAGATTGGAGACGAGTTTTTTCTTTATAAATTGTCATAAAAAAATCTTAAGTATAGACCTTGCAGATAATGAACTCTTCTTTCCCCTGAGCTGAACAGAGAATGTGCTTCAAGTAAGAACTGTTCTGGCATAACATAAATCCTTCTACTGCCTCCTCTAGCTTCATATTACAATTCTGCTATTTATTTCTCAGCCCAGTTTGCAGTTCACATATTCCTTAGGTAAATGAGCTGTAGTATGTGTGAGTAAGCCCTGAGCCCCCAGGCCCAGGATCCTGAAGTCTAGCTTCCTGACCTAGACAATAACCTCACCTCTTTATGCCTTGGTTTCCTTGGCTATAGTGTGGGGGAAAACAACAGGACCAGTCTCCATGGGTTGTCGGGAGGATTAAAGCAGTTATTTCAGGAGGATTAAAGCAGTTATTTTGAGGAAAAAAACAACTGGAAAGTTGTTCAATGCACAGTCCAAATACAATACATGACACTGTGTGTTGCCCTTAACATCTACAAAAACAAAAAACAAAAACAAAAAAAAATCTACAAAAACAGTTGGCATAGTAAGTGAAAAAAAAAACAAGACCTTTGGTCTAATAAGATTGTTTTCACTTTTATAAGTATGCTTATATAAAAAGTTCCAACAAGATATTTATTTATACATTTAAAATACATGGTATTTTTGTGGGGGGTTTTTTGTCTTTTGTTTTTGTTTTTTGGGTTTTTTGTTATTGTTTGATCGTGGGGCTTGAACTCAGGGCCTGGGCACTGTCCCTGAGCTCTTTTACTCAAGGCTAGTGCTATACCACTTTGAGTCACAGCTCTACTTCCAATTTTCTGATTTTTGAGTGGTTAATAATAAGAGTCTCACAGGGACTTTTCTGCCCACATTAGCTTCAAACTGCGATCCTCAGACCTCAGATCTTAGCCTCCTGAGTAGCTAGGATTACAGGCTTGAGCCACTGGTACCCAGCAAGATAACATTTTTTAAGTAACGTACAATCCTGGCTGGATGCTAGTATATGCCTATAATCCTAGCTACTCAGTAGGCTTTTCTGCCAAGCAAGAAAGTCCATGAGACTCTTATCTCCAATAAACCACCAGAAAATCAAACGTGGCGCTGTGGCTCAAGTGGTAGAGTGCTCGCCTTGAGCTGAAGAGCTGAGAGACAGTGTCCAGGCCCAGAGTTCAGGCCCCATGACAAAAAAAAAAAAAGATTGTGGTTCAAAAGCTGCCCAGGAAGGAAAGTCTGTGAGATTCTTATCTCCAAATAACCATCAAATAGCCAAATGTGGGGGCGTGGCTCAAGTGGTAGGGCATCAGCCTTGGGTGAAAAAGCTGAGGCAGTGCCCGGAGTTCAAGCCCCAGTACTGGCATTAAAAAAGAAAGAAGAGAAAGAGTTGAATGAGAAAGAGATCCAAAAAGGTAACAAGGTACAGCTTGAAGTCCTAATCAAAAGACTTGGTTGACCAGATATTACAATCCACTGGTGTTAAGTTATTACAGTTTGGAAGGATATGCTATGGTGACAGCCAAAATCAACCCATGGGTTCATTTCTTGCATAAAATTAACAAGTAAGTTCTTTTTCTATGACTACTGAGACTACAGTTGTCTTCATTTGCTGAGTATCACTCTAGTGTAGGTTTTGTCAGTTGCTCAAAATGGCAAGTAGGCTAGATAACCTTTTTAATACCTTTCAGATCAGCTGATAATATGTGCATTAGTGTTGTCTGTATGGATCTCAGAGTTAGAGATCCTGCATGGAGAAGTGCCACTCAAAGGGTGGCCTGAGGCTCAGCTATAGCCATGTTACCTGCCTGGGTCTTGTGGAAAAAATTCTTATGTGTGTGTATGTGTGTGTGCCAGTCCTGGAGCTTGAATTCAGGGCCTAGGAGCTGTCCCTGAGCTTTTGTGATCAAGACTAGCTCTCTGCCACTGAGCCACAGCTCCACTTCCAGCTTTTGGGTAGGTAATTGGAAATAAGAGTCTCATAGACTTTCCTGCTCAAGCTGGCTTCAAACTATGATCCTCAGATCTCAGCCTCCTGAGTAGCTAGGATTACAGCTGTGAGCCACCATAACGCAGCTTGTTATATGTAAAAAATTCTTGAAGACTATTTACCTCATCCCTATTCAGTAGAGAGGGGCCTAGGAATCTAGCAATGGTGAAGAACAGGGAAGAGGTGTGTATGTGTGTGCACAGGTGTCTACACTCATATGCCATGGGTCTCACAGGCAATGGCAGCAGAAGTATAATGAAGAAACAAACAATAAAAATAAGATAAATTTAGTTGTTTATGATAGCAAATATAGATATGATAGTAAATATTTCTCTATTCTTCAAATTTTAGAACTTACTATTCACAATCAGATTTTCCAGTACTTAAAGGAATATGTTAAATAGTACCTTACAGAAATTCTCCAGGGAAGAGAAAAACAAAAAAGAAGAAAAAGTGGAAAGATCTAAGTAATTAATACAATAATTCAAATATTCAGAACCAATATGTCACTTCTTCACTAATACTTTTATTATTTGGGGGCATGAAAGTAACTTCTAAATTAAAAATGGTTCCACATCAAGCTCCTGTGGCTCATACCTGTAATCCTAGCTACTCAGGAGATCTGAAGATCATGGTTCAAAGCCAGCTGTGGCAGGAAAGTCTGTGAGACTCTTTTCTCCAATAAACTACTCAGAAAAAGCCAGAAGTGACACTGTGGCTAGTGACACAAGGCTAGTGAGCACTAGCCTTGAGGGGAAAAAAAAAAAAAAAGCTCAGGAACAGTGCCCAGGCCCAGAGTTCAAGCCCTAGAACCAGCACCTAAGAAAAAGATTCTAACAGATCTTATTTATCTGCAGTGTTAAAAGCATGCATCTTCCTGAAACCGTTTTTGCTTCTGGAATCCAATCTAAGTGTGAGAGTAACCTCCCATCCTCTCATTTCTCTAGAAGGAGCTCTGTGGCGCCTCTTTCAGTGTCTGTCAGTATCTATACTCACAGAGGCCCATTTTTCACACATGGCCCAAGTGGATGGCTTTTCCTTCCCAAGAGTGTCTGGCTCTGTCACTGCTCAACACCTTTGTTTGGGTTTGTTTTTTATTTATAGTGTGTGTGTGTGGTGTGTGTGTGTGTGTGTGTGTGTGTGTGTGTGTGCTGGGGTTTGAACTCAGGGCCTGGTGTTATCCCTTAGCTTTTTTTTTTTTTGCTCAAGGCTGGCACTCTTCCAATAGAGCTACAGCTTCACATATGGTTTTTTGCTGGTTGATAGAAGAGTCTCACAGATTTTCCTGTCCCAGCTGGCCTTGAACTACCATCCTTAGATCTCAGCTTTCAGAGTAGCTAGGATTACAGGTTTGAGCCAACAGTTCCCAGCTTGCTCAGCAACTTTCTCTGCCTTTCTTTCTATATCATACTCCTTGCTGTTACTGTTCACCTCTAACGCCTCTCTCTCTCTCTCTCTCTCTCTCTCTTTCTCAAACACACACACACATCCCTTTGCACATGTATCAGTTATAGCTATTATTTTCTCTCACTATATATGTGTATACATAACCAAATTCATTGTCGACTGTAATAGGTCTCTTGAGAACAGAAATGACTCTGCTTTCTCAGCAGCTCAGGAATGAAGCATTATTTATTGAGCAAACTGAATCAATGAGTACATGAATGAATGAATGAATGAGACTGAAACAGGGTTCTACAGGAATTTAGAAAAAGGAGTTCATAACCACTGATTGGTCACTCTGAATAGCTGGCATTTGATCTGCATATTGAAGATCAACTTTGATTTGGCAGAAGAAAACAAAGGGGAGAATTATAAACAGATGAATAGCAAGAAAAAAGGCACAGGAGTGAGCAAATGTGTATAACCTTCTCAGAGAGCAACTAACATCATAGATCCAGTGGAAAACAGACATGATGAAAAGAGGGAGTTGGAACCAGATTAATGGGCTAAGGACTTTGGGCCTCTTGTGGATATAATGAAGAACCAGGAAGGAAATCTGAGTAGAAGAGAGATGAGAACAGAGATGTGATGTGCCTGGAGACCAGACGGGTTAGGATGAGCTTGCTTCAGTCCAGGCAGTTACGGTAACAGCCTGCTTGAACCCAGCCACAGTGAAAGAGGAAAACAAAGCAAATCTGAGAAAGAGGCATGTGGCAACCAGTTAAATGTGGGAGCTTGGGAACCCGTGAAGTTGAAACTGGGCTGCGCTCTTTAACCTGTGGACCTGGCCACTGACACCTTACAGGGTGCTGTGTCTTCACAAGCAGATTGAAAGCTCTGAGCCATCAAAGACATTCAGTCTATTCTCAGGTACTCACTAAGCACTTATTGGGAAAATGGAATGTTTTTTAAATCACCCCCTACATGTAAAAGGAAAATATTACTTCTTTTTTTCAGACATTCTTTGATTCTCAGCATATTTTTCAACAACAAATGAATTCACGACTATATCAATCATACAATTTGATTTGCCAGTCCCCGAGCTGATCACCATACAAACTTTAGGATTGTGTGTGCTAGAGGACAACAGTCAAGGAGTTGGTGTTGTGACTTGTTTTCTGAGGGAGAGAGAAAACTATGACTTTCAGTCCTCTGAACACAAATCTCAAGCAATAAAAAAAAGCTGAATGTTTTCACCAGCAGAAGGAAGGAAGTAAACCCACTACAGGTAAATTGGAATCTTCAAAGAGACCCATCACACAGTTGCTGAGATAGTCTTGGGATAATGGCTTTAGTTAGAGTAGGCCCACAAATCTTGACATGTCTTCATGCACCTGACAGGACTAATGAGATTTTATGGCAGGCAAGCTGTTTATCCTTTGGGTGACATTGGCAAGAGCAACTATCTCTTTGTCAATGAGGGGTTTTCTGCACTGCGGTTTTTCCCTGGTAGACTATCTCAGCCTCACCCCTTTACAAAAATATTCATACTCCTTTCTGTTTCTTGGGTTCGGTTCTAACATATTACTCCATAAAAATGGAGTGGGCAGAAGACATGGATAGAAATTTAGAAAAAGAAGGTTCCAGAAATGATCTGTAAAGAGATGCAGGTATAATTCAGATCTGGAATATCCCCCCCAAAGGCCCAATGGTAAAGGCCTGGTCCCCTACATGATGTTATTGGAAGGTTGCAGAACCTTTAAGAGGCAAAGCCTAGTGGAAGGTTGTGTCCTCTCTGAGTGTCCTCAGAGAGGACTGTGGGATCCTACTTTCTTCCTTCATCACTTTTCATTTCTCAGCTATGAGGTGAGTGGATTTCTTTTACCATATACATGCTCCCACCATGGTATACTACCTCACTACAAGACCAAAAGTCACAGGGCCAATCAGTCATAGACCAAAGCCTCCAGATCTGTGAACCAAAATAAACTATATCTTGTTATAAGTTGTTATAAGTTGCCCCCAGTATTTGTTACTGTAAGAGAAAGCTGACTGACACAGGGCTCCATACTTTGAATACTGTATGTGCCCAGTGGCCATTTAACAATAGATCTGCAGGTGAGCTGCTTCCTATAGTATGATAACTGCTGAATGGGCAGAAGTAGCTTTCTTGCCATCATCAGTATAGGACTACCAGGAGGTGACCACCATCTAGTGGGTAACAAGGGTTTGACCCCTCCCTGTAGCTTCCATATTATCTAAAATAGCCTTCCAGGGGCTGGGAAGGTGGCTCAGTGGTAGAGCGCTTGCCTTGCATGCCTGAGGCCCTGGGTTCGATTCCTCAGCACCACATAAGCAAAAAGAAAAAATCAGAAGTGGCGCTGTGGCTCAAGTGGTAGAGCGCTAGCCTTGAGCTGAAAAGCTGAGGGACAGTGCCCAGGCCCAGAGTTCAGGCCCCACGACTGGACCCAAAAATAAAATAAAATAGCCTTCCATGTCTGTTTTTTGCACTTACGAAACCTTCATCTAAACAAATACACACCAAGTTCAGTGAACCACCAAGCATAGGACAAACTCAGAGAAATCCATACACACAAACAGACTAGGCAAAACTGAAAATCCAAAAAAATTACGACAGAAACTTGAGGTAAACAGCAAACGTATAAGGGCACAACTACAAATTGCCTCAGAATTCTCATCCAAAATGATTAGAGATGAGAATGTAGACAACAGTGATAAAGGGCTGAAAAAAAGGATCATCCTGGAATTCTGTATTCTAAGAAAATACTTTCAAGAATGAAGGTGAAATACACTCAGATGAGTGAAAAATGAGAGACAATTTCAGCTGGTAGTCTTTAGAAGAATTATAAAAACAATCTGTGGGCAGAATTACCCTTGGTAAAAGAAGCCAGATATGAAAGAGTATCATTATAATGGTATCATTTACATGACACTCTCCAAAGAGAAAAGTATAGCAATGGAGTCTATGTTCATGGTTGCTAGGGGAGAGGGATGGATGAGGATGCTATAAATATGGGAATTTGTAGTGATGGAGCTCTTCTGCATCTTTACTCTGTACATATTAAAGTACAGCCAGGCATCAGTGGCTCATACCCATAATCTTACTAACTCAAGAGGTTGAGATCTAAGGGTTGTAGTTCAAAGCCATCTTGCGCAGAAAAGTCCATAAGAGTCCAGTTAACCAGCAAAAAGCCAGATGTGGAGCTGTGGCTCAAATGGTCAGCCTTGAGTGAAAAAGCTAAGAAAGTGAAAAGCTTGGCCCTGAATTTATGCCCAGCACAAAAAAATAAGTATGGGACTCTACACACACACACACACACACACACACACACACACACACACACACACACACACACACACACACACACACACACACACACACACACACACACACACACAGTCCGCATGTTACTATTTTAACCCATAAACAGAGGTATTCTCCTTAGGAACTCTCTTGGCCTCACTTGAATGATACTTGGAGCTTCACCACCTCCCTTGTAAACCTGTTTGGTTATACAGGATCATAGAAGGTAACGGATAAGGTCAGTGTCAGGCTGTTTCCACTGCCCTTGGGTACAGCCGAAAGGCAAATTTGCCCTTCCCACCTGCCCTGCTGCCAGTTCAAACAAAGGCAATGTCATATGGCAAACTGAGGAATGAATGAGATGTCAGAAGGCATTTTGTGAGACAGACTTCTTCCTCCCAAACCTGTAAAGCTCATTTTCTCTTCCCCTTCTCCTTAAACAAGAAAAATCCCATTAGATACATCAAGATCAAGACTTAGAGTTCTATATATCATCTCATCACTGAGACACCAGTTTCTGGGTTTCCTTCCTAGCTATTACACCCACAAATGTGCAGCAGGACCCAGTAGCCCTGGAACCCCTACCTCCTGTACCACCTTACCACTTTTTGGAGGATACAGCATTTTTGTTGCAACAGGTACCTTATGGGTCAAAGTAATTGCTACCATTTTGGATAGGAAATGAAGTATTCCTCATTGGTACATGTGTTAAAGCCTTGGTTGCCATGATAATGTTACCAGGAAGTGGCAGAAGAGGTGGGCCCTGATCAGTATGGAGATTCGCCCAAAACTAAAATTAGATCTACCTATGACCCCACAATACCATTCTTAGGCATATATCCAAAGGGCTGTAAATCAATATACAAAAGAGATGCTTGCATACCTATGTTTATCTTTATTACAGCTCTGTTCATACTGTTCAAACTGTCAAATCAACAACTGATGAATTGGATATAGAAGATATTTTACACATACAACACACACACACACACACACACACACACACACACTATGGAATATCACTTAGCCATAAAGAAAAATGAATTTATGTCATTTGTAAAAAAAGAGGGTGAAGCTGGAAAGCATCATTTAAGCAAAATAAGCTAGATTGTCTATTTTCCCTTGTTTGTGGAATCTAGATTTAAAAGTATAATAGAGAGAGAGAGAGAAAGAGAGAGATACACTCATATATACAGAGATACATCTATCTATCAAACATGATTATAATTCCGGGACTGTTTGTAGGGTGAAGGAGGGACAGAGATTGCTGAAAGGTGAATAATATTGAAATATATTATCCCCAAATATGAACATTTCTTGGATATATTTCCTCTACTAAAAACTGTTGAATAATAGAAGGGTAGAAGAAATGGGGTAAAAGAACAATAGATGGTGTTAACTTGATTAAAATATAATATACATGGATAATATGTAATATATGGATGAAACCCTGTATATAATCAGTCTATAGGAAAAAATAATAATGAATGACTGGAAAGTAAAACGTGCCCTGTTGGGGATGGGTACTGGCAGGAAAGATGAGAGCAAAGAGAGAGGGTGAATATGATCAAAGTGTGTATGTATTTGTATATACGTATGTATTTATATACTCTTTATATATAGCAATGAAACCTTTTATCGGTAGTTATGCAAAGGGGTTTCAATTCCACACATCAGTTAAATGAAACCTTTTTAAATTGTTTTAAGAAGCAAAGGATGAGTGATAGGGGTGCATATCTGATGAGATATTTTGTAGGCATGTATAGAAATATAATGAAATCCCTTGTTAAGCTAATATATGTTAATTAAATGTTTAAAATATGAGGTGGGGCTTAGTGGGAAGAAGTTAAGTCATTGGTCCTTAAAGATACTAGATGCATGTGGGCTGCCCTTTATAAAAGATTCAGGTCCCACAAGCTAGAAATGTTCTCCTGAAATGCAGCCCAGCCCATGTGCAGGTGTCATTCTATCTGGCTTCCTGGATCTTTGTCTGGAGACTGAGAATAGTACAGGAAAAACACAACCTGACAAGCCAGATGCAGGTGGCTCATGCCCATAATACTAGTTTCTCGGGAGGCTGAGATCTGCGGGTTGAGGTGCAAAGTCAGTTCAGCCAGGAAAGTCTTCGAAACTCTTATGACCAGAAAAGAAACTCTTAACCCAGAAAAAAAAAAAGTGGAGCTGTGGCTCAAGTGATAGCATGCCAGCTTTGAACAAAAAAGCCAGGTAAGAACATGAGGCCTTGAGTTCAAGTCCCAGTACCAGCACCAAAAACAGACCAACCAAAAATTTGAAATGGCAGCAGCTGGCTCATTTGCTTCTTGGCCCCTTAAAGTTCTAGCCAATTCCACATGCCTTCTTAAATAACAGCAAAAAATCTTCTATTCCACATTTCCACTGTCTAGTTTGTTAACAAAGGGAAATTCCACCTAACATGAAAAGACTTCTCAATATGTTGTTAATTTCTAAACTTGGGGGGGGGGAGGGGAAGGCAGAATCTAGGGAAAGCTTTTTCCAGCACTTTTTAGAAAGTTGTGTTGCTGCCATTGTTTTGGAAAAGCTACTCCTTTTGTTCCAGGAGCTAAGCCAATGAAACTTATCTCTCGGATCTTGGAGTACACAGACAATCAATACAGCTTCAGCTGTTAAAATGGGTCATATTTCCTGGGCCAGGGCTGTCTACTTTACATTTTCAAGCTCTCTGCCCTCACCTGACCACAGGTCCAGAGTATCACCTATCTTTTCTATGGTTTCTTTCTTTCCTCTCTCTTCTCTCTTCTCTTTTATCTCTTCCTCCCCTCCTCTCTTTCCCTCTCCCTCTCCCTCTTTCTCTCCTTTTCCCCCTCCCTCCCTTCCTCTCCTCTCCTCACCCCTCCCTCTCTCTCTTTCCTTTTTTTTTTTGGTGTCCATCCTGGGGCTGGAACTCAAAGCCTGGGCGCTGTACCTGAAATCTTTTGCTAGCATTGTAACTACTAGCTCGACTTCTGGCCTTTTTGGTGTTTAATTGGAAATAAGGGTCTCATGGATGTTTCTGCCCAGGTTTGCTTTGAACTGTGATCCTCAGATTTCAGCTGCTGAGTAGCTGCTCTTTTACTTCTAAAGGCAGAGAGGGCCAGCGTCTGTCCATATTGCACATAGCTGGAAAACAGATCTGTAGCCGGAGCGAGGGAGCCACTGGCAGGTGGTCTACCCTCAACTTGCCTGGAAGAATGTGGGGTCTTGTTCCTCACCTGGACAGTAAAGCCAAATCCTACTGGGCAGTTGTTTAAGTCAAAGGATTCAAGGAAATGAATTCTACCCTGGTCACTCATGTGTCACCTTATCTTTTGATTTTATTACTGTTGTTTGGGAGTTTTGTTAATTGCTGTTTGTTTGCTTGCTTGCTTTTCTTACAGTAATAGGGCTTGAACCCAGGGCCTCCTGCATACAAGACAAATGTAGTACCAGTTAAGCCATGATTACTACTACTACTACTACTACTACTACTACTACTACTACTACTACTACTATACACATGTGCACACACATGGGCATACACACACACACACACTTTTTTGGTGCCAGTACTGCCATTTGAACTCAAGGCCCTGAGCTTTTGCTTCTGTTTTTCACGTACGGCTAGAGTTGTACTATTTAAGCCACACCTCCACCTCCCAGCTTTTTTGCTGGATAAAATTTTTCTATTCTCACTGGCTTCGAACCTAGACACTCAGATCTTAGCCTCTTAATAGCTAGGGTCACAGGTGTGAGCCATTGGTGCCTAGCTGACCTTGATGCTCTCTTGAAACTCCTTCCAGATCTAATACCTAGCACTCAGCTACCACACCTCTATTCATTCCCTTGAAATACACATACCAGAAGCCAGGCACTGGTGGCTCACACAATCCTAGCTACTCAGGAGGCTGAGATTTGAGCATCCAGATTCGAAGCCAGCTCTGGCATGGAAAGTCCATGAGATTCTTATTTCCAGGTAAATACCAAAAAAAGCCAGAAGTAGAGCTGTGACTCAAGTGGTAGAGAGCAAACTTTGAGCAAAAATAGCACAGGGACAGTGCCCAGGCCCTGAATTCAAGCCCCAGGATTCACACACACACACACACACACACACACACACACACACACACACACACTTGGAAGGGAAAAATAAGCAAGCCCACAGATCCTACATGTCTCTACTCTTTAAATACAAGTCCCTCAATGTCTAATTTACAAGCCACTTTGCTACTGGATCATTTCCAATAGACATTTTATTCTGTGTATGCCACAGAAGCAGTGTGCTTAGCACGGTCCTTAAGGATAGATTTATTTCTAATCTGATGAGCATTCCCCTCCTCCATACCCTTTGTCCCGGATGAGGGGTGAGTGTGTACACAGTATGCACTGAATTGTGTCCCTCAGAATCCATAGGCTGAATGAACCTCTAAATTCTCAATGCTTCTATACTTGTAAATTAGTCTTTTATGGTTGGGGACTACTAATGATTAAATGAGATCCTAAGGATAGAGCCCAACCCTATAAGAATTAGTGCCCTTATAAGAGAGGAAACAGCACCAGAGAGCTCTCCCTTTCCACGAATCACTAGCACATGCACATGATTCCTCTTAACTAGTCATAGTCTACACACCAGTAAGACAGGCCTCAGCAGAGACAAAATTAGTTGGCCTCTTGATCTTGGACTTTAAATATTCAGAGCTGTGTGAAAAGACAGTTCTGTTGTTTTAAGCAACCCAGTTGGTGGTATTTCAGCCTGAGCTGATTTCATGCCAAGGTGCATTCCTGGACTGGCCCCATCACCTTGTTATGACTCACAGGCTACTTAAATGTAAGATTCCCAACACACTACATTGATTATGCATTCTATTCTACGATGTGGGCTTCCTAGTATACAACGCAGACAGGAAAGAGTACTGTTACAATGTGGCAGGCTAAGAAGTAAAAGGTCACAACTAAAGGCAGAATGCTGGGCCATTATCTGAAGGAGAAAAGGAGCAGACAGCAAATGCTTTTGTTGTCTTATTTATAGTCATAATAAGCTCTTCTTTTAGTTAACATGTTTATATTTTTTTTCATTTGCCTTTAGTGACCACAGATAAATACAACTCTCTTAACCTTACAAGCACAATCACATCCCACATAAAGGTCAACCATAGTCAATATTTTTATACAATTGTACCCATGATGGGAGAGCATGTGACTAACATTTAAAGCACCAGGAGTAATTCACCAATGATTCCTTTTTCAGACCTTGAGCATTTACGGAATAGTTCTGCTTATAAACCCACAATCTAGTTGGTGCTGGTGGGTACACCTGTAATCCTAGCTACTCAGGAGGCTAAGATCGGAAGGGTCATGTTTTGAAGCTACCCTAGGAAGTTACGTCCCTGAGATTCTTCTCTCTAAGTAACCTCCAAAAAGCCAGAAGTAGAGGTGCAGTTCAAGTGGTAGAAGGCCAGCCCTGAGTGAAAAAGATAAGGGACTGCCTAGGTCCTGAGTTCAAGTCCCAATACCAGCACCAAAAACCAAACAAACAGAAGAATAATAGAGACTATTATGAAAATTTGAACATGACCTGGGGTTTAAATCATATTAAGGAATTTATTGTCCATTTTGTCAGGTATGATAATGGCTATGATAGAAAGTGGAAACAGAAGAATTTAGAGGAGGGGAAGAAAGAGGAAGTGGAGAAGATAGAGAAGGAGGAAATCAGAAGAAAAATGCTGATACCTTGAATGAGGAAAAATCCATGAGTTTCATTACATTACGTGTCTATTTTAGGGTCAATTTGGAAATCTTTATTGAAAAGAGCTTTGAAAACTTGTGCTGCAGCCAAGGCACTGGTGGCTCGAACCTGTGATCCTAGCACTTAGGTGGCTGAGATCTGAGGATCAAGGTTCATAGTCAGCCTGGATAGAGAAATGTATGAGACTCGTCTCCAATTAACCTGCAAAAAGCCAGCAGTGAAGCTGTGGTTCAAGTGGTAGGCTGCCCACTTTGAGCAGAAAAGGGAAAAGAGCCCAGCTCCTGAGTTCAAGCCCTGGTATTGGCACTAAGTAAATAAAAAGAGTAGCACACTACTCAGGTTGCTCAGAGAACAAGCAAACAATCCACCTTGGGTAGTCCCAGGAGGACTTCAACTCAAACGCTGATGGGATCCAGCTGAAATAGACTACTATATGGATTACTGCTCTGTCATCTCACTTACGAGTTGCCATCCATCACCAGCTTCTTCTTGCAAAAGATCCTGAGCAATCTCCTGCAGAGCACAAGTTGAACGGAAGGTTTCCCCGCCACATCCTAGCTCCCTCTTGGTTTCATGCCACCTTGTGGTATAACCACAACTTACAACACATGTTCCAATGATACAGAAGAAGAGTGAAGCTGTTGGAGCTGTAGATAGATTTGTTATGTCTATTCTATGCCAAGCACAGTGCCAGCTGATGGAATTTTCCCAGTAGCCACATGCACCTTCTTCCTTTTTAATAAAATCATAGTTCTATTCACAGTATCAAACGATGGTTAACCCCTGTATTCCTGCTGTGGTCCCTGGTACAATGGCTGTATGACATGATGCTGGCCAGCTGGCTTCAACTTCAAGTCTGATAGGGATTTCAAGGAATGTTTTTGCTTTCCTAGTAAATAGGTTACCCTCCCTCCCTCCTTCCCTCCCTCCCTCCCTCTCTTCTTTCCTTCCTTCCTTCCTTCTTCCTTCCCTCCTTCCTCTTCCTGGCTGGAATGCTGAGTTGGATGGGAGAATGAGCAGCCATCTTATGGCCATGAAGAGACAAACGTGATGATAAAAGCCTTCTGTTAAGCAACCAGTGGCTCATGCCTGTAATCCTAGCTATTCAGATAACTGAGATCTGAGGACCAAGCTTTGAAGCCAGAGTAGGTAGAAAAATCTGCAAAACCCTATCTTCAACTAGCCAGTAAAAAGCCACAAGTGGAGGTGTGGTTCAGGCGATAGAATACCAGCTTTGAGGGGGGGAAAAAAAGCTTAGCAAGAGTGAAAGGCCCTGAGGTCAGTACTAGCATTAAGAAAACAAACAAAAATTACCTTCTGATGAGGATCATAAGCAAAGAAAGTGGCCATCAAACTCGTATCTCTGGATTTATGAAGAAGGCCTCATTTGGTTAAACTGCTGTAGTCTCCGTTCTACTGTGTACAGCCCAAACACAAGCTATTTGATAGTTACAGGTTGGGTAGGTTTTGAATGTAGGTGTGTGTGTGTGTGTGTGTGTGTGTGTGTGTGTGTGTGGTGTGTGTGTGTGTGTGTGTGTTGGTACTGGGGCTTAAACTCAAGCCCTGGATACTGTCCCTTAGCCTTTTTGCTCAAGGTGAGCACTCTACCACTTGAGCCACAGCTCCACTTCCAGCCTTTTCCTGGTTAATTGGAAATAAGAAACTCATGGACTTTCTCACACAAGTTGGCTTTGAACCAGGTTCTTCAGATCTCAGCCTCATGAGTAGCTAGGATTACAGGCGTAAATTTTTCCTCTTTTAAGTATAAGAATCAAGAGCAGAACATACCACCTAAAACACAGCCTATCAGCGACTGGACCTCAGTGTGGCCACATCCTGTGAGGCCTGACCCACGCCATAGTTAAGCCTCTTTGGAGTATCTCTGGCTTTACCCAGCAGTGCAGCCAAGTACTTCCTAATTAAAATCACAGGTGGTACATCCCAAGGCATTTGTGTAAGAAAGTAGAAAGAGCATATAAAACCTGAAACAATTGTTTTGCACTAGTACTGGAGCTTGAATTCGGGGCCTAGATGCTGTCGCTTAGCTTTTTCACTCAAGGCTGGTACTTTACCACTTGAACAACATATCTACTTCTGGATTTTTGCTAGTTAACTGGAGATAAGAGTATCACAGATGTTCCTGCTCAGACTGGTTTCAAACTGCCATCCTCAGATCTTTGTCTCTTATGTAGCTAGGATTACAGGCATGAACCACTGGTGCTCGGTTTTTTAAAAAAAAATAGTTCTTAGGGAAGATGATGTCAAGAGGAACAAGTGTAACATTTGTTGAAAGAAAGAAAAAGAAAGAAAGGAAGGAAGGAAGGAAGGAAGAAAGAAATAAGGAAAGAAAGAAAGAAAGGAAAAGAAAAAAGAAAAGAAAAGAAAGAAATCTAAATAAAAAGGATACTGACTCATCCACTGGTTCAGCAACCAGAATCCCTGCAACTACTTCCAGACAAGTTGCCTAGGTTCCTGGTGGGTTTACATACATCAAAGATGAAAGGATGAGGGGAGGAGAAGGGAAGGGAAGGCAGGAGGAAGAGGAGACAGAGAGACAGGTGATGTGCTGCTGCTGCTGCTGCTGTGGAATGTGTTCAGAGTGGAGGATGCTGGGTTGTTGGAGTCCAAGTTCACTTACCCATTCCACAAATAATTCCTGAGCCTTCAGTGCACACTATACACTATACATGGTACCCAAACTCAAGCAGGAAACACTGAATGAAACAATCCTGCCCTCCTGGGGATCTTCTTTCTCTGCCCAACTTCTGAATGTTAGATGACCTGTGGTGAGTTTTTAATCTGCTTATCCTTCCTGTCTGCCCTCACTTCCTTCCTGATTTCATTCATTACCAAGACTCCCACACCATCTACCTGCTGATGGCTCCCAAGGTCTGGTTTCCCCATCCCAGATTCACATGGCCAGTTGTGTACTTGAACACACAGCCAATCACAAACTTGGATCTTCTTTCCTCCTTCTTCCTGCCCAACCCTATTCCTTCCTTGATTGTTCTCATTCTCCTTCAAGGCCCCAAGTATGGGAAAAACATGGGACTACTTGATGCACATGTTCATTGCACTGTTGGTTGAGTTTTCCAGATTCAAATGACACCTAACAGCCAGGAAACAGCAAGCCTTAATTTTATTTCCCATTCTAAAGATTGCTACAAAGAAATGGGATCACAAGCCAGGTACCCACAGCTCACTCCTGTAATTTCAGCTACTCAGGAGACTGAGATTTGAAGATCAAGGTTCAAAGTCAGCTATTCAGGAGAGGCCTTAAAACTCTAATATCCAATTAACTTCCCCCCACACACACAAAAAAAAGAGTGGGAAGTGGGGCTGTGGCTCAAGTGGTAGAAGGCTAGCCTTGAGCAACCAAAACACTCACGGATAGCACTCAAGCCCTAAACTCAAGCCCCAGAAAGAAAGAGAGAAGGAAGGAAGGAAGGAAGGAAGGAAGGAAGGGAGGGAGGGAGGGAGGGAGGGGCGGAGGGTGGGACGGAGGGAGGGAGGGTGAAAAGGCCACAGCCCTTATTTCCCCTTTCTGCTCCCCAACTATGACCTTAGTTGAGCCAACTCTATTATCATGAACCAAACAAGCAGGCTGTGAAGGAGAAAAAGTCTTTGGGGTTTGTCAGTGGAAAAGTGAGGAGACAGATCCCAGTGAGAGGGAGGCTCTGAGACAGGGGACAGCCACCACGTTTTGGGACAGACCAGATGGCAAATATTGTTTCAGGATCTGATGGTATGACAGGGTCTACCACACTACTGTAACTGTCATATAAAGGCAGCCATAGATAGTAACAGACTAACAAATGAGCAAGGCTGTTTCCAATGTCTTTATTTACATATGCTTAAATTTAGTATTCTAATTTTGACTTTTTCAATCACTTTAAAAAAGTAAAACCAAGGGTTGGGAAGGTGGCTCAGTGGTAGAGTGCTTGCCTTGCATGCATGAGGCCCTGGGTTTGATTCCTTAGCACCACATAAGCAGAAAAAGCGGGATGTGGTGCTGTGGTTCAAGTGGCAGAGCACTAGTCTTGAGCTGAAGAGCTGAGGGACAGCACCCAGGCCCAGAGTTCAAGCCCCATGACCGACCCCCCCCCCCCCAAAAAAGTAAAACCACTAGTGCAAGTGGCTACATGTAACCCTAGCTGCTGAGATCTGAAGATCACAGTTCAAAGTCAGCCTGGGCATGAAAATCCATGAGACTCTTATCTACAATAATCACACAAACACACACACACACACACACACACACACACACACACACACACACACGTACACAGCCTGAAGTGGAGCTGTGGCTCAAGCAGCAGAGCGTTAACCTTGAGCACAAAAGTCATGGACAGTACTCAGGCCCTGAGTCTAAGCCCCAGGACTGGCACCAAAAACAAAAAATGTAAAACTACTTTTCATTTTACTGCACAAAACAAAACCAAGCGACACACACAGGCACTGGTAGCTTATACCTATAATCGTAACTACTCAGGAAACTGAGATCTGAGGATCCTAATTCAAAGCTAGCTGGTGTAGGAAAGTCCATGAGACTTATACTCTAATTAACCAACAACACCAACAACAAAAACACAAGTGGAGCTATGGCTAGTGGAGGTGTGGCTTGAGTGGTAGAGCACTAACCAAGAAAGCTGTGTGAGAGGTTCAGCATTCAAGGCCTGGTTACCAAAAAGCAAACAAAAACCAAAAAAACACACTGGCTGGATGGATCACTGCTTGATTTTTCTCCACCTTTATTAGCCTAAGACAATGTAAGAAGGCAATGTTGGTTAGAAAGAACAGCTCTCTCTTAGGAGAGGAACAGAAAGGAACAATGCCTATGTGCATCTGATCATACAAAATAATATTTATTGAAATGAATGCCAGGAAATGGAAAGAAGAGGTTTTACTTTGTTGCAACTGTAATTCCTCTGTACATCACCTTATAATAACAATTTTAAAACGTTTTTTAAAAAAAGAACAGCTCTGTTTCCATGTTTCAGATTAACTATGCAAATCCTCCTTTAATACTAAACACCCAGCCAAAGACTTTTCCTTTGAAATTGCATGTGTCTGTGTGAGCGGTTGGCAAAGCTGCTTCCAAACGCGGAAGTGACTCCAGTTGTTGGAGCTGCTGTGACTGCTAGATTTTTGAAGAGGAAAAAGAAAAGGCATATCTCAATATGACAAGGAATTTGTGAGAAAGGACTTGGTAGGAACACATCTCTGGTTTTCTTTTTGGCGCTATGAACAGGGCAGGCAGATCGGAGAGGGCATCCTTGCTTTCTGGCCTTAGGAGATAGATTGGAACCACAGGCTGTATCAGCTGGGGCGTATGTCTAGGCAATTATCTGGTGCATTTTCACTCCCTTTATGAGTCGTCCCTAGCAGTTAGTCATCCTGGAAATGCAAGCATAATTGACAAATTTGGTTGATGTCATAGTAAGCAAAATGTAACACAGCTTGTTTTCTCTGGGCTGACTTCAAAGCACTGGATTGACGAGCTAACCTTTATTTTTTTGCTTTAAAAACTAGACTGTATAACTGCGTTTTAAAAACATAGGAATAAAGCCAGGCATGGTGGCCTTGGCTTATCACTCCAGCACCCAGGAGACTGAGGCAAAAGGATCTCAAATTCAAGGCCAACCTGGACTACAGAGTGAGACCCTATCTCAAAAACAACAGCCAGGTGCCGGTGACTCACATGGTAATCCTAGCTATGCAAAAGGCTGAGATCTTAGATCACTGTTCCAAGCCAGCTCAGGTAGAAAAGCCTATGAGACTCTTATCTCCAATTAACCAGAAAATTGCCAGAGGTAGAGTTATAGCTCAAGCAGCAGAGATCCATGAGCAAAAAAGCTAATGGAAAGTGCAGAGACACTGAGAAGAAAGAGAGAAAAGAAAGAAAGAGAAAGAGAGAGAGAGGAAGGAAGGAAGGAAAGAAGGAAGGGAGAGAGAGAGAAAGAAAAGAATAGAAAAGAACAGAACAGAACAGAAAAGAAAAGAAAAGAAAAAGAACTGGGTGCCAGTGGCTCACACCTGTAATCCTAGCTACTCAGGAGGCTGAGATCTGAGGACCATGGTTCAAATCCAGCCTTGGCAGGAAAGTCCATGAAACTCTTATCTCCAATAAACAACTCCAAAAAAAAAAAAAAAAAAGCCAGAAGTGGAGCTGTGACTCAAATGGTAGAATGTTAGCCTTGAGTAAAAAGAAGCTCAAAGACCATGCCCAGACCCTGAATTCAAGCCCCAGGACTGGCACAAAAGAATGAACCCCAAGATAAGTATTCAAATTTTTTTTTCTTTCATGCAATTGTTTCTAACATATTTATAAGATGATTTCTATGTTGCTTTGTATGTCCCTCCCCCACGGTATAACCCCTGTTTTCACTGTATTTGATGTTGGTATAATTTGTGGAGGGGAAGGGCAAAAACAAATCGTTTAAATAGGGATACAGGTGGACCCATTGCAACAATGAGAGGTACAAGTTGTTATGTCAAAATACGAACTTTACAACTTTGGGGGCGGGGAGGATGGGGGGAGGTCGGGGGAGGATGGGAAGGGAGGGGAAAGGGAAACAAAGGAGGAGGCAACAATGCTTGATAAGAAATGTATTCGTTATCTTGCCCATGTAATTGTAACTCCTCTATACTGTATTTTCACAATAAGAAAGAAAGAAAGAAAAGAAAAGAAGAGAAATTTCTGGCCAACATCCATACAGGTCTGATTGTAGTGCATAGCAGAAGGCTTGCAGTTTTGTGGTGTTTTCTATGCCTTGTCAACATCAGCTAAGAGGTCTATAAAAATCACTTCACAGAGGGGAAGTAGAGAGGCTCACTGTCTTCTGTCCTGGGCACCATCTTTCTTTTCCTTTTTTTCAGATATGGTCTCACTGGAGTTCAGGCTGGCTTCAGACTCAAAATCCTTCTGCCTACACTGCCTCCTGAGGGTTGGGATGACAGGCATGGGCCACTATACCCACGTTAAACTTTTTTGTAGATAAATGACTCTGATTCTGGTATTCTGGGATAGCAACATAAAAGGAGCTAAGAAAGGACATCTCTCAGTCTCACTACTGTCAGCACTTTTTATTATTTGCTTCCAGTTTTCATCTACATGGGTTTAACTTGTACATTTTTTTTTTTGCCAGTCCTGGGGCTTCAACTCAGGGCCTGAGCAGTGTACCTGAACTTCTTTTGCTCGAGGCTAGCCCACTACCACTTGAGCCACAATGCCATTTCTTTTTCTGTGTATGTGGTACTGAGGAGTCAAACCCAGGGCTTCATGCATGCTAGGCAAGCACTCTACCACTAAGCTACATCCCCAGCCCCTGTACATATTTTTAAATGCAAAAAAAAAATCTATATCCTTCTCACACATCATGTATTATTGTGAATATATCCCTTTATTTCTACATGAGCTTTATAATTATTAATTTCACAACTGTATACTATTCCATTGAGTTCATACACCCCAGTCTTTTTAAACTATTTCTTCTATGCTGAATTAGTTTTGTGTCCCCAATATAATAATATGCCCCAATATATTCATAAGCTTTTTTCCCCTTTAAAAAAATAACTTATGTGAATAAGCTTTTTCTATTCTCTAGGATTTTTTTTTCTTTTGGATAAATTCCCAGAAGTACAATCACAGGGCCAAACCCTCTGAGGATTTATACTTGCACATCTCTTTTACATCTTGAACACGTGTGTCCAGACTTGACTGCATTCCCTCAGCTCAGTGTGATCTGAAAGGGCAATGTAGTTCACCCCTTCCCTGTCCTCATCCTTGACAGGGATTGGCTTATTCTACAGCTCCTTCTCCCACCAAGCTGCTGTGAATTGCTGTTTAAAAAAAATCTGTATCTTTCTCACTCAAGTAGCAGGCCAGGACCACTTTTAAGAAGCATTACTGATGACTTGACAGGGTATAAGGAAATACATATGCTAACAAATTGCAATGTACATAGACTAGTAAACCTCTCTGGAAGGCAGTTTGGCAATACATAGGCAAGTCTTCTAAAAGGTATGCTTAGTATAATTATTAGGTGTCAATTAAAAATAAAATATGTACATATACTTTAACCCAACCATTCTCTTTTACTACTTTACCGTAAGGGGCAAAAGGTAAAGACAAAAAAGATACAAATATTTAGCCATAAGCATATTTTTATAGTATTATAATAAAAATAATAACAAGTTTATGTTGCCATAAGAAATCATAATATCACTGGGTGCCGGTGGCTCACGCCTGTAAACCTAGCTACTTAGGAGGCTGAGATCTGAAGATTGCAGTTCAAAGCCAGCCTGGGCAGGAAAGTCTATAAGACTCTTATCTTCAATTTAAAAAAAAACCACCAGAAAACTAGAAGTGGTGCCGTGGTTCAAGTGGTAGAGCATTAGCCTTGAGTGAAATCATAATATCTATAAAAAAAAAACAAAACAATACTATGTTGCTGGGCACCAGTGGCTTATGCCTATAAGCCTAGCTACTCATGAGGCTGAGATCTGAGGATCGAGGTTTGAAACCAGCATAGGCAGTAGGACTCTTATCTTCAATAAACTACTCAGAAAAAGCCAGAAAGGGTGCTGTGATTCAAGTGGTAGAGTGCTAGCATTGAGCACAAATAGGCTCAGGGACAACACCCAGGCCCTGAGTGCAAACCCCAGGATTGGCAAAAAAAAAAAAAAAAAAAGAATATGTAATCACTTAAAATTGTAATTTTGCCACACTAATAACATAAACACAAGCTCATAATATATTTAATTTTAAAAGTCATAAAATAGTACTTATTGTATTATCTATTCATGTAACATATGCAGAGTTGGTTCTTCACAGTTAAGCATTCTGCAACATCAGGTCAAAAATACTAAAAAAGAGGCTGAATGCTGTGACTCATGTCTGTAATCCCAGCTACTAAGGAGGTGAAAATTGAGAGGGTCACAGTTTGAAGCCAGAAAGAGCAAAAAGTTAGTGTGACTCCGTTTCAACCAACAAGCCAGACATGGTGTCCTAAAGGTAGAAAGAGCCTGTCCCAGGATGGCCTTAGGCACTCTATCTGACAAATAACCTAAAAACAAAAAGAGCTGGGGGTATGATTCAAGTGATAAGGCATCTGCCTAGCAAGTACATGGCTCTGAGTTCAAATCATGATGCTGTATTTTAAAAAAAAACATACACATATGTATTCTAATATATTCAAATTTAGATCTGTTTTGGACATATATAGACCTTCTGTTATTGTCATTATTCCTAAACAACACAGTAAAATGCTATGTACATAACATTTATACAAGGGCAGTGAAGAGGAGGAGAGTCTGTACCATTCTGCCAACCTTCCTAGTCTTCTAGAGGTTTGACTGTAAGACTACTTTTCTTCTGCTGGTCCAGTACTGGACCTCAGAGTCTTATGATCAGCTTGCTTACTTACAGCTGGCACGCTACTACTATTTGAGCCACCCCTCCAGCTTGGTTATTTTTAAGATGGAATCATGCAGAGTTTTCTGCCTGGGTTTAGCTCATAATCATGACTCTCCAGATCTTAGTCACCTGAATAGCGAGGATTACAGACAGTGAGCCACTCATAGCATCTGGCTTGTGAGTGTGCTTAACCCTGAGGTTGACAGCCACTATCAACTAGACTTGTTAAAGAGAGAATAAATGTGCTGGGCACTGGTGGCTCACTCCTGTAATACTAGCTATTCAGGAGAATGAGATCTGAGGACCATGGTTCAAAGCTAGCCTGGGCAGGAAAAGCCATGAGACTTTTCTCCAATTAATCAACAAAAAAATGCAGAAAGTAGAGGTGTGGTTCAAGTGGAAAGAGCTTAACTTTGAGAGAAAAAAAAGTGAAAGTGTAAGGCTTGAGTTCAAGCCTCAGTACCAACACAAGGAAGAAAGGAAGGAAGGAAGGAAGGAAGGGAGGAAGGAAGGAAAGAAGGAAGGAAGGCAGGCAGGCAGGCAGGCAGGCAGGCCTAGTGAGGCTACAGAACAGCATATTACCAATGCTTTTGTTATCTGCTCAACACAGAGATCAAACCACAGTACTTGAAAGCTTGTACTCTCACGGTAGCTAGAGTAAAATGTGTTGAGCACCCTATCACAAAATGCCAATTACACACAGAAGAAGGTGTGGAAGGTCCAGAAAGGTCAAAACCAGAATCATACAATTTGGGAACTTAAAAAAAAATCTCCTTGATATTTCAAGCAATCCAAACTGTATTCTCTCTAGATAGAAGCAGAAAACAGAACAAAGTGCTCAAGGTTCTGTTATTGTTTTCTGTTGTTGTTTGTATGTCTGATTGTGTTTCTCAGCTGAGAAACAGTCGGGGGAGGGAGAACAGGATCTTGCTAGGTAACCCAGGCTGGCCTTGTATTCATGATCCTCCTGCTTCTGGAGTGCCAGGATTATAGCATGTACCACCCTGCCCAGCTACACTGAGCTATTGTTAATTTGCTATAGATACACTCCCCTCTCCTCCTGCCTTGAGATAAGCTGAGATTTAGTTAGGCATTGTGGGTAAGAAGCTTTGCACTCATCCCATGAGGCTGTATGTGCTAGTTGGTGTTATTAAACAGAACCTGTATGGTCATATGTGTTTAGAGTAAGAAGCTCTTTGGCAGCACTTCGGAGAAATGCCAGGAAGCATAGGGAACTTTTGATCAGCTCAGAACAAGAAAGGTGGGTGAAATTATGGCTTGTCTTGGTGAGGACTCTTGGCTATAAGGCTGTTTCCTTCTGAGCATCACCTGCAGCCCTCTCCTGATTTCAACCCTTCTACTTAGCCCCCAAATGAAGCAAGGAGGCACCATCCTTCTTCACGACTCGACAGGTGACTTTTGGCTGGATTGCCATCACACTAACAATGCACAAGGGAAGGTCAGGTGCAGAGCGGCAGACTGGAAAACCGTTCATTAATAATGAAGGCTAGGCACCAGTGGCTCATGGTCGCAGCTACTCAGGAGGCTGAAATATAAGGATCAAGCTTTGAAGCCAGATCAGGCAGTAAAATCTGTGAGACTCATCTCCAATTAACTAGCAAAAAGCTGGACTAGAGCTGCAAGCTGAGGGAAAGAATGAGGCACTGAGTTCAAACCTCAGAAGTGGCAATGATAGTTATTAGAAGAAGAATTTTTGAAATATACTAAAAAGACAATAGGATAATTAGAATAACCTAAACACACTGGTATTTTAGGGCCAGCTGGTATTGACTTATTAGAGCTGACTGTTAAATTATCAGAAATTGTGTATGTGTGTGTGGTACTAGGATTTGAACCTAGAACCTGAGCATTTTGCTCAAGCTGGCAATCTACCATTTGAGCCATAGCTGCCATTCCAGCTTTTTGCTGATTAATTGGAGAGAATAGTCTCTCTCCTATGATTCTACTTGGCTGGCTTCAAACTGAAATCCTCAGATCCTCAGCCTCCTGAATGGCTAAATTTACAAGCAAGAGCAACTGAAGAGGATTTTTTAAATTCACAAGTGTTTATTGAAGTGAAGGTGGCTTGAGGCTTTGATCTTCCCAGGACCTTCCCAGCCATTTCTCTCCAGAACCAGCCCATAGACAGAGTCACTGTCCCAAGGGATGTGGAGGTTTATATTACATCTAACCTCCAGGGCAGGGTTTACTAGTCTGGGTTGGTGAATTAAGATCTACTGTTTTAGGAACAGTTTGTTGACCTACTTTAAGCTGGAATGAAGCCTATCACATTCTTAGATTGGTACACACACACACACACACACACACCATCTTATGACTTTCCACCAGCCTATTTTTTTTTTTTTTTGGTGCTGGTTTTGGGCTTGAACTCAGGGCCTGGGCAATGTCCCTGAGTTGCTTTTTGTTCATGTCTAGGGCTCTACCACTTACGCCACAATCCCACTTCCAGCTTTTGGGGTAATTTAGTAGAGTCTCACAGACTTTCCTGCCCAGTTTGGATTCAAAGTGTGATCCTCAGATCTCAGCCTCCTGAGTAGCTAGGATTACAGGCATGAGCCATTAGTGCCTGGCTCCACCAGCCTGATTTTAAGTCAGGATGAGCATACCAGGAAGATGTTACCTTACGGAGGAAAAAGGTTTCAAGAGATAATTCATGTGTGCATCATCTTGAGAAGAGCTTGAGGATGAATTACTCATAAACACCAAAACACTCTGCAATTCAAAGGAAAAGGCAATTGTTAATTCCTGAAGGAAAAAGATATACATGAGTGGAGATATAATCATAAATAGATGCTCTGAGAATTAAAGCCAATTTCATCCTTATCAAGAAAAAAAGAAATGTAATCACAGTTTAACATGAACAGTATTTATATAGTCTCAGTATTTACATGACACAAATTCTGATCAGAGGATTTTATCGGAAGTTGTGCTGGATGTTCCAAAGTTGATAATTTTTGGATGCCAGTATAGGGATGTAAGCTCAAGGCTTTTCTCTCTTGCTCACAGCTGGTGTTCTACCACTTTAGCCACACCTCTAGTCCAATTTTATGCTGGTTAATTGGAGATGGAATTTCACAGACTCTTCTGCCTGGACTGACATGGAACTTCGATCCTCATATTCCAGCCTAGGCTGGATTACAGGCATGAGCCACTAGTACATGGCCATAATGTTCTAAAAGCACATTTTCCCCATTTTAACATCTTCAAAAATCAGAACACAGCTTATAGTCAGTGTGATGAGAAAGTATCTGATCATGGTTTGATTGGGAGCACTTTTCTTTTGTAGTTCCTCCTCAAATGCTGTGAAGTCTCATCAGTGAGGATCTTAAGAAATCAGGAATTCTTCATGGAAGTGAGGGGGAAGCAGATTTCAATGAAGAGGAAACAGCTACCCTTTGGCTTGTACAGCAGTAAAGCAGGATACTCCAAAGCTAAAACAATAAATATTATATATATATATATATATATATACATATATATATATATATATATATATATATATCTTACCAGGCACTGGTGGCTCATGCCTATAATCCTAGCTATTCAGGAGGCTAAATAGTTCAAAGCTAGCCTGGACAGAAAAGTCTGGGAGATTCTTATCAACCATGGGGGAAAAAATTTAGAAGTGGAGGTATGGCTCAAGTGGTAGATGGCCAATGGTGCACAAAAAAGCCACATTGGAGTGTGAGGACCTGAGTTGAGCCCCAGTATTGGCACAAAAAAATGAATAAACAAATACAGCTCTTTAAATATATCATTTTAACTATTGCTGCAAAAAAGCACAAGAGCAACTAAATTTATGTTAGTGGTTGACAACACCAGACAGCAGTCATTGGAGATGAGGATGATTGGTGCTAACTAGATAGTGATTTTTCTAATAAGGCTTCTAAACCTTTAGAAATAAAAATAATATGAATAAACATAAAAATTTTCGACTGAAGAAGTCCTGCCATCCCCATCCGCAGCAAAACAAAAGTTTTTCAACTATGAAAGTCAGAGGCAAAGTCTGAGTTTCTTCCAGTGGGACAGGCACCTCCCCCATCCCTATTGCTTCCCTGCTGCCCCCGGTAGACAGAAGACAGGTCTCCAGGGTGACGCACTGCACAGTCTCTCTTGTCACTTGGGCCTCTTGATTACTGGCTCTCAGATGACAGAGCTGGTATTTGGGAAAGTAGAAACCTTGGTGGCAGAGCCCCCTTCCCCCCTCAGCTGAACCCCAGGACCCCACATTGCCATCTGCCCCTGGGCAAAGGGCCATTTGCAGACATCACCAGGACTAGAGGAGTCAAGGCTTACAGGAGCAGGCTGGAGGCTCACTCGGGTGACAGCTGTGGCCGGCCAGGCCCGCCTACCACCCACAAGTAAATGCTTGTGAGCTCCTCCTGCAAAGCTCCACCCACTCTGCCTCCCCTTTGGGCTTTCTTTTGACCCTAGCCCAGCCTTTGCCCCTTTAAGAGAGTATCACCCTAGTAAAATGTCATTTTTTTTCCCCCAATGCATGAGAAGCCCTTTTCTTACTCCCTGGGGAAACCCTGTGCTGTAGGCTCCAAGGAAGTGTTTTTGTCTGCTTGTTTATCCTGATTGAATTAAGCTAAAAATGGCCCCAGACAGCACTCTACAGCATTGGGAGGAAATAGCCAGGCTCTGGTGGCTAGAGTATGCCTGTAATCCTAGCTGCTCAGGAGGCTGAGATCTGAGGATCCCGGGTTTAAAGCCAACCTAGGCAGCCAAATCTAGGAGACTCTTATCTCCAACTAATCACCAAAAAGTCAGAAATGGAGGTATGGTTCAGGCAGTAAAGCAGCAGCCTTATGTGAAAATGCTCAGGGAGAATGTGAGGCTCTGAGTTCAAGCCCCAGTACTGGGACAAAGTAGAGAGAGAGATAGAAAGGTAACAGAGGCCCAGATGGACCCTCAGAGCTAGGGCCTATATCAGCTCTCCATTTCTCAACTGACAGAATTTAAGCCCCTGCAGGAGAGATACTGGGAAGCAAAAGCCTAGGGACTTGGGGAAATTTCTGGTTCCTTTCATACAGCTACTGGGACCCTATTTCAGCTCCCCCAAAGGAGGAAGCTTAGTTGATCTCTTACCCTTTGGTGGTGGCAGGCCCAGATGTATTATAGCCTGAGAAGTTAAGGAAGACCATGCTCCTACTTTGAGCCTGATGGGGTGGGGCTAAGGACCCTCTTCCTGTCCAGAGTAAAGGAAGTGAGTTTTCTTTAGGAAAATCATTCAATCTGCTTCATCCAGCCCTGCAAAAAAACACCTGTTTCCAAACGATAAGCCTCAGAAACCTTAGCAAAGGATCATTTTTTCATTTGTTTCATTGTGTCTGGCCTTGTGTGAAATCACAGAAAGCTGCAAGGGGTCTACCTAGTAGACTTAGAAGACTGGAGTCTTAAAATGAAATCCTTAATCTGTCTGGCTGAGACCATCTCCTCTGGCTAAGTCTATCTCAGGCAAAAGCACAAGACCCTATCTGAAAAACAAGTGAAAAGCAAAACGTCGGGGAGCATGACTCACATGTTAGAGGACTTGTCCAGCAAGCACAAATCCCTGAGTCAGGAGAGGAATTGCATCGTCAAGCATTCCTGAAAACCGGGAAAAAGAGCACAGGGGTCAGGAAGCAAATGGACTCTGCGCCAGGCTGTAAAGGGCCTTGCCTTACACTCTGTGTGCTCAGAGTGGTAGAGTTAGAATTTGGGGCTGCACTTGAAGCAGATGGGAGAGAGTTTGTTTAAGACATAGATTTCCAAGGAGAGAAAGACTCAGGTAGAGAAATCTCTTCCCAAAGTAGGCCTACTTCAGTCTGTATTGGCACCAGTATATCGATGCCCACCCCAGGCACCTGTCATGGTCTAAGGGTAACCTCTATCAGGAAAGATACCCCCTGCTTTCTCATGGTGTCCCCCCACCTCCTGCCCAGACCCCTGCTTTGCTCCAATAGGAAAGAGAAGTCACAGCACTGGAAAGCTGGCATGCCCAGAAAAAACAAACATGGTTGTGTAATAAGAAATTGCATTAAGGTAAATTAAGATGAATTGGGCGCCAGTGGCTCACCCCTGTAATAGTAGCTACTCAAGAGGCTGAGGTTTGAGGATCAAGGTTTGAAGCTAACACTGGCAAGAAAGTCTGTGAGACTCTTATCTCCAATTAACCAGCAAAAAATGCTAGAAATGGAGCTATGGCCCAAGTGGTAGAGTACCAGCCTTGTGAGGGGGAAAAAAACGGAGAGAATTCTTGAGTTCAAACCTCAGTACCTGAAAAATAATCATGATAATGATCATAAATGTTTCTGAAGATATTTTTTTCTCTGTTTGGTGGTACAAGGCTCTAATTTTGTAACCTTGGCCATTGATGAAACCACAACTGATTTTTATTATTCAAAACAACTTTTAAAAATATTTATTTATTTGGTCAGTTGTGGTGCTTAAACTCTGGGCCTGGGCGCTGTCCCTGAGCTCTTCAGCTCAAGGCTAGCACTCTACCACTTAAGCCACAGCACCACTTCCGGTTTTCTGAGCAGTTTATTGGAGATAAGAGACTTTCCTGGCCAGTGTAGCTTTGAACCACAATCTCAGATCTTAGCCTCCCGAGTAGCAAGGATTACAGGTGTGAGCCACCAGCGCCCAGCCTCAAAACAGCTTTTTATAGTCAAAGCATCAAGATAAAATACATGTCTTCTCCCCATCCGCCCCCCACCAACATCACACTTCTTGGCAGATATACCTAGAAGAAAGCATTGAAACTTTTATAATGATGATAAAAAAAAATTCACACATCAGATTTCACTATTTCTTCCTGTTAAATCTTCCCCTTAATTTAACTTCCTTTTAGTGGCTTAATTTAAGATTTGATTTGGACATCATTCAATCACTGTATGGGATCATGTTGCTCTGAAATAAAAGGATTGTGTCAGATGCACTTGAAACCGGTTTTCAGACCCCAGGCCCCAAATCCAGGAGTCTCAAGTTAGTAAGACCACTCACCCTCTTAGCCAAGTGAAGAGACATGGCAAAGGGCAGAGAAAGGAGATTTAGTTCATGGCAGCCATGGGAAGACTTCAAGACATCTTGAGCTGTCTTCAGACACAGACATTGGTTGCAGGTTAAATAGGGAGAATTGGGGCAGTGGGTGAGTAAAGTATGCAGCGTTAGAACAATCTCAAGTTGAAGCTATGGCTTGGTTGACCATTAGCTGAGACCTGGAGAAGTCAAGAGAAATTACCACTTTATTACTGGAACAGAATGGGAGCAAGGCGATCTCCTGAGTTTGGGCTGTTTTCTTTGAGATGTTAAGAATACATTGTCTGTTTGAGAGACAGTGTGCCTTCTACACAAAATGCTTATCTGGATCTTCTCTTTCCTCCTACACATCAGGTGATAGCAAAGGGGCTGCAGCTGAAAACAGCTCAGCTCAAAGGGCACAGATACAAAGCTGGGGGACTGTGAGGTAATTCACAGAAGCCAGCAAAAGTATCTTCTAAGTTGCCTCTTACGCAAGGAGAATGTTGGCTGTGTTCAGACGGTCATCTCTTTTTTCTGGAAATCTGCGGGTAAACTCCAGTGTGACTTTCCTGTTTCTCTGGACTGGCTGAACTCAGCTTCTAGGATTTTTCTTAAGGAATAAAATATCAGTGCTATGTTCTCAGTTCTGGTTTAAGACTGCTTTTAAGAATAAAGATCAAGGCTGGGAAGGTGGCTCAGTGGTAGTAGAGTGCTTGCCTAGCATGCATGAAGCCCTGGGTTCAATTCCTCAGCACCACATAAGCAGAAAGAGCCAGAAGTAGCATTGTGGCTCAAGTGGTAGAGCGCTAGCCTTGTGCAAAAGAAGCTCAGGGACAGTGCCCAGGCCCTGAGTTCAAGCCCCAGGACTGGCAAAAAATAAAAAATAAATAAAGATCAATTTCAAACCCCAAATACCAACGAACACGAGGCCAAAACCACATGAAAAGTCTTTACTTAACTGCCAGTGAAAGGGCCCAGGGGTCTTAGCTACTTCCAGCAGAGTCACCATGCTCCCCAAACCTTTTGCTTTCAGCCTGAAACCAGCTTCCTAGCTCTGTGCAGTGATGGACTCCATCACGAATGTGACCAATTTGTTTGGCAAGATGTGATTTTTTTTTTAAACTCCCTACATTCACCAGTCACGATTCTTCCGCAGGCGTTTAGCGACTCCCTCTCTGCACCCATCAGGCCCAGCTGCCAGCTGTTCCCTTCCAGTCTGCCCTCCTCTCTCCCTCTGGCAAATCCATATACCATTTACTTTTCTGCAGTGTTGACATCTCCTTAAAATAGATGAACACCAATCTCCTGCTGCAGCTCAATAATCTTTCCTAGAAGGTAGCTGAAGCCAGGAGCTGGTGGCTCATGCCTGTAATCCTAGCTACTCAGGAGGCTGAGATTTGAGGATCAGGGTTTGAAGCCAGCTGGGAAGGAAAGTCTGTGAGACTCTTACCTTCAATTAGCCAGCAAAAAGCCCAAACTAGAGGTATGGCTCAAGCAGTAAAGCACCAACCTTGAGAGAGAAAAGATAACTTAGGTGACCAGGCCCTGAGTTCAAGCACCAGTACCAGCACACACACACGCACACACAAACACACACACAGATACACACACATAGACACACACAATTACACAATCATACAATCACACAATCACAATAGTACTCACCCACTTACATAGGCTTTTAAAATTACAAAGCACATCTTTGGCAGTACTGGGATTTGAACTCAGGACCTTGTACTTGCTAAGCAAATGCTCTATTACCTGAGCCATTCCTCCAAAAAGCTTTTCCTTCCCTCCCTCCCTAGTTCCCTCCCTTCCTTCCTCCCTTCCTTCTTCCCTTCCTCTCTTCTGTCCCTCCTCCCTCCCTTTTTCCTTCCTTCCTTCCTTCCTTTTTTCCTTCCTTCTTTCCTTCCTTCCTTCCCCTTTTTTGTCAGTACTACAGTTTGAATTCAGGTACTTTGCCAACTGACCCACACCCCCAGTCCTACAAAGAAAGCATTTGACCACTGTGATTTTTATTTACCATTTCCTGCAACCAACAAAACAAGTCTAAGTGCTATTTCTAGTTTATAGACAAGGAAATTCAGAAGCTGGAAATGGTAGCTCAAGCCTACAATCCCAGTTACTTGAGAGGGAGAGACAGAATCTCTCTCAGAAAACAGAACAAAAGCAAAAGGACTGGAGGCATGGTTCAAGAGGCGAAGTGGAGCCGGGTGCCAGTGGCTCATGCCTGTAATCCTAGCTACTCAGGAGGCTGAGATCTGAGGATCATGGTTCAAAGCCAGCCCGGGCAGGAAAGTCTGTGAGGCTCTTATCTTCAATTAACCACCAGAAACAGAAGTGGCACGTGGCTCAAGTGGTAGAGTGCTTGCCTTGAGCTGAAGAACACAGGGACAGCGCCCAAGCACAGAGTTCAAGCCCCATGACCGACCCCCATACACACACACAAAAAGAAAGAGTTGAAGTGGGGCTCAGAATGAGGCTTAGTGGCATAGTGCTTGCCTAGCATTCATGAAGCCCTGGGTTCAATTGCTCATTACCACATAAACAGAAAAAGCTGGAAGTGGTGCTGTGGCTCAACTGGTAGAGTACTAGCCTTGAGCAAAAGAAGCTCAGAACAGTGCTTAGGCCCTGAGTTCAAGCACCAGAACTGGCACACACTCAAAAAAAGTTGAAGTGGGGCTGGGAAGTTGGCTCAGTGGTAGAGCGCTTGCCTTGCATGCTCGAGGCCCTGGGTTCAATTCCTCAGCACCACATAAGCAAAAAGAAAAAAGCCGGGAGTGGCGCTGTGGCTCAAGTGGTAGAGTGCTAGCCTTGAGCTGAAGAGCTGAGGGACAGTGCCCAGGCCCAGAGTTCAGGCCCCACGACCGGACCCAAAAAAAAAAAAAAAAGTTGAAGTGGCATAGTGCTTGCCAACTACTGTGAAGCCTTGGGTTCAATCTACAGTGTCGGAAGGAAGGAAGGAAGGAAGGAAGGAAGGAAGGAAAAGCCTAAATCACAAATGTAAAGATATATGGGGGAGAGTCTGGACTTTAAAAACACAAACTTTCAGTGTTCATTTTGATGAATATTGACAAAGGTACAGTTTGAGTATCCTTACTCCAAAGCGCCTGGAAATACAAGTATTTTGGGTTTAGGATTTGTTTTCTGATCTGAACTGGAATGAACCCAACTTTAAACATGAAATCCATTTATTTTCCTATATAGCTTATATATATATATATATATATATATATATATATATATATAATCCAAAGGTGATTTACACATTTTGAGCACACCTACACTTCCATTGTAACCTGTCCCATGAAATTGAGGGTGCAACTTTCTACTTACAGAGTCATGGGGACATTTTAAATACTTTTGGAGCATTTCTGATTTGATATAATTCAGATTACAAATGTTGAATCTGTACATACTTACGTAACCATCACCCCAAATGGGAAAAGCTCTATCACTCAGAAACTTCCCTTTCTCAGTGAGCTCAACCACCTTTTGCCTTCTATACTTCTATAGTGTGGATTCATCTTGCCTTGAACTGAACCCCCAAGTTCTGTATTCTGTATTCCATTCTGTTTCTATTTTGGAACTAACACAATGGACACCCTGGGTTCCACTGGCTATAGTCTATTAGCAAGCCAGGCTGAGGGAGAGTCAGAGAAGAAAAAAAAAACCTAGGCAGATAGGGAGAGAAAACAAGAAGACCAAATGAAAACACCCCTTTTGCTTTCTGAGGACCACAGAAAACAGATCAGAGCCTTGGTGGAGACAAACCTCTGACCACCCTGAAGCTGACAAAGGTAGGGGACAGGTGTCCCTCCCCTTAGGTCCTTACGGTGAGATGGACAGCAATCCAGCCAGATGCCAGAACAGCTGAGACTTGCCTGGCACAGATATAAAAGGGAAACCCCAAGAATACTGCAAGCAGACTACCAATTTCCAGATCCCATCTCCCTTTCTTGTCCCCCCAAAAGTCTATACTCTTCTCCTTCTTGCCCAGGAAGCAGATGGACAGGACCTCACAGGGCGTAAGGCAGCCCGCCCAGCCAGGGGTCTTAATTGAGGGCTTATACCAACAGCCAAGAGGCTGTTTGCATCTTCTTTGGCACCTTTACTCTCATTTTCAAATATACTTCATCTCTGCTCACATTTTTCCTGCCTCATTGATTCTTAATCTGGTGGAGTAAAGAAAAAAACCAAGACTTCTAGATGATATCCAGGCTACAGTTTTTCAACGCAGTTGTAGGTCAGTTGGTTGAGAGGATCTTGTAGTTTCATGATTTTTGACATCTTTGTGGAGCATTGCCAATGCCCCATCAAGGCCAGGTTCTGAAGTGAACCTCGCTGCTGCTCTCTGGCCTTCCCCAGAAAAGCTGTTATAACGTTGAAAGGACTAGAGCCCAAATCCTTATCTCCACAACCTCTAGAACCATCTTGCTGACCTTGATCTGCCAAAGCAGAGATCTGGGGCCACCTGTTTGCAGGAACATCCTGGATTTAAAAACAAAAAACAGAAAATTTCCTTTTTGTGGATTTTACAGGAGAAATGGAGGAGAAACCCTGTCTCCATTGGTGGGAGAGGGGGTAAGAAAAGAAGCCATGATTTAAAAAAAAAAAAAAAAAAGCAGCTTGTTTTACTGCTCAGAATGTGAGAGTCACTAAAACTAGGCAGACCGCCTAGCCGGCTTCCATTAAGGAAAGGACACAATACAATTAACCTTATCTGGGTATCTGCCCAGTTTCCTGCTAAGCTCTGTGTTCAGTCTAGCAGGCTAGAACTGGTTCCCTGGGATCTGATTTCTACCCCAGTGGCGGCTGGCAAATGTTTAACAGATGACTGTCCAGAAGGGGAGCAAAGCCTTGCTGGGTAGTGTCCATAGAATTCTCATGTGTCCCATTCACCAAAGGCAGATTTGACAGTCAGCTTTGGTGACCGGCTCCAGAATGCACCAGCCTGACTCCCATGTGCTTATTTAGAACCCAATTTCCCCACTGACAGTGAAGAGCAGGGTGGCAGAGGCGCCCTTGCCTGGCACATCAGCAATCTCCAAAGTGAATGGTGTGGCCTTGTGGCCACTGCCAGCTGTCTGCAAGCAATCTGCTCTCTGAAACCTCGATTTCTGCTCCGTCACCAGTTTTGCAAGGGATTTCTCTTCCTCCTTCAGATTTCCCCGAGAAACCTCCAAAGTCATGTTAAAGGGAATTCATTTAAGGTAGTACAAGGTGAATTCCCACCAGTCTTCCTAACACAGAGTCAGCCTTTGCCAGCCTCTAACTTCCTTTGGTGAGTTGGGGGAGGGGGGGACCAGGGGAGGCGCCATATGCTCATCGTTCTAAGTGTTTCAAATGTCCCTCAACATGAGCTTGCTTTCTTGTTTGGTTTGATTTTCCCTTTAAAGACTCATTGCAGGCAAGCCTAAGAATGCACTCACTTCCGGTCCCCAAATGAACATCCGCAGCCTTGAAGGGAGGGAAAAGGAGGGCAGGAAGAGATTTGCTGAAAACTGCAGTCAAGCCAGGAAGCCGGCAGGGAGCAGGCGCTGGGTTTGTAAATGCCGTAGAGAGAGCTGCTGCTCTGCCACCTTGTTCATCCTGGTGACCAGGAGAGGAGGCGGCGGCATGGATGGAAATGTCCAGGTTCCTAAAACATGATGGAATGATTACTGGCATTTTGTTGTTTAAATCAACATACTTGCTTTTATTGTTCTCAGATTTGTGTTCTCTCTTGCACTCCCTCTTACACACACATTCACACACACATATATACACAGAGTTTAACTAGCACTTACTCTCCTGATTTTCTTCTCCTGAATGTGTTTAACTTGTCTCAGTTCTTTGCTGCCCGCCTCACTCCTGTTCTGCTCTGAGCTGGCTGTTCTAAGCTTTGTTTTCTGATCTGTCTCTCTTCCTTTCCTTCCTGCCTTTCCTTCTTTCCTTCCTTCCTTCTTCTCTTTTACTTTCTCCCTTCCTTCCTCCCTTCCTCCCTTTCTACTTTCCCTTCTCTCCCTCCTTCCTTCCCTCCCTTCCTCTCTCCTTCCTTCCTGTCTTCCTTTCTTCCTTCCTTGCTTTCCTGCTTTCCTCAGGGCCCCGGCACTCTCCCTTAGCTTTTTTTGCTCAAGGCTGATACTCTACCACTTGTGTGCCACAGCTCTACTTCTAGTTTTTTTCTGGTTACTTAGAAATAATCTCATGACGGTCTGGGAATGTGGCTTAGTAGTAGATTACTTGCCTAGCATGCATGAAGTCTTGGGTTTGATTCCTCAGTACCACACAAACAGAAAAAGCCAGAAGTGGTGCTGTGGCTCAAGTGGTAGAGTGCTAGCTTTGAGCAAAAAAAAAGCTCAGGGCTGGGTATGGTGGCTCATGCCTGTAATCCTAACTACTCAAGAGGCTGAGATCTGAGGATCGAGGTTCAAAGTCAGCCCAGGCAGGAAAGTCCATGAGACTCTTATCTCCAATAAACCACCAGAAAACTCAAAGTGGCACTGTGGTTCAAGTGGTAGAGTGCTAGCCTTGAGCTGAAGTGCTAAGAAACAGCGCCAGGCCCAGAGTTCAGGCCCTACAACCAACAACAACAAAAAGCAACAGCAGCAGCTCAGGACCTGAGTTCAAGCCCCAGGACTGGGAAAAAAAAAATCTCTTGAAAATTCCTGCCTGGGCTGCTGGCTTTGAACAGTGATGCTCAGTCCTCAGCCTCCTATGTAGCTAGGGTAACAAGTCTTAGCCACCCTCATCTGGTTGATCTGCCCATTTCTTTTGCAGGAATTTTAATTTTCCATTTTTAACCCTTTTATGATTGTTAGAAATTTAAATCATTATCCAAGCTTGCTGGCTCTCTTATTCTATAGAGGATCTTCCATGTTGTGTGTTCATTGAAGTCCTCTGGCACTTTACTTGATGACTGCCCTGAAGTGTTCAAAGCAGAGGTCTCTGGCAGGCACAGGTGGCTCACACCTGTAATCCTAGCTACTCAAGAGGCTGAGATCTGAGATTAAGCCTTGCAGCCAATCCAAGCGGGAAAATCTGTGAATCTCTTGTCTCCAGTTAACCACCAAAAAGCCAGAAGTGGAGCTGTGGCTCAAGTAGTAAAGGGTAGGCCTTGAGCAAAAAAGCTAGGCAGGAACAAGAGGCCTCCAGTTCAGGCTCCAGTACACACACACACACACACACCGAGGTTCCTGCCCTTAGAGACTTTGCAGTCTAGGAAAGGGGGAAATAATAACAACTTCTAGGCTACCCTGACAGCTTTCCACATGTCAAGGCCTCAATTCTTGAAGTGGACACTAAGGTTAGTCCCCATTTTCCACTGGTCATAACTGAGGTTCAGAGATGTTAAGTTTGCCAGAATCACACAACTGGTAAATGACAAAGCTGAGTATGACACTGTGATTCTAACCCAGAACTTCAGCCCTTACCATTGTATGACACTGTTTAATACTCAAGTAAAACAAGACGGAGAGTGCTGAGAGCAGAATCGAAGGTGCTTCCTGATAACTCTCCCTTTTAGAGGTGGTGAGTTCCCTGGTCCAGGAGGTATGTAAACAGACACTTCCGGCCCCCAGAAGCCCTTTCACGCATTGGGAATGATGACTTTAACAAGTGGCCCATGAACTGACCCCAGGAGGAATGTTTCTTTATGCATAGATTGAAGGGAGAAGATTTCAGAGTAGAAGACCCTAGGGACCAAATCCCCAGAACTTATAACACGCAGCTTCTTTAGCTCCAAATGAGTCCTTATCTGCCACAAAGCTCCACAAACAACCACTTGTAGTCATGTGTCATATAACAAAATTCAGACATTTTGATCAATGATGCCTTAAAACTACACATGGTTGCTTAAGACTAGAATGGAATGGGCCAAATCCTAACACCTAGTATTTATCTCTACCTTTCTTATGTTTAGCTACATACATACTTCATACTGTACCCCAATTGTCTGCAGTGCTCAGGACAGAAACATGCAGGAGAGATTGTAGCAGAGGGGGATTTAGATACCACTATGTAGCCTGAGGGTGTCATAGGCTACACAATCTAGGTTTGTATAAGTTGCCCTATGTTGGTTGCTTGCCAATGAAGTCACCTAGCAACATATTTCTTACCATATCCCACAATTAAGGGATGTTAGTTGTGTCTAACAATAGCCTGTAACAGTTAAAGAAGCAAGACTTGTCAGGCATCGATGGCTCCTGCCTATAAAATTAGCTACTCAGGAGCCTAAGATCTGAGGATTGCAATTTGAAGTCAACTTAGCCAGAAAAATCAGACATTCTTATCTCCAATGAAGTAGCAAAAAGGCAGAAGTGGAGGTATGTTTCAAGTGACATAACACCAGCCTTGAAAGAAAAATAAAAGTAAGAGCACAAGGCCCTGAGTTCAAATGGCATTATGAGCACAAGAAAAAAGACGCAAGATGTGATCCTTTAAATAAATAAATGAAATAGCCCGGTGCTGGAGGCTTATGCCTGTAATCCTAGCTACTCAGGAGGCTGACATTTTAGGATCACAGTTCAAAGCCAGCCTGGGCAGGAAAGTCTGTGAGACTCTTAGCTCCAAATAAACCACTCAGAAAACCAGAAGGGGCACAGTGGCTCAAGTGGTAGAGTGCTAGCCTTGAGCTGAAGAGCTGAGGGACAGTGCCCAGGCCCAGAGTTCAAGCCCCACAACCACCAAAAAAAAAAGGGGCGGCTGGGGGCTGGGAAGGTTGAGGCCCTGGGTTCGATTTCTCAGCACCACATAAGCAAAAAGAAAAAAGCCAGAAGTGGCGCTGTGGCTCAAGTGGTAGAGTGCTAGCCTTGAGCTGAAGAGCTGAGGGACAGTGCCCAGGCCCAGAGTTCAGGCCCCATGACCGGACCCAAAACAAAAAAAAAAAAAGAAAGAAAAAAAAGGGAGGACTGGGAAGGTGGTTCAATGGTAGAGTGCTTGTCTTGCATGCATGAGGCCCTGGGTTCAATTCCTCATTGCTACATAAGTGGAAAAAACTGGAAGTGGCGCTGTGGCTCAAGTGGTAGAGCGCTAGCCTTGAGCTGAAGAGCTGAATGGCAGCACCCAGGCCCAGAGTTCAGGCCCCACAACCAACCAAAAAAAAAAAAAATTCTCAACTGGGTGCCAGCAGTCCATGCCTGTAAACCTAGCTACTCAGGAGACTGAGATCTGGGGATCATGGTTCAAAGCCAGCCAGGGCAGGAAAGGCAGAGACTCGTATCTCCAATAAACCACCAGAAAATCAAAAGTGGTGCCTGTGGCTCAAGTGGTAGACCACTTGCCTTGAGCTGAAGAGCTGAGAGGGACAGCGCCCAGGCCTAGAGTTCAAGACCTATGACAGACAAAAAAATAAAAAAAAAAAAAAACAGTTCTCAAACCATGCTCCTGAATTTATTTCGTACGATTCCACAAGTCTAACTCATTGCTTCTGTTACCAACTTTCAGTAGATTCATCAAAACTTTTACATTTTTTTCCTTTAAATGTTCTGTTGTTATTACAGAAGTGATGTAGAGAGGAGTTATAGTTATGTAAGTCAGGTAGTGCATATATTTCTTTTGTGTTTATAGTGAATTTCCTTTCACAGAGTATCTTCCATCCCCTCCCTCTCTCCCAGTCCCTCCCTCTCATACATTTCTTTGGGGCAATGTTAATCCTTCCTTGCTTTCTCACCGTTTTTCCCTCCCATCCCCACCCACAAATTATGTAGCTCATTTTCAACATAGTGTCTAGTGAGGACCACTGCCCCATTTATTCAGTTTGTCCCTCTATTTCTGTGTCCACCCTTACACTCCCAAAGACAGATAAATGAACAAACAAGACAAAAAGAGAAGGAAATGAAAACAGCAACAAAAATACCACTTGTTCCCATTTCCTGGGGTTCATTTGTTTCTGTAAATACTATTTTGTATGGTCAGATGCACAGAGGCATTGTGCCTTTATGTTCCTAAGAGTATCCTCCTTTGGTCTCAGTGTGTGCAGATGCCTAGAGTCCAGCATAATTTATCATATCCCTGTGTATTTTTAGATCTAGCTTCTAGATATGAGAGGAAAAAAAAAGTTCACTATTTGTCTCTCTGAATTTGGCTTACCAAGTAACATGATTTGTTCTAGGTTTGTCCATTTCCCTGCAAATGACATAATATTATTCTTTCTAATGGCTGTGTAAAATTCCACTGTATATAGGTACCACATTTTTGGGATCCACTCATCTATTGTAGGATATCATCCTAGCTTGGCTATTATGTATAGTACAGCAATGAACATGGATGTACAAATGTCTTTATGAGGAAGTGGCGCTGTAGCTCAAGTGGTAGAGTGCTCGCCTTGAGCTGAAGAGCTGAGGGACAGTGCCCAGGCCCAGAGTTCAAGCCCCACGACCGACACACACACACAAAAAAAACAAATGTCTTTATGGTATCTTGGCTTGTGATGTTCTGGGTAGATGCCCAGGAATACATTCCTTAACTTTTTTGCAGCAAGGCTAGTGCTCTATCACTTGAGCCATACCTCCACTTCAGCTCTTTGGTGGTAAATCAGAGATAAGTGTCTTGTGGACCTTTGTGCTCAGGATAGCTTTAAACCAAGATCCTCAGATCTCAGCTACTTGTATAGCTGGAATTCCAGGCATAAGCTACAGGCACCCAGTGCTATACTATTTTCTATAAAGTGCATGCTCATTGGAATTTTCATATCTCCAGAAGTCCTGGAACTGGTTCCCCGGCGATGACACAGACAGAACTATTAGGCCTTCATTGGGTCACTTACACCTGTCAGCATGGCGGACAGAGGTGAGGAACACAGCCATCCACTCTGTACCCCCTTCTGATAGTAACCAAGCATTTCACAAGTGTGTAACATGTGGGTGGTTCTTTGTCTCCCCGAGCAGGACACAAGCTGTATCATCAGACCCAGGCTCTGATCCTAGGTGTGCTGATTTGTCGATGGTTGACCTTCAGCAAGTTTCCAACCTGCCTGGGTCTAGCTTCCCAACAATGACTTGAGGATGGCAATGGTCCCTCCCCTTTAGTATTGCTCTGAGCTATCAGTAAGGTCTTGGAAGAACTGCCTAAGGTGTAGCAAGCAAGGAGGTTCCAGAATGAGCCCATCACTGTGTGACTCCTCATAGTCTCATGATGAAGATCCATTTTACAGTTGAGGAAATTGAGGCTGGAGAGATGAACTACCCTGCTCTGAACACCTCCAGCACCCTAAAGGCCACACAGGAACTAGATTCCTTCTCCCAGAAACTAGGATGTTGTTCCCAAGGAATGAAGAATTCAGGAAATGTTTCTTCTTGTCCTGAAGTCCCAGCCTTCCTTCAAAGCAGTGTCATCCACAACTCTTACAGATTATAACCTGGGCAAGATGCTCTATACCTTTGTATACACATCTCCTATATTTTTTGTTTTGTTTTTGTGTCCATCCTGTGGCTTGAACTCAGGACCTGGTATTGTACCTGCATTTCTGACTGAAGGCTAAAGCTTTACTACTTGAGCCACAGCTCCACTTTGGGTTTTTTGTTGTTGTTGTTGCTTATTTTTTGTTTCAGTTTTGGGGTTTCTGGTGGTTAATTGGTGATGAGTTCCATGGACTTTCTTGCCTGACTGGCTTTGAACCACAATCCTCAGATCTCAGCCTCCTGAGTTGATAGGATTACAGGCATGAGTCACCAGTGCCCAGCTGACATTGCCTATAGTTTTTACTAGGATACAGTTTCTGAGCTAACTCAAGGTAGGAAATGCCTCGTGCTTAAAAAGTAGCTTTTTAAAGAGGGCCCAGCAGTTAGAAAAATATCTGATGTAGGGCTGGGAAGGTGGCTCAGTGGTAGAGCGCTTGCCTTGCATGCTCGAGGCCCTGGGTTCGATTCCTCAGCACCACATAAGCAAAAAGAAAAAAGCCGGGAGTGGCACTGTGGCTCAAGTGGTAGCGCGCTAGCCTTGAGCTGAAGAGCTGAGGGAGAGCGCCCAGGCCCAGAGTTCAGGCCCCACGACCGGACCCAAAAAAAAAAAAAAAGAAAAATATCTGATGTATTCCAAAGCTAGATTGAAATTAACTAGTTTATGTTTGTGTGACACCTTTTATGGAAAGAATGTAATTACTAGTTGCCTAAATATGTATATGTTTACATATATAAAAACACTAAGTGAGTAGGATTATAAATTTGGCTTACAATTCATGATACATGCAATAGTATTTAAAATGACAGCATACTTGCTTGGGAGCTGATGGCTCACTCCTGTAATCCTAACCACTCAAGAGGCTGAGATCTGAGGATTGTAGTTCAAAGCCAGCCCAGCAAAAAAGAGCTAAGCAAGAGAATGAGTCCCGGAGTTCAAACTCCAGGAGTGGTGTGTGTGTGTGTGTGTGTGTGTGTGTGTGTGTGTGTGTGTGTGTGTGTGTGCGTGCGCGTGCGCACACGCACGCGCACACACACAAATAAATAAAGTAGCTAAGTAGCTCTTTTAAAAACATCCATGATTGAAAAAGCTTCAGACCCTGAGTTTAAGTCCTAGTACCAGCACACACACACACACACACACACTATCTTTTTTACATAACTAAAACCCAACAAATAGCTGGGCACTGGTGGCTTGTGCCTGTAATTCTAGCTATTCGGGAATCTGAGATCTGAGAATCTTGGTTTGAAGCAAAGTTTGGCAGACAAATCCAAAAGAAAAGTGAACCACCAAAATGCCAGAAGTGGAAGTATTGCTCAAATGATAGACTGCCAACCTTGAATGAAAAAGTGAAGGGATAGCACCCAGGCCCTGAGTTCAAGCTCCAGTATTGACACAAAAACAAAACAAAGGCAAACTCTTGTTAGTGAACACCTAACCTTGCCACTCCCTTAGCAGAGAAAATGATTAGTTGGCAGAGCCAGGCCTTGAGGCTTCGAGTTTGACTAGGTGTTGTCAATGTGCAGCGCTCTCTTCCTAGGGACTATGGGGAAGTGTTCCCATGGAGACAGTGACCACAGAGAGAGCACCTGTGCCTTCAGCTGCAGGAGGCCATGTGGCAGGAAGCACCTTGGGCCTCTGGCAGTTTCGTGGGCCCTGTAACACAACCACCAGGTCCACACTGACACTCCCTTCACCAGTTCATGGGAAATACCCACTAGCTGGGCTGAGGTCCTTCTGAAAGATTCAAGCAGAGGCTCTTTCAGTCCGTACAAAAACTAGAGTAGAGAGGTTTACTTTTGTTTAGGTTTGACAGTGCCGAGCAGCACTGTGGCAGGTGGCCACAGTGAATATTGAGCTCAGGGACCTTTGCAGTTGGTTTGTGGGGCATAGCCTGTCACAAATGGCAAGTCATCTTTCGGTTGCTGTTGAACTTCCTCCACACCTCTGGGTTTTTGCAGAGAGCAAGCAAACAACTTGTAATCCTCCAACTGGGAAGTTCCAAGGGCACCGCAAAGCGTGTCACCACGCCTTTGCCCTGGCTGCTCAGTGTGGCTGCAGATTAACCAGAGTTCAGTGAGCTCATCTCAAAAGCTCCTTTTCAAGACACTGGTGGCTCACACCTGTAAGTCTAGTTACCCAGAAAGCTGGGATCTGAGGATCTGAATTTGAAGCCAGTCCAGGCAGAAAAGTCCTTGAGACTCTTATCTCCAATCAACCAGCAAAAAAGTCAGTGTGGAGCTGTGGCTTAAGTAGAACCACTCCAGCCTTGAGTGAAAAGGCTAAGGGATCACATCCAGGCCCTGAGTTCAAGCTCCAGTACCAGCGCACGCTCACACACACACACACACACACACACACACACACACACACACACACACACACACACACACACATTTCCAATGTGTGTGCTTTGCTTTAAATTTGAAGCTGGTTTCTGCCTGTGTTTAGGGATAGTTACTTCATGACTTGTTTTGGTCAGTAGTTGGGCCTGAAGTCAGAGCTTAGGTGCTGTCCCTTAGCTTTTCTGCTCAAAGCTGGAGCTCTATCATTTGAGCCATACCTCCCACTTCAGGCTTTTTGCTGGTTAACTGGAGATTAGAGTCTGACAGACTTTCCTACCTGAGTGTTTTTGAACCTCTATGATCCTCAGATCTCAGCCTGTTGAGGAGCTAAGATTACAGGCATGAGCCACCAGCACCAGACTTAGGTAGATGTATTTGTGTTTGAAGAAGCTTAATGACATACTCAAGAACCCAATGTGACAACGTGTTTGCTTTCAGGAAGAGAACACTTTCCAGAAAGATGTCTTGGAGGGGAAAAAGCACCCAGGGCAGCAGTCCACAGTAGCAGCTGGTGCATCTGTTTTGTTTTTGTTTTTTGTGGGTTTTGTTTTTTTGTTTTTGTTTTTTGTTGGTTGTGAGGCTTGAACTCTGGGCCTGGGGGCTGACCCTGAGCTCTTCAGCTCAAGGCTAACAGTCTACCACTTGAGCCACAGTGCCACTTCTGGTTTTCTGGTGGTTTATTGGAGATAAGAGTCTCATGGACTTTCCTGCCTGGGCTGGCTTTGAATCATGATCCTTAAATCTCAGCCTCCTGAGTAGCTAGGATTACAGGCGTGAGCCACTGGTGGCCGAATCAGCTGGTACATCTGTAGCAAAACCACTACACTTGCTGACAGGTACTACTTTGACATTTCACTCTTGAGTGGTACATACCTGCATGTATGCACAAACAATAATGAGGATACATATATAAATGCATATATGCAATGGTGAATACATACTTGTTCACACACTGATGAGCTGATGGTCTCTGGGCTCAACATCTCAATCCTCAGTAGTATCAAAGATACCATCAGCCTCCATGTTGGCTGGAGCCCACTCTTTCCAACATGAGTTCCTTCTTCTTCTTCTTCTTCTTTTTTTGGTACAGTCCCAGGACTTGAACTCAGGGCCTGCATGCTGTTCCTAAGCTTTTTTGTTCAAGGCTAGTGCTCTATCACTTGACTCACAACTCCACTTTTGGTTGTGTGTGTTTATTTAATTGGAGATGGGTTAGATTTCCCTACCTGGTCTGGCTTCAGACTGCAATCCTCAGATCTCAGCCTCCTGAGTAACTAAGATTATGGACATGGGCCACCAACACCCAGCAAGTTCTTATTAAAAAAAAAAAAAGTTGCAGTCAATTTTTAGTATATTTGGGCTATATATAATCTCTGTATCTATCCTTGTCTTTTTTTTTTGGGGGGGGGGGGGAGGGTCAGTCATGGGCCTAGGTGCTATCCTTGAGCTCTTTTATGCTCAAGGTTAGCATTGTATCACTTTGAGCCAGAGCACCACTCACAGAGTTTCTTGCCTGGGCTTGCTTTGAACTGTGATTCTCAGATCTCACCCCTCCAAGTAGCTAGGATTACAGGGATGAGCCACCAGCACCTGGCTTACTTAAATCCCTCTTTAAAAAAAAAAAAACTATTTTAGTCATTAGCATACATTAGTTATGCAAGCTCATTATAACATTTCCATGTACCTTATCACTCTTCAGTGTGTGTGTGTGTGTGTGTGTGTGCGTGTGTGTGTGTGTGTGTGTGTGTGTGTGTGTTTACATAGCAATCCTGGGTCTTGAATTAAGGGCCTGGGTGCTGTCCTAGATAGATAGAGCTAGATAGAGCTGGTGCTCTATCACTTGAGCCACACCTCCTCCTCTGAGTTTTTGGATATGAGAGTTTCATGGACTTTCCTGCCTCAGATCTCAGCCTCCTAACTGGTGGCTCTTTTTTTTTTTTTTTAAATCTCTTCCCTCTGCCCCTTCTTAAAACATTTTCTACAGGTTTCATTGTTCTATTTTTGTGTACCCACATCCATTTTAAGTGGAGGACAAAATCTCAGACTAACAGCTTCTCTCCAAGTTTACCCAAATATGGGGAAAATACAAATGGAGTGCTTTAGTTTTCTATTTCTCTTCTGTAAATATGTGCGCCACAAGGATTTGTGGTCTACAGGCCAGGAGTGGCGCAATGCTGAGCAGGCTACCCTACACACACACACACACACACACACACACACACACACACACACAGATCCCTCCCCAGCTAATCTCTTTCTCTTCTTTGTACCTACCATGCAAATACAGCATTATTTCTTTCATCAGCTAAGGGTCTGTTCTTGTCTGGCCACATGGCTTAGGCTGGACATTCTGCACATTATCCCAGGACAGGATGTGTGGTGGCAGCTGGTCCCACACTGCTGGTCCTCATTCTTTACTCATACGTTTGATAGCAAGTAAATGACTCCTGTGACTTCCTATGGAGAGTTCCCCGTGTGTGTGTGTGTGTGTGTGTGTGTGTGTGTGTGTGTGTGTGTGTGTGTGTGTGTGTGTGTGTGCTGGTCCTGGAGCTTGAGTTCAGGGCCTAAGCAATGTCCCTTAGCTTTTTTGCCCAAGGCTAGCACTCTACCATTTGAATCACAACTCCTCTTCTAGCTTTTTGTTAGTTAATTGGAGCGAGTGTTTCACAGACTGTCCTATCCAGGCCAGCTTTGAATCTCAGATTTCAGCCTCCTGAGTAGCTATAATTACAGATGTGAGCTATTAGCACAAAAGTTTTCTCTTCTTTTTTTTTTTTTTTTTTTTTTTGGGTCCGGTCGTGGGGCCTGAACTCTGGGCCTGGGCGCCGTCCCTCAGCTCTTCAGCTCTTCAGCTCAAGGCTAGCGCTCTACCACTTGAGCCACAGCACCACTTCCGGCTTTTTTCTTTTTACTTATATGATGCTGAGGAATCGAACCCAGGGCCTCGAGCATGCAAGGCAAGCACTCTACCACTGAGCCACCTTCCCAGCCCCAAAAGTTTTCTCTTCTTACTGAAGAAACTGAAGCAAGAAAAGGTTAGGAAGTATGTCTAGCCAGGCGTGGTAGTGCATGCCTATCATCCAGCAGCAACAGGAGTGATTGTGTTTGGGATACGTAAGTGAGAGTCTGTCTCAAAAACAACACAAAGGGCTGGGAAGGTGGCTCAGTGGTAGAGCACTTGCCTTGCAAGCCTGAGGCCCTGGGTTCGATTCCTCAGCACCACATAAGCAAAAAGGAAAAAGCCGGAAGTGGCGCTGTGGCTCAAGTGGTAGAGCGCTAGCCTTGAGCTGAAGAGCTGAGGGACAGTGCCCAGAGTTCAGGTCCCACGACTGGACCAAAAAAAAAAAAACACACAAAAACATGCCCATAGTCACACAACCTGTCAACAGAGACAAATGATTCAAACTCATATGCCTCTGTGTCCAAATCCTCCCCTGTGTCTTCCCACATTTTTGTTCAAAGCTTAGCCTCTGATGCTTCAGACACTACAACATTTTACAACAGTTTGCCTCTGTCATAGTCGGCAAGGGCTGCAGCTGATATTAGGGTAGTAACCTCAAAGGGAGATTGGGAATTAAGGCAAGAAACATTTCCTACCTGCTTGTCAGTGTCTCATGCCTGCAATGCTGCTTACTCAAGAAGCTGAGATCTGAGGATCACAGTTTGAAGCCAGCCCAGGCAGGAAAGTCCATGCGAATTTTGTCTCTAATGTACCACAAAAAATCCAGAAGAAGAGATATGGCTCAAGTAGCAGAGCACTCACCTTGAATGAAAAAAACTCAGGGACAGCACATCCAGTCCCTGAGTTCAAGCCACACTTACAGAGAGAGAGAGAGAGAGAGAGAGAGAGAGAATCTGCTCCTCTTGAGTAATGTGTAAAGAGCCCACTTCTACCCTAGGACGTCAGGAGTGGGAGGTCAGTTCTAGCAGGATTCCCTAAATGTGTACTGAAGCCTGGAACACTGAGACCACACTCTCCAAGTTCATGTGCACCAGGTTCCCACGAGTACTTTTCTGTGATGACTGTTATAACAATAGCACGTTACTCCAGGCAGCTAATCTGAAGCAAGGGTGAACATGGACTTTCTGAGTGGCCTCCAACGCAAAGGCCCCAGGGACTATGCACCATGGGAAGAGTGACAGAGGCTCTATGTCTGCTTGGCTTATGCTCTCACAGGTACCCAGCAGCTTCTGCACAGCTTCCTGGTTGAGCATCCTCTTGCTGTGGCTATGGCAGTGTGGTTTCTGAGCTGCCTGTGAAAGCCCCAGGTACAGCAGCTATCTAGCTCAGCAATGCAGCTCTGGGGGGAAGTGGAGAGGGCACGCATCATTCAACCCCTGCCCCACTCTCTTAGCCTTTCCCATTATTCCATAACCCGGTTCTTCTCCAGAAGTGCTCTCCAAAATTGTGGTATCTGCAGTACATGGGAACTTTCTAGAAATACCTATCTGAGGATCAGAGATGTGGCTCTGAGGTACAGCCCTTGACTAGCAAGGAATCTTGGCCCCACCCATGCCTGCTCAATCAGAAACTCTAGAGGTGGAGGCCTAGTCATCTTGGCTTTCACAAGCCTTCTAGGTAATTCTGGTACACACTAATAACGTCTGAGCACCTCTGCTCCATGCCAGCAGACTGTAATAACTTCATTTCTATTTAAACCTAACTTGTGAAGATCTGGTGTATATAAGAAAACTCTGCCCGAACTTCAAGCCCTGTCCCCATGTTGAACACACAACACACACACACACACACACACACACACACACACACACACGTATTATTCTGGGGATGAACAAAATAGGGATACCCCACCCAAGAGAATGACCCCAATTAGATTATGCTTCCTTCTAAAATGTTTGAACATGTGCCTTGATAGTTTTCAGTAGACTAAATCAGGACTATACACAGAAACTACCTGGTAGTTATTTTTTCATTGTGCGAACACCAGAGAGAATACTTACCAGATCTAGATGATCTAAGTCACTCAATCCAAGGGACTTGTTGAAGCAATCAAGAAAAAGAATAGGAGCTACTCAAGAGGCTAAGATCTGAGGATCAAGGTTTAAAGTCATCCCAGGAAGAAAAGTCTGTGAGACCCTCATCTCTAATTAATCAAAAATGCCACAAGTGGAGTTATGGCTCAAGTAGTGGTGTTAGCTTTGAGTGAAAAAAGCCAAGCAAGAGCACAAGGCCATGGGTTCAAGACCCACTGAAAGAGGGAGGAAGAGAAAAAGAAGAAGGGAGGAAGAAAGGAAGGAAAAGAAGAAGGAAGGAAGGAAAGAGGGAAGGAGGGAAGGAAGGAAAGGAAGAATGGAAAAACAACTATAGCAAATGTATAACTCAGTAGTGCCATTCATTATAAGTGTTACGGCCCTGTACATCACTTGGACTGTACTGTTATGTGGCTGGCAGTTCTATAGCTATGTTTACCTAGAGTCACCACAAACAGTTCTATGAGGTCATGACAGACTATGTCACCTTGCAACAAGAACTTTTTAGGTCTATTTTGTTTGTTTGCTTTGTGCTAGTACTGGGGCTTGATGTCAGGGTCTGGGCACTGCCCCTGAGTTTTCTTGCTCAAGGATGACACAACTCTACTACTTCAGCCACACCTCCACTTCTCACTGGTTAATTGGAGATAAGAGTTTCTTGCCTACATTGGCATGAAATGGAGAGCCTCAGATCTCAGCCTCCTGAGTAGTTGGGATTGTAGGTGTGAGCCACCAGTGCCAGGCAGCTTCATTTTAATTTTATGGGACACTGTTTTTATATGCAGCTCTTCATTGACTGTAAATGTATTTACTTCAAAGATAGAATACACTGTACCCATGTGTAAATGGAAACAAAACCTCAAAGATTAGATTTAAAAGATAGACATAGGGCTGGGTATAATGGTGTATGTCTATAATCTCAGCTACTTGGGATATAGATGAGGAGGATGATAGCTCAAGACTAGCTCAGACAAAAAGCTAATGAGACATTTCTCAGGAATAAGCCATGTGGGGGCTTGGAAAGTGGCTCAGTGGTAGAGCGCTTGCCTTGCATGCATGAGGCCCTGGGTTCGATTCCTCAGTACCACATAAGCAAAAAGAAAAAAGCCAGAAGTGGCGCTGTGGCTCAAGTGGTAGAGCGCTAGCTGTGAGCTGAAGAGCTGAGGGACAGCACCCAGGCCCAGAGTTCAGGCCCCACGACTAGACCCAAAAAAAAAAAAAAAAAGGAATAAGCCATGTGTAGTGCTGCATGTCTGTAATCCCAACTACAAATAGAAGGATCATGGTCTCAAGAAAAATTTCAAAACTGGAAAAACCTGAAAAATAACTTTAAAAAAACAACTAAAAGCCAGGCTATGGTGGTTTACACCTGTAATCCTAACTTAAGAGGCTTAGATCTGAGGATCATGGTTCTAAGCCAGCCTGGGCAGGAAAGTCTTTGAGACTCTTATCTCCAATAAGCCACCAGAAAAACAGAAGTGGTGCTGTGGCTTAAGCTATAAAATGCGTGCCTTGAGCTGAAGAGCACAGGAACAGCGCCCAGGCCCAGAGTTCAAACCCCATGACTGACCAAAAACAACAACAATACTAAAGCATAAAAGGACTTAGGAGCCCAGAATTCAAACCCCAGTACTACCAGATGTGTGTGTGAGGAGAGGGGGATGTAAAATAGAAATAGAAATAATACCAATAAAAGCCAAGTACTAATGGCTTATGCCTATGATGCCAGCTAATCATGAGGCTGAGATCCAACTATTGTGGCTTGATGTTAACCGGGCTGAAGAAGCTGGGAGACTCAACTTCAACTAATCAGCAAAAAGCCCGAAGTGGAGGTGTGGCTCAAGGGTAGAGTGTAGCCTTGAATGAAAAAGGCAAGCAGGAATTCAAGACCCTGAGTTCAAGCCTCAGGACCAACACACACACACACACACACACACACTTCAATAAAAGATGAGCATAAGTAGAAGTTCTGATCACTTCTTCCACGTCCTTGTGGGTTTTCTTGGTGCTTTGGTAGTCCCTGGTATAGATAATTATCAGACAATTCTTCCAGCAGAAAGAATCACAGAATGAAAGAAATTTCAAGGAGGTACAGGCTGTGTATGAGAACTGTAAGAAGGCAAGAAGGTATCTGTCAGGAAAGGATGATTATCAATAATGGTCATGATGATAAAGATGATAATAACAATAATGACATTTTTAAGCAACTAGCATGATCATTTGCTCTGAAAGCAGCTTAGTGTGGCAGAACCATTATCCTCATTTTTCCGGTTGGGAAATGGAAGCTCAAAGGTGTCCTGAGAAGTAAGTGGCAGAAGAGAGTTTTAAAATCACAACCTTATTCTTGCCATTGACAGTTTCTAGCTTGGGTTACTCTGTGGTTGGCAGAACCACATGGCAGAAATCAGGAAGAAGAGCAGCCTTAGAAAGGAAAGGGAATGTCTTGGTTTGATTTGGTTTTGCAGTATTGGGTTTGAATTCCAGGCCTCGAGTTTGCTATGCAGGTACTCTATTGCTTAAACCTTAAACTGAGTCCTAGCCCTTTTTGCTTTTGTTATTTATTTTATAGGCTCTCACATTCTATGTGGACACAGTTTACAGGGGCCAAAGCTTCTTGATCTCCACTCCAGATTGTTACAAAAACAATAAATAAAAGCTTTTGCTGAATTAACTAAAAGTCCCCCAACATTTGCATTTGTGCCCTTTGAGCTGAGCTACTTGCTATTCTCAGCTGAAGTCCCTTTGCCATCATCTGTGTGCAGGAGGAAAGAGAAGAGTCAGGGAAACAGTTTCTGTCCCTCAGACAGGCAATTATAATCTCAAAGAAAACAGCCCCAAACTCAGGAGACCACCTTGCTCCACCTTGCTTCTGTTCCAGTAATAATGAAATAACTTCTCTTGACTCTACCAGGGACAAAGACTGAGCTAATGGCCAACCAGTCCTTACCTTCAACTTAGAACTGTTTTAAACTCTGCATCCTTTTCTCTCCCACTGCCCCAATTCTCCCTATTTAACCTGAAGCCAATGTCTGTACCTGTGAAGATGGCTGAAAATGTATTGAAGTACTGTCTTCCCGTGGCTGCCATGGGACCAAATCTCCTTTCTCTGTCCTTTACCATGTCTTTTGTTTGTTTGTTTGTTTTGTCGTAGGGCTTGAACTCTGGGCCTGGGCGCTGTCCCTCAGCTCTTCAGCTCAAGGCTAGTGCTCTACCACTTGAGCCACAACACCACTTCCAGCTTTTTCTGCTTGTGTGGTTCTGAGGAATCAAACCCAGAGCCTCATGCATACAAGGCAAGCACTCTACCACTGAGCCACCCTTCCCGCTCGACACCATGTCTCTTTATTTGGCTTATGAGGGTGAGTGGCCAGACCTAACTTGGAACTCATGGACTTTGCTCCTCCTATGGTCCTAAAACTGGGTTCCAAAGCCTGGATGAAGAGGATAACTTCTAATGTTTGAGGTGCTTATGGGTTCTTTAAGATATGCCTCTGTAGATGCAAAGTCTAGCTGAAGAGAGCAGGTTTGGGAAACTTCAGCTTCTAGTAGAGTTTGCATGTGTCTGAGTGGTGTGATGGCTAGGAGGGAAGCAGCAAGTAGAAGGGGAACTGGGAGCGAGGATGGGTGAGTGGAGAGAGGCTCCTCGGGTGGTAGGAGGAGACAAGGTTGGGAAAATTGTTGGCATTAGGAGCTTGGGCCAGGAGGAAAGTGTAGACTCAGACAAATCTGGGCCTGAACCCCAGATCCACCTTCCAGCAATGTGACTATGGAGAAGCAGAGGATTTCAGTGCCTCAGCTTCATCACGTGCAAAATGAGAAAGTTAATAGTATCTCAATCTGATAAAGATGTTATGTAGATTAAATGAGAAGTGGTATAAAGGTGCATCTGTGTGGCTCGTGGGAAGAATGCTGATGATTTTCATAGTAGCATTGTTCTCTGAGGCCGGGGAGGATTAGTGCAGATGTGAACGACCTTATAGCTGGGCCAGAGTAACAGCTAGAGAAGTTGTTAGCTGATGGCCAAGTAAAGAGTGAAGTCAGGAACTAAAGAAGAACAGAGCCAGGGTAGGGCCTAAAGCAAAAGGTCACAAATCTGGACCTTCATCCCCCCAGTAGGATGAAGAGAGGAGATGAATGAGGTCTACTCCAAAGGATCTGTAAGAGTCAGATGGCAGTTACTTAGGAGACTGAGATCTGAGGATCATGGTTCAAAGCCAGCCTGAGTAGGAAAGGCTGAGCAACTTCTACCTCCAATTAACCAGCAAAGAGCCAGAAGTGGAGGTATAGCTGAAATGGTAGAGTGCTAGCCTGGAACATAAAAGCCAAGGGACAGCATCCACACTGTGAGTTCAAGCCCTAATACACACACACACACACACTCGCAACTATGAGGATCTACAAAGAGTACTCAGAAGAACAGACTTAGATAACTAACACTTCTTAATTCTGAGACTTAATATAAAGTCAACATGGCCAAGTATGGTGACTATAATCCCAGCACTTGGGAAGTTGAAGCAGGACGGCTGGCAGTTTCAAACCAGCCTGTACCACAGAGTAAGACAAATCCTATCCATATAATATTTATTACTAGATCCTGTTATAAGTAGTCTATTTTATTATTTATTATTGTTATTAACCATTGAGTGTACCTAATATGTAAGTTAAAGTTTATCATAGATACAAATAGGAAAAATATTACAGGGCTCAACAACAGCAGAAAAAGAAAGAGGAGGAAAGGGATAAAAGAGAAAACAGAGGTGGGAAGGAGGGGAGGGAGCAAGAAGGGAGGAAAGGAACATTGGAGACGTTGGTAAACCCCAATAAACCTGTAATTTAGTTCACAGTATTTTACCAGAGCATGGAGGAGGCTGAGTAGAAATATATGCAAATCCTATGTAAGTCAACAATTATTTTTGAGTTACATAGGTGTAGGTGGTTCACATCTGTAAACTTGTCTACTCAAGAGTCTGAGATCTGAGGATCACAGTTCAAACACAGCCCAGACAGACAAATCCAAAATGCTCTCTCCAATTAGCCAGCAAAAAGCTAGAATGGTGCAACGAACAGAAATAGCTAAGTAACAGTGTGAGGCCTTGAGTTCAAGCCCCAGTAATGGCTTGAACAAACAAACAAAAAAACCCATATTATTTTGAAATAAAAATATTTAAGTACTTACTATATGAAAATAAGACATCTTTACAGCTGGGTGCCGGTGGCTCACACCCATAATCCTAGCTACTCAGAAGGCTGAGATCTGAGGATCACAATTTGAAGGCAGCCCAGGCAGAAATTTCAATGAGGCTCTTATTTCCAAGTAATCACCAGAAGACTAAAAGTGGTGCTGTGGCTCAAAGTGGTAGAGTGCTAGCTTTGAGCAAAAAAGCTCAGGGACAGTGTCCATGCCCTGGGTTCAAGCCTCACAACTGACAAAAAAAGAAGTCATCTTTGCATCCTAAGCTGTGCTGGCACAGCTAATGTCCAAGGCCTGCTCAGTAGCCATGTGGATTTATGAACAAATGTTTATTAAGAACAACTTTACATTGGTGACTGGCCAGCAGCCTGAATGATTCTTGTTCTCATTCTTTAAGCAGCTTATTTGTTTGGCTTGAGTTCCACAGCCTTGGGCTTGGTGAGTCTGAAACAAGAAAGAAGAAAAGGAAGCAAGAGCCACAGTCAGGGCTTAAATCTGCTTTCCGGTGTTCCTGGAGAGTTAAGACTGGAGAAAGTCACTCTGTGTGTGTGTGTGTGTATATGCATGCCCATGTGCGTGCTAGTACTGGTTCTTTAATTCAGGTGCTGGGTGCTGTTTCTTTGTTCTCTCACTCAAGGGTGAACCTCTGCCACTTGAGCTTTTTTGCCGGTGAATTGGAGATAAGAGTCTCCAGGACTTTTTTGCTTGGGTTGACTTTGAACTGGGATCTGCGATCTTCTCAGAACTCTAAGTAAAACTGAGATGACAGGTGTGAGCCACTAGCCGGGAAAGTCACATCTTGTATTGTCTTTCAAGATCGCAGAAAGACAGTCCGGGTTAAAAACAGATCATCTGCAGATGCCTTTGGAATTTTCAAAATTTGATGTAATGTGAGTTTCCGTGTCATGCATGTGGGGAAAGAAGCAAGTACAAGACCGTGCATGTTCCCCGACTCTGTGCAGAGCAGGTTAAGTCCTGAAGGCTTCTATGCTGTGTTTGTCATTTCAGTTGCCTAGGAGGGGCTGAAGTCTGCAACCCTTGAGTCTGTTTTCACCACACAGGAGTGTCTTGAACCCAAGTTCTGCTCCTCCTCCTAATGCTCTCTGGCTTACTTGTCCCCAATGCACAAATGAGGTGTATTATTTTTTTCTACATTGAAAATTCCATTGGGAGAGATAAAGTCAAAAATATTGTAAGAATCTGACTAGCAGCTTCCTACCTGCAGCTCCAGTGTGCTTTGAAGTAAGGCAGTCTGAAAAGGGGACTTCTCCAGAGGGAGTATCCGCCCGCTGGGCACTTGCTTCTATCTGCTAAGTCTCCAAGCAAACACTTGCCCTGCACACACACACACACACACACACACACACACACACACACACACACACCCCTATCTGCTAAGTCTCCAAGTGCCCTGCACACACACACACACACACACACACACACACACACACACACACACACACACACACACCACCTCTCAGGCAGGCTGTGAGTGCCAGACGCTTTTCCTGCTCCTCCTCCAGGCCAGGATACTTCTTCCTTCTGGTTTTCTCCACTATATTTCCTTATCTCTGATTCTTGTTGACTTCAAAGGCCAGGTGGCTTTTCTCTATCACCCAGTTACCTTTTGTCTGTTAGAAACTTTCAGATGTTGACAAAGTTAATCCATACCCAAGGCAACATATATTATTTGATTATCAGTATACTGTGGGCTGGTGTGTGTGTGTGTGTGTGTGTGTGTGTGTGTGTGTGTGTGTGTGTGTTGTACTGGAGCTTAAACTCAGGGCCCTTAACACTTGCTCTATTTTTTTTCACTCGAGGCTGGTGATTCTGCCACTTGAGCCATACCTCCATTTCCAGCTTTTTGCTGGTTAAGTAGAAATAAGACTCCTAAAAGTTGTGTTTTCTACCCAGATTAGCTTTGAACCTTGATCCTCACATTTCAGTCTCCTGAGAAACCAGGATTATAGCTGTGAGCCACAAGTGCCTGACTTGTACATTGTTTTTAATTCTTTTGTAAAATGATCCCTTGTTTGTAATTGAATGCATTAGCAAACCCTTCATGATAAAATGGGTTGAAGATTCCTACAAAACACCTTATTATTTGGCTCTAGCAAGGCAGGCATATGTGGGCCAGGAGTGCTGTGGACAAGAGCTCTGATCCCAGTCTTGTTAGCAGATGGACCCAGGATTCAAACTCAGGTCTCAGAGCACAGCTTTGTGGATAAATGCACGTGCTCTTAACGAGAAAGGATTTGTTTTTCCATTAAAAAACAAAACAAAAAGTCTAGAAAGCAAGGAGAAGGCCTAAGGATGTAGCTCAGCAGTAGAGTCCTGGGTTCTAGCTCTATATGAGGGGAGAAGGGGGAGCAGAAGTCTAAAGTTTTGAAAGTTGATATTTAGCACATTATTTCTAAATCAATAAAGCAATAGGTTGGCACAATTATCTGGAGGGCTGGAGCAGACATCTATTTATCTACTTGATGTGTGTGCGTGTGTGTGTGCGTGTGTGTGTGTGTGTGTGTGTGCACGCGCGCGCATGCGTGCACGCGCGCACACACTGGCCAGTTACCAATACTGGGGCTTGAACTTAGAGCCTCACATCTTCCTTCTGCTTTTTCGATCAAGGCTATCACTCCACCACTTAAGCCACAACTCTACTTCCAGTTTGTTTTGATGGTTAATTGGATATAAGAGTCTTACAGACTTTCCCCGTTCAAGTTGGCTTCAAACCAAGATCTTTAGATCTCAGCCTCCTAAGTAACAAGGATTATAGGTGTGTGCCACTGATGCCTAGGTTACTTATATAATTTCCAAAAGTCAAAGATTTGTCTGGAAATTTAAAAACTAATTTACATTGGTCCTGCACCACACATTAAGTACACATATTATCATTTCATTATCACAACAGCTCTATGATGTAGATACTATTCCTCCACTTGACAAATAAAGGGACCTAAGGACTGGAAATGTGGCTCAGTGGTAGAACACCTACCTAGTAAGGGAAATACCATAAGTTCAAACCCTTGTACAGCCAAGATAACAAAAACAATAAGAAGCTGGGCACTGACGACTCATTCTTGTAATCCTAACTACTCAGGAAGCTGAGATCTGAGGATCATGGTTCAAAACCAGCCTGGGCAGGAAAGCTCACGAAACTCTTATCTTCAATGAACGACCCAGAAAATCCACAAGTTGTGCTGTGTCTCAAGTGGTAGAGTGCTACCCTTGAGAAAAAGAATCTCAGGGACAGTACCCAGGCCTTGAGTTCAAGCCCCAGGACTGACACAAAAAAAGAAAGAAAGAAAAAGTAAAAGAAAGGGTGGAAGGGAGGGAAGGAAGGAGGGAAAAGAAAACTAAGGCACACATTAGTAATTTGTCCAAGGTCACACAGCTAACTAGGGCCAAACTGGTACTCAAAACCCAGATTTCAAGACTTCAGAACTCTCAGCCATTGAGCTAAAGGTTCCAAGTAGCCACCTTGGCCCCTAGTTTAGCTGGCACTGAGGAGAAATGAACACACTCCTACATTCAAAGGTGCTGCCTCTTCTTCATTCCCTCCCAATACTCCAAGAGGACTGGAACCTGGCACTGGAAGGGAGATCTAGTTTAACAATACTCTCAGAGCCTGACATTAGTGGCTCACACCTGTAATCCTAGCTACCCAGGAGGCTGAGATCTGGAGATCGCCATTCAAAGCCACCCCAGGCAGGAAAGTCTATGAGACTCTTATCTCTAACTAACCACTTAAAAGTGGAAGTGGAGCTATGGCTCAGGTGGTACAGTGCTGGGACCTCATACGTGCGGTACAAGCACTCCTCACTGAGCTACATCCCCAGGCCTGAAAATAATTTTTGATTACCATGACTTAGGAGATGGGTTGGGTGCAGCGATGAATGATAGTCAACATTCTACAGTACAGAGTCAGCACCCCCCAGTCTGGCCCCAAATGTCCATACTGTTGAGCTAAGGAATTCGCACTGCTTATTAGCCCTTAGCCACAGAACAGGGTATCAGATGGGTTATCTGTCTGGGAGGGCAGATGTTGCTGCCTGTACTTGGGCTCTTCACATCCAGCTAATTACTGCATTGAGGGATCGTCTGTGCTGACAGCCTCCTTCCCCACCCTCACCCCCCACCCCAAACACAAAACACTGTCCTGACAAGTTCAGCCAATGATTTAACAATCTCAGTTTTTCTTCCAAGATGTGAGACATAAAGGCAAAAGCCTTCCATGGGGAGATTATAAGAGTGAAGGGTGGCATTGATAAGGGTCAGGGGCATGGGCAGACAAAGCCAGGAAATAATATTGCTATGAGGGTAAAGAGAGTGTTTCTTTTATCTGTCTGTCTGTCTATCCCACCTGTTTATTTTGGTGCTAGTAATGGGGTTTGGACTGGAGACCTGGGTACTGACCCTCAGTATTTTTTCCCTCAAGGCTGACATTCTACCACTTGAGCCATGCCTTGACTTCCAGCCATTTATTAAGTGGTTATTTGGAGATAAGAGTCTCATGGACTTTCCTACCTTGGCTGGATTCACACCACAATCCTCAGATCTCAGCCTCCTGAATAGTTAAGATTAGAGGTGTGAGTGACCAGTACCCCATTTAGGAATGGGACTTTGAAGCTGTTCCAGCCTCCAGTTAGTTCTTCCTTGATTATTTTCACAGGCAATCCAATCCCACAGTGCAAGAACAGAAGGAAGAGGCGAAGGGGGAGGAACTAGAACCCTATTCTGCTGCATACCAAGATGGCCAACTCTCAGGACTCAAACAAGCATCCTGCTTCATGCTCCTTGTGGAAAGTTGCAGGACAGGATTTGACTACCAAGGCATCTGGGAGAATCAGATGCACCTGCCTCTGAGTTCCAGCTTGGATGGGCTCTCCCAATGTACGAGCAAGATACACTGAGAGGCACAAGCCAGACTCTTCCTAAGAAGTGGAAGGTATGAGTTTGCCATTCAGCTTGGCCAGAGGAGTGCACACAGACTTTGCATGGAATAAAGATATCCTCTACCTTTTCCCCTTCTCCCTATCCTCCAGAACCATTTTCCTGAAGCCCAGGTTGCAATAAGGAACTTTTCTAGGGTGGAGTCCTGCAGTCCCAGAGCAGGCTTGTATGAGGCAGAATTTATACTGATTAATTATCCCATATGAGAAGTCCAGATATGTTTCCCACAAACAAGTCTATGTGACTTCTTTAGCCCCTGAATTTTTTTTAACCCAATGCTAAGGATTGCATTTAGGGCCTTTGCACAGACTAGGCATAAGCTATACCACTGAACTATACCTCTAACCTTGAAAATAATCCTTTAAAATATACTTACTGCTCGATTCCATTGGCTCATGTCTCTAATTCTAGCTACTCAGGAGACAGATCTGAGGATCTCAGTTCAAAGAAAAGACCATGAGACTCTATTTCCAATTAACCAGAAAAGAGCCAGATGTAAAAGTATGGCTCAAGTGGAAGAATACCAACCCTGAGTGGAAAAAGTCATGAGCCAAGGCCCTGAATTCAAGACTCAGCACCAGCATAAAAAGAAAGAAAAAGAAAATTCCATCCAAGAGTGGATGCCAGGACTAGGGTGTGGCTCAGAAGAATAGTATCTGCTTAGTTTGTGTGAGGTTCTGAGTTCGATCTCTACCACGCACACACAAATAACACACACACACACACACACACACACACACACACACACACACACACAGAGTGTGTATGCACCAGTGGCTCATACCTGTAATCCTAGCTACTCAGAAGGCTGAAATCTGAGGATTGTGATTAAAAACTACCCAGGCAGGAAACTCTGTAAGACTGTTACTCCAATTAAGCATGCACAAAAAAACCAACCAACCAAACAAACAAACAAACAAAAAAAAAAAGAAGTGGAGCTGTGGCTCAAGTGGTAGAGTGCTAACATTGAGCAAAAACCTCAGGAACTGGGCCCAGGCCACACACACCCCACTACACACACACACACACACACACACACACACACACACACACACACACACACACACACACACTGTTTATCTGCATTTTGTGAGACTTTTAATACCTAATTTGTATATATAATTTTATATTCTCTTTTTTGTTTTTAAAATGCTCCTGAATTGTACCTTGTTTAGACTCTACAAAACTTGAGTTCAAAACCCATTTGTGCTAGCTGCTGGTGGCTCATGCCTGTAATCCTAGCTACTCAGAAGGTTGAGATCTGAGGATAGCGGTTCGAAGCCAGCCCAGGCAGAAAAGACACTTTTTTTTTGGGGGGGGGGGGGGAGTCTGGTCATGGGGCCTGAACTCTGGGCCTGGGCACTGTCCCTCAGCTCTTCAGCTCAAGGCGAGCGCTCTACCACTTGAGCCACAGCACCACTTCTGGCTTTTTTCTTTTTGCTTATGTGGTGCTGAGGAATCGAACCCAGGGCCTCAGGCATGCAAGGTAAGCACTCTACCACTGAGCCAACTTCCCAGCCCCCAGAAAAGACTCTTATCTCCAATTAACCACTCAAAAACCAGAAGTGGCACTGTGGCTCAACTGGTAGAGTGCTATCCTTGTGCACAAAGAGGCTCTGGGACAGCCTCAGTCCCTGAGTTCAAGCCCCAAAACTGACAAAAATAAAATAAAACAAACCATTTGTGTGTGTGTGAGTGAGAGACAGACAGACAGAGACACAGAGACAGAGAAAGAGACAGAGAGAGACCAACAGAGAGATTGAGTTTGAACTCAGAGACTTTATACTTGCTAGGGAGGCAATCTATCACTTAAGCCATGTCTCTGTTTTTTTGCTTCTGTTGTTTTTCAGATAGGGTCTTGTGCTTTTGGCCTGTGACTGGCCTGAGACCACAATCTTCCTACATATGCCTCCTACCTATGCCTGAGTTTTGCAGCTATACAACTACCATATTCATCATGTTTTTTGAGATGGGGGTTTCACTAACTTTTTTTTTCCTTCGGTTGTGGGGCTTGGGTGCTGTCCCTGTGCTCTTCAGCTCAAGGCAAGCACTCTACTGCTGGAGCCACAGTGCCACTTCCGGTTTTCTAGTTGTTTATTGAAGATAAGAGTCTCCTGGAGTTTCCTGCCCAGGCTGGCTTTGAACCATGACCCTCGATCTCAGCCTCCTAAGTAGCTAAGATTACAGGCGTGATCCATGGGCACAGGGCTACTAACATTTTTTTTTAAGCTGGGCCTGACCCATCTCAGCCTCCCAATGAGATTACATGGTGGCATGAACCACCTTAACCCTAGCTGCATTTCATAATCTTTTAGATTTTTGAAAAGGGAAGAGTGAGTAAAAGTGAAGAAGGAGAGAATTAACCTTCCTAACTCAATTTTCTGAAACAATTATATCCCAGTGACATTGTGAACCTAGAAAAATTGAACATGCTTTGTGTTTCTTCTTGTCTGAAAAGACGTAAATGAAATAAGAATACCAGGCTTCAGGCTGCACCAGTGGGTTTTTCAGATCAGGCTGAGTCTGAATTGCAATTGCATAGGTGTTGTGAGAGAGAAAGGACTTCTGGTAGAATGTGAGACACACCTTGATTTAAAAAAACAAAACAAAACAAAACAAAAACATGTTGTGGGTTTTCTGCTCTGGCATTTTTCTCTGAAATTTATCTCCTTCCTCCCAGCAAAGATTCCACATCTTCATTCCTGCCCACTGTCTTCCATTCCACACTGAAGTCAAACAAACTCAACTTGATCCTCACAAGTTTTTGAAAGCCCCAGTAACACCACTCACCTTAGACAAAGCAAAGGAACCTATTTGCAAATTCAAACAGCTCCACTGAAAAACTTTCAGGTAAGCAAGGTCCTGGGGATTTATAGTCTGACCACAGAAAGATTTAAAGGGGCCATATCCTGCTAGCCTTTTTCTTTGTAATAACAATTCCCAAAGTGCCTCTGACACGTTCTTCACTGAGACTCCTCCCATCCCAACTCACTCTGCAACTCCAGGGATCCAGTTGCATTCACTTCATAAGGAAGGGAAATGTTTTCAGATCCGAATTCTTCCCTCCATTTCCCAAGTCCTGGAGCTGGGGCTTGGTGCCAAGTGTGTGTGCCCCTTCCCTCTGGCTCCCAGGCAGGCCTGAGGATGCTGCAGCCTTCAGCTGCTCCAGGATTGGAAAAGGCAACGGCCCAGAGCAAATCTGGCAAGTTCTGGGAAATGAGAGAAGAGGAAAGGGAGTATTTGTTGGCTCTTTTCCTTTCCTTGGAACAAGAATAAGACACTCCACCCGCCCACCCTGGATACCTTCTATTACTGTCTGTTCTATTAAAATAATAATAAATAAATAAATAAATAATAATAACCAGAGCTCTCTTTAAAGACAGCATTTTCTCCCAGGGCGTAAGCATTAGTTAATGATTGTCAGCCGGCTGCTGAATCTGGACACCATGTGACTAGGACATGTGATTTGAAGCAGGCCAGGGTTGTTAGTTGTATTTGAATAAGAAGATCAAGCTTATTATTGCAGTAAAAGCCTCTGTTGCAACGTGATTCTGCCAATGGTTACACAACCCCCGGGCTGCTGAGCTGGGCCTGGGCTTCCAGCCGCTCCGGCTTGTTTTCTAAGGAACATAAAACAAACATGGTTTTATGTTCTCTGAAGTGAGAGTCCATTTTCCCTTTGGAAAATGAATGATGAGCTTGAGAAAAGATGGAGCTCAATTTCTCTAACTCATATTAGTCCTCTTGGGACAGAAAGTTAAACTGTTGGGCCACACACAAATAAAGGAGAAAACAGTAGATCGATCGATCTCTTCAAATAGAGGTTCAGGATTGATTTTACCTTTGAATATTTCTCTTCGTCTCTCCCTGGAAAAGTCTTCCAAACGTGCTTTCTAGTTGTGTTTTGTTAATGCATTCTAGGCTGGCTACGGTTATAGCAGCTTAGTGATACGTATTTGCCTCTTAGATACAAAGTTTCAGGTTCAATCCCAGCACTGGGAAGGAAAAGGGTACATTGAAAATGGCATTTAAAATTCTCAAATGTGCAGGGCACCAGTGGCTCTTGCTTGTAATCCTAGCTACTCTAGAGACTGAGATCTGGCTTGAAGCAAGCCTGGGCAGATGAAATGCAAGAGACTCTTATCTCCAATTAACCAGTAAAAAGCCAAAAGTATAGGTGTGGCTCAAATGGTAGAATGCCAGGCTTGAGCGAAAAAGCTAAAGGACAGCACAGCACCCAGGCTCCAGTAATGACATCAATTTTTTTTCAAAGCAAATAACATTCATTTTTTTATTTTTCTTCCTTAGATTTCAGGAATATTAATATGCGGATTTTTATTCTCAGCAACCCCTGCAAAGGAGAGAACAGAAAATTTGTCTCCCAAGTGGGACAGCTGGATCACCTTTTACAGGTTAGGGCATATGTATGCATATGCATGCAAATATATACAGATTTGCCTCTGGAGGGTTGCTTTTCCTACCAAGAAGATAAAGTCTTTACCATATACATTTTAATACTGTTTCCACACACACACACACACACACACACTATTTGCAATATTCTGCTTTCTCCTACCTCTAAGGGTATTCTTCCTACCATGACTCAATTATAGGAGGAAGGCCGGGGAGGAACCTAGACAATGGTTGCCTGGCCTAGGGTTGAGGCAGGACCCAGCCTTCCTGGTAGAACTGCCAAGGGTGTTCCCGCCCAGAGGCCTTTTCCTTTGAGGAGCTGTTCATTTGCTTCAATCCAGACCAAGATAGCAGTGATGGACTTATTCATTCCACAAACACTAATCAAGCATCTATCTGTTGGTGTTACTGAGGTGGCTGGGGCTGAACCTATCAGACAAAGCCCTGGTTCATGAAGCCTCATTTCAGTGACAGAAAGTTACCTGCCAGAGGGCCTGGCCTTGCCTGGCCTGGCTAGGAGTCACAAAAGTGAGCACAACCAGGGAGACTCTCCTGGCATTCACTGGCATGGACCAACGGCTCTTACCTACCATGTGGTAAGGACTAAATCACTTGCCAGCTTTGTGCGGGGAAACTCCCTGCCCCTGTGTGTGTCTGATTATCAGTGCCCAGGATTGAAGTCAGGGCCATTAGCATTTGCTTTTCTGCGCAAGGCTGACACTCTACACTTGAACCACGCCCCCAGTGCCCTCTCCCTCCATGGACATGAGCTTTCACCTAGTGGTCTCATTGCTGCTGGCAGTGTGACTCCAAATACAGCAGAGCTACTCTGGAGGAGACACTGTGAGAACTGTTCTCTAGACATCACAAAATTCCAGGGAGGGTCATCATGCTCCTATCCCCACTCCTCTACAGTCTGCCCAAGGAGGCTAGGTTGTCCAAAGTGCTAGGGGGCTGAGTGTCAATATTGCTCATCTTCCCTGCTGAGAGCTATGTGTGAGACTTCCCCTACTTCCATGGGACCTAATTTGGACCTGTGAAAGAAGCAGAGATGGAGGGCAAGAATCAGAGGTTCATATTCCCAACTGCCAGAGCTTCTGACCTTCTGAGTGGCAGCTGGAAGGGAAGATGGAAGGAGAGGACAGGGGATGTCCAATGGACACTTTTCCCTGTATACCTGAAGACCACCACAGCAGAGAAACAGAAAGATGATAACTTTAAATAAAAGCCAGAAATGCAAGTATAGCCTGGCACTAGTGGCTCACGCCTGTAATCCTAGCTACTCGGAAGGCTGAGATCTCAGGGTATGACTCAAAGCCAACCTGGGCTGGAAATTTGGTGAGATTCTTATCTCCAATTAACCAGCAAAACAACAGGAAATGGAGCTGTGACTCAAGAAGTAGAGTGTCAGCCTTGAGCAAAAAAAGCAAAGGGACAGTGCTCAGGCCTTGAGTTTAAACTCTACCAAAAAAAAAAAACCCAAAAACCAAAAACTGCAAATGCAATATGTTTGCATCATTAGATGGGCCTTTATTTGATCAACATGGTATCCATAACTCATAATAGTGCAGATATCAGAATTAGCTGCACAAATATGGACCCATGATGCTCTGACATCCTGATGTGTGTGCATGTGTGTGTGTGTGTGTGTGTGTGTGTGTGTGTGTGTGTGTGTGTGTGTGTGTGTGCCAGAAGGGCAGCTGAAAGTCTTTAGAAAAAGCAGCAGGGCCCCACACACTGGTAGCTCATTCTTGTAATTCTAGCTATTCAGGAGACTGAGATCTGAGGGTCACAATAGAAGCTAACCTGAGCAGGTATGTCCATGAAACTCTTATTTCCAGTTAACTAGCAAAAAGCCAGCTGTGGAGCTATGGCTCAGGTGGTCAAGCACCAGCCTTGACTGAAAAAGCTAAGATACAAGGCCCAGGCCCTGAGTTGAGTACAAGCCCCAGTACAGGCACCTAAATAAATAAATAAATAAACAAACAAACAAATAAATAATTTGGTTGTCCTGTTCACTAAACTTCACACTTGGCATGTAACACATGTTTTCCTTGGTTCCCATTATTGTAGTGGTTATTATTATTCTAAGGGTCCTACAGTAAGTAGTAACTCTATTTTCCCAATTAGGAACTTCTGGCAGACGACTTCAAACTGATACTACCTGTGACACAACAGGCTCTGTGTGTGCCTTTCCCGGGGCTGGCCCCAGACAGGCCTCTCCAACCTGACTGTGTATCCCAACTTCCCACATCTCGGAGGATATACAAGGACTGTGGTTTAGGCAACTGACAAAAGCAATTGTGTTCAATTCCATTTGCACCTTATAAAATGAAGTTCAAATCATCCAGGAGAAGGAAGACTATGAGACACGTGACCACAAATAACTATAATTCAAGACTGCCAGCTGCAGGAACAGGGAAGGGATCTTAGGGACAGAAGAGGGTGACAGAGATAACGGAGAGAAAGCAGGGACAGGGAAGAGATGGCAGGGACAGGAGAGGGGTGACAGGAACAGGGGAGGGTGGCAGGGCTGCCTTGTGCTGACTGGCCAGTGGAGAGCAGCTTCACTATTGGTCATCAAAGCTCCTGATTGGCTGCTCTCTAAGGCTTCTGATGGTTTGTGGTATGGATGAACACTTGAACAGAATCCAGAGGAAATAATTCATCTCAGCCCCGCTTGCAAGGTAAACACTTAGCAAAGACCTGAGAAGTCAAGCGGAAACAGCAAGAGATCCCTTGGTGATCTGATCTCAGAGCCTGAGATGAATTTCTATTCTTCCCTGTGCACCCATTCTCAAGTGTCTTCCTCCAGGATCCAAACCTGACCTATCCGTGAACACACTAATTCACACTAATGTGTTAGGAAAGGTTCAGAGATCTTAGGCCCTGGAGCCCCTCCTGAGATGCCTTAGATTTGATGAAGAAATGTTCCAGCCCAAGTAGTCATTGAGGGAGCTACTCGGAGAAGATGAACCTGTCTGTTCTCTACACAAGGAGCTGCTTCCAAGGAGAAAATGTGCCATTGTGGTTGTGGTCTCAGCAGCCAGCAGCACCAATGTAAAAGCCTTCCTACACCCCTGCAAAAGGCAGGCAGACAGCGCTATTAGGGTGCAAAGATAGCTGTAGGAGAAGAAGCAAATGAAACAGCCTACACAAGGCCAGCTGCAGCGACTGATATCTGTAATTCCAACTATTCCTGAGGCAAGGATCAGGAGGATTGATGTTCAAGAGCAGCCTAGAGAGAAAAGGTTAGAAAGTCCTTCTTCTCAAAGAAGAAGCAGGTGTGGTGGCACACTGCCATAATTTCAGCATTGGTAGAATCAAAGTCTGAGGTTAGCAAAAGCAAAAAGTACAAAACCCTACCTGAAAAATAACCTAACAGGGAAAAGGGCTGGCTCAAGTGAAAGAGGAGCTTCAGCCCCATCAAAGGCTCTGAGTGCAAACACTAGTACCGACAGAGAGAGAGAGAGAGAGAGAGAGAGAGAGAGAGAGAGAGAGAACACACCAACTTAGCTGGCCCAGCCCTGCATAAGATGGCAAAGGTGAGAAGTTACATCACTGCTTCAAAGAAAGAAGCCAGAGCCTCTTTGACTTCCTTTTTTCATTGCAATCAAGGTCAAGGTCAAGGTCAAGGTAGGGACTCCTCTTTAGAGCCCCTCTCTGGAACAAGAGCCTTGCTTCTTTCTTTCATGGCTTTCTGAGTTTGAAGAATTTGGATGAACTGGCCATGTGACCAAGGGCCACAGACAGGGTAATTGGCTTTACACACAGATTTGTGGCATCTCCAGATCAGCCTATTCTAGGCCTTCAGAATTCACCAAACATATTTTTCTCTTTCTTGTAGTACTGGGATTTGAATTCAGAGCCTCATACTTACTTGGCTTACTGGTTGGACTGGTGCTCTACCACTTGAACCAGGCCTCTAGCTCTATTTTTTATTATTAGTTGGTGTCTCACAACAAAGGAAGGAAACAAAGAAAAAAAGGAAGGAAGGAAGGAAGGAAGGAAGGAAGGAAGGAAGGAAGGGAGGGAGGGAGGGAGGGAGGGAGGGAGGGAGGGAGGGAGGAAGGAAGGAAGGAAGGAAGGAAGGAAGGAAGGAAGGAAGGAAGGAAGGCAGGCAGGCAGGCAGGCAGGCCAGGAGCTAAAGTGAGAAAATGGGGTGGAACCATCCAAAAGATTTCCCAGGCCAGGGAGCAAGTCACCACAGGTCCCAGAAGCACAGAATGTCTTGATTAGCAAATGGTTCTATTTTCAACTGGATTCAGAAAGGTGGGGTTCAAGTTAGGCAACACCAGTGGTTCAATCCTGTCATCCTAGCTACTCAAGAGGCTGAGATCTAAGGATCACAATTCAAAGCCAGACTGGTCAAGAAAGTCCATGAGACTCTTATCTCAAAAAGACAGAATGGAGGAATGACCTCAGTGGTACAGCACCAGCCTTGAGCACAAAAGCTAAAAAAATAGTACCCTGGCCCTGAGTTCAAACTGTAGTACTAGCAAAGAAAGGAAGAAAGAAAGAAAGAAAGAAAGGAAGGAAGGAAGAAAGGAAGGAAGGAAGGAAGGAAGGAAGGAAGGAAGGAAGGAAGGAAGGAAGGAAGGAAGGAAGGAAGGAAGTATTCAAGCCTGACCAGCTTGTAGGACAGCAAGAAGGGAGGCAGTAGGGACAAGCTAGTACTAAAATCTTGTAGAAATGACTGGTGGCTGTTTTACCCCTCCGTTGCCATGGAAATGAGTGGGAAATGGCTTCCCACCCCCACTGTACTCTTTTCCTTAGCTAGCCGCAGCCAGCTAATCAGAGGAAAGGAATTTACACATCTCTCATTCAAGGAAGAAACTCACCTCTCAAGTATCCCTGCCATTACCACTAAGTCCTTAGCTTCCAAACATACAATCAGGCAGGGAACACTTGTTCAACGTAATGCCAGAGGTACAGCTAGAGACTTCAAAGACATTTAGCTTACACCATAGGCAGGGAGAGTGTGGGCAAAGAAAGAACAAACCTAAAGCATCACCATCTAAATTCAACTTGGAGAGCAGGAGCTGGTGACTCACACCTGTAATCCTAACTATTCAAGAAGCTGAGATCTGCAGATTGTGGCTCAAAGCTAGCCCAAGCAGAAAAGTATGTGAGACTCATATCTCCAATCAACCAGCAAAAAGCCAGAAATGGAGCTGTGGTTCAATTGGAAGGGTATCAACCTTGAGCCAAAAAGACAAGTTGAGAGGGCCAGGCCCTGAGTTCAAGCCCCAGAACACACACACACACACACACACACACGCACGCACACACGCACGCACACACACATTCAATTTGGAGATAAGACAAATAAGCTCAAATAACCATATAGGACCCTGCTTTTTCTCAAAGTAGGGATTCTATTCATGTTGTATTGTGTTTAACCATTGCCAAATATTTTCTTGATTTAAAAAAAGAATATGAGCTGGGAAGGTGGCTCCATGGTAGAGCGCTTGCCTTGCATGCATGAGGCCCTGGGTTTGATTCCTCAGCACCACATAAGCAGTAAAAAAAAAAAAAAAAAAAAAAAAGCTGGAAGTGGCACTGTGGCTTAAGTTGTAGAGCACTAGCCTTGAGCTAAAGAGCTGAAGGACAACTCCCAGGCCCAGAGTTCAGGCCCCACGACTGACAAAAAGAAAAGAAAAGAGAAAAGGAAAGAAAAGAACATTCGAGAGTTCTATGTACCATCACGCCTTCTGAGCCAAAGAGATCATGTATAGGTTAAAATGTTTAAATAAAACCAATTTAAGTATCACATACTACTATGATTAGTATTTTTTTCAATCATGTTTGTTGGAGAAAAGCCTAGAGCAAGGACTTCAGAGACAGAAGGCTTGTTTCAAAGTCCAGCCATCTTTGCTACTAGCTAGGTGCCAGTCTTCTCAGAACTATCAAGAAGTACTTAAGAAAAGCAGTAAGTAAGCCAGGAATTTGTGGCTCATACCTCTAATTCTAGCTACTCAGGAGGCTGAGATCTGAGGATAACAGTTTGAAACCAGCCTGGTTAGGAAAGTCTGTGAGACTCTTATCTCCAATTAACCAACATAAAACTGGAAGTGGTACTGTGGCTCAAGATGGTATTGTGCTAGCCTTGAGCAGAAGAATTTCAGGGACAGTGCCCATGCCCTGTGTTCAAGCCCCAGGACTGGCAAAAAGAGAGAAAAAGAAGAAGAAAGAAGAAAGAAGAAAGAAGAAGAAGAAGAAGAAGAAGAAGAAGAAGAAGAAGAAGAAGAAGAAGAAGAAGAAGAAGAAGAAGAAGAAGAAGAAGGAGCAGCAGCAGCAGCAAGGTTGAGTTGAGTTATCCACAGAAAACCTTGAGACTCGGGCTGGGAAGGTGGCTCAGTGGTAGAGCGCTTGCCTTGCATGCATGAGGCCCTGGGTTCGATTCCTCAGCACCACATAAGCAAAAAGAAAAGAGCCAAAAGTGGCGCTGTGGCTCAAGTGGTAGAGCGCTAGCCTTGAGCTGAAGAGCTGAGGGACAGCGCCCAGGCCCAGAGTTCAGGCCCCACAACCGGACCCAAAAAACAAACAAACAAACAAAAAAACCTTGAGACTCAATTTGTACCTACAAAAGAGTCAATTCAGGGAACACATCATTGTCCTGGTGGGTCCAGGGGGAGCCTGACCTTCCGATTCTGGGCAAGACAAGGTAGTTTGTTTTGCAAGACAGATTCTTCCCTTTGTTGGCTGAAATTTCTGCCTCTTTCTTCAGTTGCACCTTTGGAACACATTTTTAAAAGCCTAGGTAAGGGCTGAGAATGTAGCTTAGTGGTAGAGTGCTTGCCTAGCATGCATGAAGCCCTGAGTTTAATTCCTTAGAACCACATACACAGAAAAGCCAGAAGTGTTGCTGTGGCTCAAGTGGTAGAATGCTAGCCTTGAGTACAAAGAAGCTCAAGGACAGTGCCCAGGCCCTGAGTTCAAGAACCAGGACTAGAAAAAAAAAAAAAAAAAAAAAGCCTAGGTAGAGTGGTTGAATGGATCATAGAGTAAAAAAAAAAAAAAGTAAAAAAAGATAAAGGTTAGTGGGACCTTTTTCACAGATGAAAGACAGCACTTGTGCCAGAAAATAATATTGAATAAAAGGAGGAATAGCTGGGCACTGGTGACTCATGCCTGAGATCTGAGAATCACAGTCTGAAACCAGCCCAGGTAGGAAAGTCCAGGAGACTCTTATATCCAATTAACCACCAAAAAGCTAGAAGTAGAGCTGTGGCTCAAGTAGTAGAGTGCTATGCTGGGGTAAAAAAGCTCAGAGACAGGGCTTAAGCCCTGAGTTCAAGTCCCAGTACTGGCACATAGATAAGGAAGGAAGGAAAGGAAGAAAGGAGGGAGGGAGAGAAAAAGGGAGGGAGGAAGAGAGAAAGGGAGGGAAGGAAGCAAATGTCAAATGGAAAAAGAGGCAAATCTCACCATTCAAAATCCCAAGTCACACTTTGCCAAAACTCCAGGTTTCTAAGAGCGAAACCAATATCATCTTTCTAAATATAGAAGTCCTAGGGGAAATAAACAAACTCCTCAAAGCCTTCCCTTTGAATGTCTATGGCTTGTCTGTAGCTGTCTAAGCTTGTTGAGCATTTAAATCATGTTTGGGCTGTGGGGAAGGGAGAAGGAGGAGGGAAAATCAGTTTTCACAAACTAACCTGTACAGCTTCTGAAAGGATAACCGTTTCATTTATCAAAGTTGCAGCCTGGCTTTTGATTTCCAATATTATCACTGTAAATGATAATAATCTTTAAAATAGAGGGAAACCAGCCCCTCTGGTTTGCCTGAAGTGAGACACCATTGACTAACTTCAGAACTTGCTGTGGCCCAGAAGCAACAGACAAGTATGTGCTGCTCTGTTCTAAATAAGGGAACAGCAAGTACAAATAGAAGATTGGAGATTTGCTTTGAAGCTCCTCATGGCCCGTGCCAAGCCTCTCCCAGACTCCGGAGCTGTGGGGACGTGTAAGGGGAGGGCATGCTGCTTTAATGCCAGCATTCATTCCAGTGTGTGCCTGTTTAAGCCTGAAGGTCAGGAGTCTGATTTTGACATGCGCACTAATAGGAATCCTGCCAGTAGCTGAATAAGTGCTGTAATATTAGTAATAATTAATAACAAGGAAAATGTCCCCAGTGTGTGTTAGTTTTTCATTTTAGTGCTGTGTGTGTGTATATGTGTGCTGGAAGAGGGGCTTGAACTCAGGGCCTCATGCTCTTATTTAGTTTTTTCACTCAAGACTGGGTCTCTACCACTTGAACCATACCTCTACTTCTGGCTTTTAGGTAGTTAATTGGAAATAAGAAGTCTCCCTGATGTTTCTGCCCAAGACAGGCTTGGAACCACAATCCTCAGCTCCCAGCCTCCTGAATCACTAGGATTACATCTTGTTTTGGTGCTTTTTTTAATCCTCAAAAGTTTCAAATTGCTTCACAGAACAATTTTTTAACCCACTGCTGACCTATAACCAACCGGCCCCCACTTACTGTTGCCCTGTTGTCAAAAATGCAGCTACCTTTGGCTTGTTTAAGCATGAGACAGATACCCACGGAAACCTAACATGTAAATTTCAGGTAGGCATGTTATAATTATCCACTTGAAATCAAAGCAAGAAATGCAGTTTAATACCTGCTCTGTTGCAAGAAGCACTCAAACACCTTTTTAACCAGAAACAGACCCTCGGTTTTCATAAGCTGATAAAGTCTTCTAATGGAGTTTCTCTCAACACTGGCACTATTTTGTTTTGTTTTGTTTTTGGTGCTGGTTCTGGAGCTTGAACTCAGGGCCTAAGTGCTGCCCCTCAACTTTTCTTTTTTTTTTTGGGGGGGGGGGAGGGGGGGGTCCGGTCATGGGGCCTGAACTCTGGGCCTGGGCACTGTCCCTCAGCTCTTCAACTCAAGGCTACCGCTCTACCACTTGAGCCACTTCCGGCTTTTTTCTTTTTTCTTATGTGGTGCTGAGGAATCGAACCCAGGGCCTCATGCATGCAAGGCAAGCACTCTACCACTGAGCCACCTTCCCAGCCCCCCCCTCAACTTTTCTTGCTCTACTATTTGAGTCATAGCTCCACTTCCAGCTTTTTGCTAGTTCATTGGAAAAAAGAGTCTCACAGACTCTCCTGCCCAGGCTGGCTTTAAAACACAATCCTCAGATCTCAGCCTCCAGAGTATCTAGGATTTCATGTTTGAGTCACCCATACCCAGCAACACTGGAAACCTTGACATTTGGGACTATATAACATTTGTGTGTGGTGGTAGAGGGTGTGGCATGGGACTTTAGGGTGTGTAGAAGCATCGCTGGCCTTTACCCACTAGAGGCCAATAACACACACATCTACCTCCCAGTGCAACAACTGAAATGTCTCCAGACATTACCAAATTCTTATGAGTTGAAAAATGAGTATAAGAAATTACCCTCAGTGGGGCTGGGAATGTGGCTTAGTGGTAAAGTGGTTGTCTAGCATGCATGAAGCCCTGGGTTCAAGTCCTCAGTACCACACAAACAGAAAAAGCCAGAAGCGGCACTGTGGCTCAAATGGTAGAGTGCTAACCTTGAGCAAAAGCAGCTCAGAGACAGTGCCCAGGCCCTAAAGAAGAAAGAAAAAAGAAATTGCCCCTCCCCCTCCCCCCCCCCCCCCCCCCCCCAGTTAAGAACTGCCTATCTGCTAGGCAAGGTAGAGGTGTTAGAAAGTATGCCATCAAATCTTTCATTCGGCTGGTGTTCACAGCTCATGTCTATAATCCTAGCTACTTAGGAGGCTGAGATCCAGAGGATCACTATTCAGAGCCAGTCTGTGCAAAAGAAGGCCACAGGACTCCATCTTCAAAATAACCAGAAAAAGTCAGATCGGAGGCATGGCTCAAATGGTAGAGTACCAGTGGAAAAACAAGTCAAGTAAGTGCCATGCCTGAGCTCAAACTCCAGTACTATTTGTCCCCCTCCCCTCAGACACAAACTTTAATTCCTCTAGGTTTCTTGATTTAAGGACTCTTGGAGAAAGAGGGCCATATATCTACCTATATGGCCTTTAGGATTCAGAGAACCTATGGCTGACATTAGCGCCTTCCATCTAAATCAAAGAAATAACACAACCTAGACAGTCAAACACCACCCATTCCACAGAACAGAACTTCCCCCATAAAGGTTATGAAGTTACAACAGGATAGCATGGTAACAGCTTCAACATTCCCAGCATGTACCTTGCAGCCATGCCAACCCCAGTTCCCCTCCTCCCCAGAATTCACATCCTCCCAGGAGCAGCAGAATGAAGACTCTGATCTAATTGCCTCAAGGCATTGTGGGAACACCAGCTGCAACTATCTCTGACCACTACCCTCCTTGGCAGCATCAGAGCCACAACCTCTACCAGGCATTCAGCAGTTCCAGGAACCCACAGTTCTGCCTGGCCCAGGCTGGTGACTCCAGGTGCTCTCCACATCAGGGGAAGTGAACTTTTCCCCACAACCTAACAGGAGAAATCTGTTTTACTCCATGAGCTCCATGCCTCTTACACGTACAAGAATATACTTGTTCAATTTTTAAATGTCTTATTTAGAACTAATTCTATTTATTTGTGTAGAAAAGGAGTACAAGGAATTTCCGTACATCCTTCATTCTGCATTCTCTCGTGTTCACATCTTACATAATCACAGACCCAATCTCTGTACCTCCTTCCAAATGCATATTTTAAGTAGAAGTCTCTAAGGAAGCTATCTTTGTGATAATATCATTTTCTATTACTGTTAAAATGCTAGTTTCATAACCCTATTGGCTCACAACTAATTTAGAAGACTTATCCCCAGGCCAGCTCTCTCCCACTGGTTCTTTCTGGACTCGTCCCTGGGTTTCCTTTCTTCCTCAATAATCAGCTCTTGCATCTCTCTGGATGTCCTTTTTTGATGAACTGGGCAGCTCCTTGCATTTCCTGGACTCATCCTTGTACCACAGGTGCCTCTAGCTCTGATTTCTTGTGGCCCTAATGAATATATTGGACATCCCGTCTGCCATCCCATTAAACATATGAGTAAAATTAAAAATAAAGCCAGGTAAGACCTTCAAATGAAGCTGGGTGCTAGTGCTCATGGCTGGAATGTTAGATTCTCAGGAGGCTGATATCTGAGGACTGTGGTTCAAGGACAGTGCAGGCAAAAAAAACCAGCAAAAAGCAAGAAGTAAAGGTATGGCCCAAATGGCAGAGTATCAGCTTGAGTAAAACAAAGCCAAGTGAGAGTGTGAAGCCCTGAATTAAACCCATAAGAGACTCAGATTTTTTCTGCCTGAGCTAACTTCAAGCTTCATTCTTCACATCTTGGCTTCTTGAGTAGCTAAGATGACAGGTGTGAAGGAGACTTCCAAGCAAATCTGATATTCTCTAAAGCTGGACACTGCCTGGATTAGGGAATGATTGGGTGGCTGGCTGGGTGAGATTTCACACAAAAGCTGGGCTAAAACAAAGAAGTGAAAGGTGTACCCCTGACAGGGGTAGAATGTAAGAAAGGGCAACCAGTTTATAGAGCCAGAGGACAACTCTACAATTGGTTTGAATTTATATATATTTTTCCCTTTGGCAGTATTAGAGTTGGAATTCAGGGGCTTTGCTGGAAGTGGAGGAGTGGCCCTGAGCCAAAAAGCTAAGGGACAGTACCCAGGCCCTGAGTTCATGCCCTAGTATCAACACACACACACACACACACACACACACACACACACAGACTGGGGATGTAGCCTAGTAATGGAGCCCTTGCTCAGCAGGCCTGAGCTTCTGAATTCATCCCCAGACCCTACAGAGACTGATTCAGCAAGGACTATGGCAGGGCCTAGAAATCTAAAGTGCAGGCATATTCCTAGCAGTACTGATGCTGCTTGGAGAACTCTAACCACCTCCAGACACTCCACGCATGTACTTCTGGGTCTGCAGAAAGCTCCCTATGGCTATGCCAGCCAGCACCCTTCTACCCACCCAGCCTATGGCATCTCATTTCATGCCTCTTTTTCCAGTTTGCTCTACCAGCAGGCCCTGCCTATCCCCCTGCCTTCCAAGAAGGCAAACCAGGAGATCCAAGGGAGCCTCCTCCTTCCCCAGCCTCATGAGCACTCTTCTAGCACGGTGGCAGTCAACGCTGGCCACACAGGCAAGAGCCTCACGGTTCCCACCCCGAGGAGTGTCTCAATGTGTGTGTCTGCACTTTGCTGGCCACTTGCACTGTGACTTCACTCTCACATCCACGCCTGCTTGTGTGCACTCACAAATGCTCTCACACAAGCACTAGTTGGGAACCTTGCTCAAAGCAGAGTGGGTAATTGTGCCCCAGAAGACAATTGGTTGGTCTAAGGGAACTGAAAAGAAATAATTTTAGCCAGGTGCTGATAGCCTACTCCTATAATCCTAGTTACTCAGGGAGCTGAGATCTGAGGATCACAGTTCAAAATCAGCCCTCTCAGGAATGTCCATGAGACTTTCAATTATCTAGCAAGAAAGCTGGAAGCTGTGGCTCAAATGGTAGAATGCTAGCCTAGAGCAAAAATGCTCAGGGACAGTGCCCCAGGCCCTGAATTCAAGCCTTAAGATTGGCAAGGAAGGAAGGAAGGAAGGAAGGAAGGAAGGAAGGAAGGAAGGAAGGAAGGAAGGGTCCTACTTGTTAGGCAGGCATTGGGTCACTTAAGCTACAATTCCAGCCCCTTTGCCTTTAGCTGTTTTTTGTTTTTCCTTTTTGTTTTCAATTGTGGGTCTTAAACACTGGGCCTGGGTGCTCTCCCTAAGCTCTTCAGCTCAAGGCTAGCACTCAACCACTTGAGTCACAGTTCCACTTCCGGTTTTCTGGTGGTTAATTGGAGATAACAGTCTCATGGACTTTCCTGCCCAGGGCTGGCTTTTTGCACCATGATCCTCAGATCTCAGCTTCTGGAGTAGCTAGGATTACAGGTATAAACCACCAGCACCTAACTTGGCTTCAGATTTTTTGAGAAAGGGTCTCACTTTTTACATAGCCTGAACCATGATCTCCCTGTTTGTGCTACACACTGTAGTTCAGATAACATGCCTGCCCCACCATGCCTAGCTTCTTCTGTTGGGGGAGGCGGGGAGAGGAAGGGGTCTCTGACTTTTTCTCCAGTCTGGTCTTAAACCAGATCCTCCCCATCTTGACTTTCTGAGTAGCTAGGATTACAGCCATGAGCCACAGAGCCCAGTTTCAAGAGGCTTTGCATTCTCTGCAAGGTCATGATTACAGAGGAATGGACTTTGTTATTCTTTTCCTCTGTAGCTGAGGGAACAGTTAGGTGTCCCTGGTCAAGCTGGCTGAAGATGTCACCCAGGGCCAACGCAGAGGAACATTTGGCCTCCCGAGCTATCTGTGTTCTGTGGGCCTGTGTGCTAGAAAAACTTCCGGAAGAGCACTTAAAAAAAAAAAAAAAAAAGGACTATGCTGTGTCCTTGGCAGTTTGTTCAGGAACTGGCCTCCCGGGCCTGTCCCAGCCTAGCCTGTGTCTTGGAGGTGTGGCGGGGCCGTGCTGCCGCGTGTCGCCGGCAGGTGTCTCTTTCCTGGCCTGGGAACCTACTGTGAGTTCACCAAATGGAGGAGCGAGAGGAAGAGGAGCCCGGGGAAGGGAGGATGGGAGGAAGCCAATCGGGCCTCTGCCTGCAGCTGGCAGATGACAGGGACGCACAGCGAACTCCCCTAGTCCTGACTTGAGGACCCGAGGACCTAGCCACCGACCACAGAGGAGAGACACACTGTCACCCCGGCGGGGCCACAGACAATGTGTTCCTGGCCTCCCAAACAGAAGGCTCCTCTCATCCTGCTTCTTGTTCTTGTTGTTCATTTTGGCCAGGGGCTTGAGCTCAGGGTCTTAGCTTTTTCCATCAAGGCTGGTGCTCTACCACGTGAGTCAGACCTCCATTCCTGGCTTTTTGTTGGTTAATAGGAGTTTGGAGTCTCACAGACTTTCCTGCCCAGGCTGGATTCAAATCATGATTCTCAGATCTCAGCCTCCTGTCTAGCTAGGATTACAGATGTGAGCCACTGGCACCCAATGCTCCTGAGACCCTTTCCACTCAATTAACCAGCAGAAATCCATATGTGGAAATGTAGCTCAACTGGTAGAACACCAGCCTTGAGCTAAAAAGCCAAACAAGAGCATGAGGCCCTGAATTCAAGCCCCAGCGCAAGCAAGAACGTGCGTGTGCGCGCGCGCGCGCACACACACACACACACACACACACACACACCACAAATGGTTAAAAGAAATAATAATGTCTGGGTTAGGGAGAACTGGAGGAGAACTATACAAAGGTGTGACACTGATCAAGATGTATTTTATTCATGAATTGATATGTTGAATTGAAACCCTTTTGTACAACTATTTGAGGATAATTTTTTAAAAAATTAAAATCAAATGTAGTGGTGGTACTCACTAGATACTATGTTGAAAATGAATTATATAACTTGTGAGTGGGGATGGGGGTGGGGGAGACCTGGGAGAGAGCCAGGGAAGAGGGTGACATTCTCCAAAAAAGAAATGGACTCACTACCTAATTTATGTAGCTAACTCTTCTGTATATCATTTTTATAATAACAACTTAAATTTTTTTGGGGGGGAGGTCAGTTGTGGGGCTTGAACTCTGGGCCTGGGCACTGTCCTTGAGTTCTCCAGCTCAAGGCAAGTGCTCTACCACTTGAGCCATAGCACCACTTCTGGTTTTCTGGTGGTTAATTGGAGATAAGAGTCTCATGGACTTTCCTGCCTGGACTGGCTTTGAACCTCGATCCTCAGATCTCAGCCTCCTGAATAGCTAGGATTACAGGTGTGAGCCACGGGCGCCCAGCTTTCATTAATTTTTAAATAAAGATTTTCCCCCCTTTTGGGACATTCTTATGGCCTGGAACTCATGATCTTCCTCCTGTCTCTGCCTCCCCAGTACTGGGATCCTAAGTGTGTACTACTAAGCCAGAATCTTTTTTTAAAATTTTTTTATTGTTATTATGAAGATGATGTTATTAGGAAGATGATGCATAGAGGGGTTATAGTTACATGTCAGCTAATGAGTACATTTCTTTTTGGCTAATGTCACCTCTTCCCTTACTACCTCCCAGTTTTTCCTATTCCCATCACAAGTTGTAGTCATTTTTAACACAGTATCTAGTGAGTACCACTGCTGCATTCGCTCACCCTTTGTCCCTCCATTTCTTTGTCCACCTTGACCTTCCCAAAGACAGATCAATGAACAAACAAGACACAAGGAGAAGAAAACAAAAACAACAATGAAGAAATAATCTTCTTGTTTCCATTTTCTGGAGCTCATGTTGATAAATACTCCTTTATATGCTTAGAGGCACATGGGCATTGTCTCTTTACTGAGGGCTAACACTGGGACTGGGGCAGTGGTGGCTGCTGGGGGATATAGTAGTGTTAACAAATACATTCCTGTCCTGAAGACATTTGCAGCCCTGTGAAAACATGTAAACAAGCAACTGGAATGTGGCCTGACTTGGTCTGACAGGTGTCTTGATCCTACTGATGGGGACAAGAGTGGAATCAGGATTGGAGTCCCTATGGAAACACTGTAGTCTAAGTGACAGAGTCGCATAGGAAAGCCACCCCCTGAGGCTGACAGCCAACAAAGAACTTTAGTAGACCTCTGAGATCAAGCAATAGAAGCATTGGGAATCCTGATCTTTTGCTCTGCCATCACTGACCTGAACCCCAAGCAAATTCATTTTCTTGAAGCTCTTCAGGAATCTTTGTTTATCACCCATATCCTTTCCTTCCTTCCTCCTGAATCTGGGTCCTAGAATCTGGCTGAAGTTAGTAGAGAAAACAGGCTTATTCCAAGTTTACTTCTATGAAACTCTTACTTTCCTTTTCTGTTGTTTAATTTTTTATTGTTGTTATTATTATTATCTTTAAGTAGCTATACGAAGGGGTTTCAGTTTATTTTGTGTGCTGATACTGGGCCTTGAACTCAAGGCTGAGGCCCTGTCCCTTAGCAGTTTCACTCAAGATGGTTAGTTTACCACTTGAGCCACAGCTCCACTGCTGGTTAATTAAAAATAAGAGTCTCATGGACTTTTCTGCCTAGGCTGGCTTTGAACCACAATCCTCAGATCTCAGTTTCCTGAGTGGCTAGTATTGTAGGCATGAGCCACTGGGGCCTGGCTCTTGGTGGTTTTTGATGTGGTCAAGCTCTGGGCTTGTCAATTTGTTTTCTGAAATAAGTTTTTAAAACTCCGAATTCCAGGAAAGAGCATCTTTTGGCTCACTAGGTTAACAGAACATTAGCTGTGTAATCCTAGCCTCTGGGGGTTTTAGGCAGCAAAAATCTCTCATCCCATAGCTAGAGAAACAGTCATAAATTCCCAAGGCACACTGGGGCAGTATGTAGGCTCTTGGCCTGCTTGGAGACAGTAAAGTAAAGCCGTCCCGGAGACAGCTGCAGGCTGCCTAGACTTCTTCCACGCTGGCATTTTCTCCCTGTTCCGCCAGTGAGAGACAGCCCTCTCTGGGTATGTTTTTTGTTGATTTTAGTTTATAAAAGCACATAGACCTCTAAGCTTTTAATGATCATTTGTTTGGTTTGGGTTTTTTTTTTTTTTTGTGCCAGTCCTAGGGCTTGAACTCAGGGCCTGGGTACTGTCCCTCAGATTTTTTGCTAGTGCTCTACCACTTGAATCATAGTTCCACTTCCAGTTTTTTTGGTAGTTTAGTGGAGATAAGAGTGTCTCATAGTTTTCTGCCTGAGTTGGCTCAACCATGATCCTCAGATGTCAGACTTTGGAGTAGCTAGGATTACAGATGTGAGCCACCAGTGCCCAGTTTAGTAACCTTTAAAAAAGAAAAAGGAAACGGTTGAGACAAAGTGTGGTGGTACATGTCTGTAATCTCAGCATTCAGGAGACTGAGGCAGAAGACTCTCTAGTTAGGGGCTAATCTTGGCTATCTGGTGAGACCTCATCTCAATAACAAAGCCAGGTGCTGGTGGCTCATACCTATAATCTCAACTATTCAGGAGTCTGAGATATGTGGATCCCCACTTGAAACCAGGCCAAGAAGACAAGTCTGAGAGGTTCTTATTTCCAACTAGCCAACAAAAAGCAGGAAATGGAGCTGTGGCTCAAGTGGTAAAGCACTACCCTTGAATAAAAAGGCCACACAAGAGAGCAAAGCTCTGAATTCTAGACCCAGTCTCAGCCAAAAAAAAAAAAAAAAAAGGTAGCAAACAGCAATAACAACAAAGCAATACCCTGTCTCAGAAACCAAACCAAACCAAACAAAAAACAGACAGAAAAGCAAACCAGAGTCTTCACTCTTCTCTCAGCCCCAATACTTACAGTGGGATCATTTATTTTTCTTGAGTCTATAAAGTATTAAAAGAACAGGGCTGGGAAGGTGGCTCTGTGGTAGAGTGCTTGCTTTGCATGCATGAAGCCATGGGTTCGATTCCTCAGCACCACATAAGCAGAAAAAGCCAGAAGTAGTGCTGTGGCTCAAGTGGTAGAGCGCTAGCCTTGAGCTGAATTGCTCAGAGACAGCGCACAGGCCTAGAGTTCAGGCCCCAAAACCAACAAAAAATAAAAAAATAAATAAAAGAACAGATGCCAGGTCTTATCAATACTTTATTTAGAAGGGTGGTGAGCGTACCACATATGCAAATAAGATAAACAATTACTTATCATCATCCTGGGGGACACATTCTGAGAATGGCACATATTTCTCAAGAAACCTCTTTTCTAAAGCTCACATTTTCCTGAGGGTGTTTCAGAAAAAAGGTTACAGTTTCAATCAATTAAATCCCTTTATTTTATCACATTTAATACATCAGAGATGTGTTTGTTTGAATACAAAAACTATTTCAGCAGGCCCGATTTTTTTGTTTTTTGTTATTGTTGTTCATGGGGCTCCAACGCTTTCCCTGTGCTCTGAAGCTCAAGATGAGTGTTCTACTACTTGAGCCACAGCACCACTTCTGGTTTTCTAGTAGTTTATTGGAGATAAGAGTCGCACGGACTTTCCTGCCCCGGCTGGCTTTGAAATGTGATCCTCAGATCTCAGCCTCTGAGTAGCTAGGATTACAAGCATGAGCCACCAGCACCAGCAGGCTCGTTTTTGTTTTTGTTTTCTTAATGTGGTTTTGTTTTTTGGGCTGTTTTGTTGGGGTTTTGGCAGTATTGGTGTTTGAATTCAGGGCATGTGTTTGCTAGGTAAGTGCTCTCCTACTTAAGCCACACCTCCAGCCTTTTGTGCTTTAGTTATTTTTCAGGTAATGTCTCCAGTTCCTATCCAAGGTTAGCCTCACTAGCAATCTTCCCACATATTACCTAGAGTAGCTGGAATTAGAGGTCTATGCCACCACAGCTGGCTTGTTTGTTAAGATGTGGTTTCACTGCCAGGCACCAGTGGCTCACGCCTGTAATCCTAACTACTCAGGAGGCTGAGATCTGAGAATCATAGTTCAAAGCCAGCCCCGGCAAGAAAGTCCATGAGACGCTTATCTCCAATAAACTACTCAGAAAACGGGAAGTAGTGCTGTGGATTAAGTGGTAGAGTGCTAGCCTTGAGCTGAAGAGCTGAGGCACGGTGCTCAGGCCCAGAGTTCAAGCCCCACAAAAAAAAAAAAAAAAAAAAAAAAGATGAGATCTCACTAACTTTTCTCCCAGGCTAACTTGAAATCAAGATCCTCTAGATTTCTGCCTCCTAGTAGGTGGATTACTTGCCTGATCCCCCCTACCACCCCCCCCCCAAAAAAACTGTCTTAATGAAAAAGATAACCTGGCCTGTGGTAATCTCATAAAATTTTGCAGTAAGAAAAGCTTTTTGTGTGTTCCAGTTCCTATGCTTGAACTCTAGGCCTCAAACTCTTACTTAACTTAATTGCTCTTGAGCCATGCCCCAGTCTGCCATTTTGCTGGTTATTTTGGAGATGGAGCCTCACAGACTTTTCTGACCAAGCTGGTTTTGAATCTTGATCCTCCAGGTCTCAGCCTCCTGAGTAGCTAGGATTACGGTTATGAACCACTGGCACCTGAGAATACAGGTCAGTAGCAGAGGAACTTGATTTGAATCCCAGAACTGGAAAAAAAAAAAAAATCTGACTAATATGCCTGACAGGTGGCTTTCTTATACCACTGAGGTACACCCCAAATGTTCTACTATCCCCAATCCTTAGGAATGTCAGGGGAGTCTTACAAGCTCCTATTCCCTAGAGCTTGAAGCCTTGCTCTATCCTGCCCTTGTGGGAAAAGCCTTTCACACAAACTGCCCATCTAAGGCTTGCAAGACAGTTCCTAAATGATTTCCTTTGTAGTCTTGGTGCATGGATTCATTTCACTCCGTGAAGATGTCAAAAAGGGTTCACTGAAGCTGAGCATCAGTGGTTCAACAGTGGTTCACGCCTGTACTCTTAGCTACTCAGGTGGCTGAAATCTAGAGAATCAAGCCTGGGCATAAAAGTTCTCAAGAGTCCATCTCTAAACTAACCAGAAAATGTTGAGCTGAAAACTTGACTCAGGTGGAAGAGAGCCAGCTAGGCAGGCAAGCCAAGCAAATACAAGGCAGGCCTTGAATTCAGAACCCAGTATTAACCAAAAAAAAAAACAAAAACAAATAAACAAATTCCAAAGCCAGTGCTGGTAGCTCGTGACTATAATCCTAGCTACTCAGGAGACTGAGATCTGACCATCGAAATTTGAAGACAGCAGGGACAGGAAAGTCTGTGAAACTCTTATCTCCAAGTAACACCAGAAAACTGGAAGTGGAGCTGTAGCTCAAAGAGGCAGAGCACTAGCTTCCAGCAAAAAAGCTCAAGGCCTAGGCCCTGAGTTAAAGCCCTACAACCAACAAAAATAAAAATAAGAATAAAAAAGTAAATCCTTGAGTTTGTATGGTATCTTAAGAGGTAAAAGAAGAGCGGGGCACTGGTGGCTCATGCCTGTAATCCTAGCTTCTCAGGAGGCTGAGATCTAAGATCTCGGTTCAAAGCCAGCCCGGGCAGGAAAGTCCATGAGACTCTTATCTCCAATAAACCACTAGAAAACCAGAAGTGGTGCTGTGAGCGCTCGCCTTAAGCTGAAGAGCTGAGGGATAGTGTCCAAGGCCAGAGTTCAAGCCCCACGACCGACCAAAACAAAAAAAAAGAGGTAAAAGAAGGAGCTAAAGCGCCAGCCCTCCAGGAAATTAAATAGGAAGTCCAAGTATAAAGTAGTGTCTGTGATGATAAGTGGTTGGACAACAGGGTGGATAAATGTGAAAGCATGTTTAGGGTAGGAAGTAGGACAAGTCTAACGAGGAGATAGCCTTTGCAGGAGTGTCTCAACCAAGAGGATGGATATATGATCACTGGGCACAGAGGAAAGGTGAGCTGTGCTGTGATAACTGCTTGTGGTTAAGGAGTGTCAAGGTCAGAGATAGCCAGGACTTTGACCTGAAGGTCAAGGGCCATACTCTACAAGGACATGGCAGGGTTTCAAGGCTGTTGGATTTCTGTCTTCTCTTCATGCTCTAGCGAGTTAAGATCTCTATAAAATGTGCTACTTTATTCCTAACTTTGATTGTATGTGTGGCAGAGGGATTGGGAGGGGGTAATGCTGGTACTGGAACTTGAACTCAGGGCCTATGCTTTAACTTGGCTTTTTTGCTCAAAGCTGGTGCTCTACCACTTGAACCACAGCTCTACTTCTGACTTTTTGAGGGTTTACTGGAGATAAGAATCTCATGGAGCCAGGCGCCAGTGGCTCATGCCTGTAATCCTAGCTACTCGGGAGGCTGAGATCTGAGGATCGTGGTTCAAAGCCAGCCCGGGCAGGAGAGACCGTGAAACTCTTATCTCCAATAAACCACCAGAAACCCGGAAGTGGTGCTGTAGCTCAAGTGGTAGAGGGCTCTCCTTAAGCTGAAGAGCTGAGGGACAGCGCCCAGGCCCAGAGTTCAAGCCCCACGACGGACAAAAAAAAAAAAAAAAGAATCTCATGGATTTTGAACCACAACCCTCAGATATAAGCCCCTGAATAACTCGGATGGAGTCATGAGCCACCAGTACCTAGCTCCTCAATCATGTTTGTAAACCTTGTATTTTAGGGGCTGGGAATGTGGCTTAGTGGTAGCATGCTAGACTTGAGCAAAAGCAGCGCAGGGACAGTGTTCAGGCCCTGAGGAGTTCAAGCCCCAGGACTGGCCAAAAAACAAAACAAAACAAAACAACCACGAAACAACTTGTATTTTACCTTGTTTGCTTTTTGCTTTTCTTTCTTTCTTTCTTTTTTTACATTGGAGTTATTTCTTAAAAGGTTTTTGGATTCTGAGTCTAGTATCTTTTTTTTTGGGGGGGGGGGGGGGTCCAGTCATGGGGTCTGAACTCTGGGCCTGGGCACTGTCCCTTAGCTCTTCAGCTCAAGGCTAGCACTCTACCACTTGAGCCACAGCGCCACTTCTGGCTTTTTTCTTTTTGCTTATGTGTGAGGAATCGAACCCAGGGCCTCTGGCATGCAAGGCATGCGCTCTACCACTGAACCACCTTCCCAGCCCCTGAGTCTAGTATCTTAACATATAAGCTATTCCTCTCAGCTTTGTGTCAGCAACAGATACCTTCAGCCTGTAGCTCTCCTGATAATTTTGTTTTGAGTGAAGAGCTGAAGATAGAGGTCTGTGGTCAGTTAGAGAGACTGCCATCAAAGCTGGAACGCACCAAAACTTTTGGTACGTGATCATTCTTCCAGCTAATTCTGCCAAGATCTGTTTAATATCTTTCCATTAACCAGCAGGCACACTACAAAGGACTTTTCTCTAATACCTTACTGAACTTCATAAGCACTGCCTTGATTTTCCAGCCCAACCCTCCTATCAAACAAAGAAGCCAAGTTCTCTTACTCCTCGCCAGTCATATTTCTTTTGCCCAACTCTGGATTTGCCCCCTTGTCCAAGAGATCACTTAACACCAGATACCAGCCACATGGAGAGCAGCTTCCCCTTGTGGATACAACAGTTGCACGATATAATTTTGTTTTCTTAAGTGCATTGGTGCATAAATCTAAACAGTCATTCTCTAGCCAGATGCCAGTGGCTCACACCTGTAATCCTAGCTACTCAAGAGGCTGAGCTCTGAGGATTGCAGAAAAGTCCATGTGAATCCAATTAACCAGCAAAAAGCCAGAAGTAGAAATGTGTCTCAAGTGGTAGAGCACCAACCTTCAGTGAAAAAATTTAGGGATAATGCCAAGGCACTAAGTTCAAGCCCCAGTATCAGCACACACACAAATACACTCACACACACAAACACACTCACACACACACAAAGTTGTGGTCATCTAGATTACATTTCAGTGTACAATGAACCATGCATTCATTCAGTCAGTCAGTTGCTAATATTATTAGTCACCTTTCTTTCCTAAGTACTTCCAAAATAAAAAGTCTTTTTATAGCAGCTTCTTTTTTTTTTTTTTTTAATGTATTGGTACTGAGGCTTGAACTCAGGGTGCCATGCTTTTGCTTACCTCTTTTGCTCCAGGATGGTGCTCTACCACTGGAACCACACATTCACTTACTTTTTTTGTTTTTTGTTTTTCTAGTGAACTGGAAATAAGAGTCTCTTGAATCTGATTGCTTGGGCTGGCTACAAACCTCAATCTTCAGATCTCAGCCTGTTGAGAAAGAGGCCATAGATAGGAGGATTACCATCTTACACTGGCCCCTGCCAGAAAACACAAGACTTAATCTGAAAAATAATTAAAGCGGTGAGACATTAGCTGGAAAATAAAGCAAATAAAAATGGAGCAAAATATGGTTAAGTGGTTGAATGCCTCCCTAGCATGTGTAAGGCCCTGAGTTCAAGCCCCAGTGTTGTCAAAAATATAAACACCTGAGTAAAAACACAGTAAATGTGGATATATGCTGGTTCATACATTTCAAAACATGCAGTTTTTACATTTTCAGCTGGACACTTATAATACTAACTATTCTAGAGGCTGAGATCTTGAAGGATCAAAGCCTAGGGGAAAAACAAATCATTTAAATAGGGATACAGGTGGACCCATTGCAACAATGAGATGTACAAGTCGTTATGTCGAAAACGAACTTTAAAACTTTGGTGCGGGGGATGATTGGTGGGGTTGTGGGGGGGAGGATGGGAAGGGATGGGAAAGGGAAACAAAGGAGGAGGCTACAATGCTTGACGATGTTTGATAAGAAATGTACTCATTATCTTGCCCATGTATTTTCACAAAAAAAGAAAAAGAAAAAGAAAAAAAGGATCAAAGCCTGCCTGGGAAAAAAAAGTCCTAAAGCTCCATCTCCAATTAATCAGCAAAGTGCCAGACTGGTGGTATGAGTAAAGTGGTAGAGCACCAACCATGAGCAACCAAGTTGAGCACAGGTTCTTAGTTTAAGCTCTGGCTGTTGTCATCATCATTATTGTCATCATCATCATCCACTTTAATTTTCAGTATCTGTCTAGCTGACATACTTCACCAGGATGGAAGTACCTATGCTAGGTCTATCAGAATGAAGATAACTCTTAGGTGGCCTCAGAAAGGATAGGGGTAGATTGCAAGGAAGCTTCTATGTAAACATATGCTACCTGCCACAGCAGACAATTTATCACCTCTGAGGTTAGGCAAATAATTGAGGTCTCTGTGATATTTGAATTGTTTCTCAAGACCTCTCCTTGGATCTTGTCATGCTCTCTCTCTGTATCAATAACTCATCTGAGTAGAGTCTATAATAGTCATACATTTTAAATGTTCACTGTGCTTGACTCTGTGTGTGTGTGTGTGTGTGTGTGTGTGTGTGTACTGTGGCTTGAACTCAAGGCCGAGGAACTTATCTTTTTCATTCAAGGCTAGTGTTCTACCTGAGCCACAGCTCCAGATTCTAGCAATTTGCATAATTGGAGATAAGAGTTTTATGGATTTAGCTACCCAGGCTGCTTTTGAGCCACAATCCTCAGATCTCAGCCTCCTGGATGGCTAGAATTTCAGGCAAGAGCCATCAGCTCCCAGCTGACTCTTCTAAGAATATCTTCAGCCATCCATGTGGATGAGTATTCCTAGCTCTGCCTGGTCCCAGATACACTGAAAGGGGCCAGGCTGTGCAGTTGACCCAGACAGGGCCAAATTCGCTCTCCTGGAAATTCAGATTTGGACTGTCATAGATGTTCTATAAACATGGTGTTGTTAAAGTGTACTGCTAGAAAGGGTCCTGGCTGTGTGGGAGACACACAGGCTGTGTTGAAGCCATCTGCCCATGGGCTTCACAAGACATTGTTCTACCTTTATAAATCCCTTTATATTAGGTTCAAGTTGATAACTCACAAGCAAAAGGTTTTAACTCAGCCAGGCACCAGTGGCTCACATCTGTAATCCTAGCTACTCAGGAGACAGCCATGTGAGGATGGAAGTTCAAGGCCAGCCCAAGAGAAAAGTCTCTGAGACTCTTCAACCCAATTAATCACAGAAAAAGCTGGAACTGGAGTGTAGCTTAAGTGGTAAGGCACCATCCATGAGTGAAAAAGCTAAGGGACAGGCCTGAGTTCAAGCTCCCTTATACTTGCACCAAAAGTAAAATAAGCATTAACTCAGACAAAGACAAAGACAGAGCCGCCCATGAGGCTTTCTTGACAACCATTTCCTTATAATATCCTGGAGAGCCAGCATTTCTTGGTCTAAAATAGTACACTATTGACTCTCAGAACGGTTCCCACCAGGCAAAAACATCCTCACATCCAAGGCCAACTGGGTTAGGAAATAAGAGTTTCCTGCAGCTTCCTATTCCTGAAGGCAAAGGCACAGTTGACTGTAGTTAGCAGTCGGCTCTGTGGGTTTGCAGTTATGGATGGCACACACCCAGGGACTTGAATGACAGAAATCCCCAGGTGCCAGGGAGGAGACTGCTAATTATGCTTCCTGTCACTTGCCTCTTCTCCCTACTAAGTCAGCACATCCCAAGAGACAATGGCCAGTTGATGATTGGAGGGGCAAACCTACCTAGGAGAGTGCCAATTTTTAGCAGCTGGAAACAATAAATGTGATGGGAGATAAAAGATGTTTGGAAAACGGATGTTTCCTTAACTGTTTTCAGAGGGTGAATGATAGTGGGTGTAGAAGCCATGGCCATGGAAAGGAATCCAGCTGCTGCAAAATGATGAGGTAGAATGTGAGGGTCGACCATCCTTTACACCAATATCCTACCATTCCTGTGAGCTAGAAAGATTCACCCAGAGCCAGGCACTTGGTGGCTTATGCCTGAAATTCTAGCTATTCAGAAGGCTGAGCTCTGAGGAATGACGTTCAAAGACAGCTTTAGCAGCAAAGTCCATGAGACTCTTCTCTCCAATTAACCACCAAAAAAAAAGAGTCAAAAGTGAAGCTGTGGCTCAAAGGGTAGACCATTAGCCTTGAGCAAAAAAAGCTCAGGAATAGTAGTCAAGCCCTGAGTTTAAGCCCCCAAGATTAGCATGGACGAGTGCGTGTACGTGGCACACACACACACACACACACACACACACACACACACACACACACACACACACATTTATCAAGAATTTTGTCTTGACTTTATTGCTCCTCATCTTCCTGTGAAGGAGTCAGCAGCAACCTGTACATATAGAAATAAGAGACCTGGTCCCCTGACAAGATTTAAGGAAGACTGCTCAGATCCAAGTCTGAAGCTAGCCTGGACAGGAAAATTCATGACATTCTTATCTCCAATGAACCCTTCAAGCTGCAGTACGCTCATTTTTAAAAATGACTATGTATATCTCATCATATAAAATAATATTTATCAAAAGGAAACTCCAAAAAAAAAAAAAAAAGGAAACTCCAGGAAATGGAAATAAGAGGTTTTTTGTTGCTATTTTCCTTTTCTTTATATCTTGTTTATTTGTTTATCTGTCTTGGGGGGGGGGAGACACAGAAATGGAGGGACAAATGGTGAACAAGTGCAGCAGTGGTACTCACTAGAAAAATGAACCACAGCCGGGCGCTATGGCTCACGCCTGTAATCCTAGCTACTCAGGAGGCTGAGATCTGAGGATCGCGGTTCAAAGCCAGCCCGGGCAGGAGAGACCGTGAGACTCCTATCTCCAATAAACCACCAGAAAACCGGAAGTGGCGCTGTAGCTCAAGTGGTAGAGCACTCGCCTTGAGCTGAAGAGCTGAGGGACAGCGCCCAGACCCAGAGTTCAAGCCCCACGGCCGACCAAAAAAAAAAAAAAAATGAACCATATACACAGTGTGGGTGGGGTGGGGACGGAGGGAAAAAGCTGGGAGAGGGTGACATTGTCCAAAAAGAAATGTACTGATTACCTGACCTATGTAACTGTACATCATCACCCTTATAATAACAACAAAACATTTTAATTTTTTAAAAGGAAAGGTATGAAAACCAGAGAACCTCTCTCACTGTTCTATGATAGCTGTAGAAGTTCCCCACCCCTAGAGCCAGACATGGGCCGCAGCCATTGTTTGCACAGTCTCAAGTGAAAAAGAAGGCAAACACCCCAGTGTGGCTCGCTGCTTTTGCACAGGTGCTGAAGTGATCTTGGAACGATACTCAGGAAAATGCTGGGTAGTGAAGTGATAGACAGGACTGAAGAATGGGTAGTGCTTGCAATGTAATCACCAGCAAAGGGTGAAGTGTCAAGGGGGGGCTAAGTTTCCCCTCCCTTAGGCTTACACGGTACACCCCCTTTCCCTCTCTCTTTCATTGTACCAGTACCGAGGCTTGAACTCAGAGCCTGGGGTATGTCCTTTAGTTTTATTCACTCAGGGCTTGTGCTCTAGCACTTGAGCCACAGCTCCACTTCCAGCTTTGCCAGTTAATTGGAGATAAAGGTTTCATGGACTTTCCTGCCCAAGTGTGAACCATATTCCTCAAGTCTTAGCCTCCTGAGTAGTCAGGATTACAGGCCAAGCCTCTTTGCTTTTTCACATGCTCTGTCCCTTTCTTCTGCTATGTTATGAAGGCCCTCACCAGGTACCACAGCAGTGCCCTTGTGGCCAACTTCCAGAACTATGAGCAAGGAGCTGAGAATGTGGCTTAGTGCTAGAGTGCTTGCCTAGCATGCATGAAGCCCTAGGTTCGATTCCTCAGTACACATAAACAGAAAAAGCTGTTAAGTGGTGGTGTGGCTCAAGTATTAGTCTAAAGCAAAAGAAGCTCAGGGACAGTGCCCAGGCCCTGAATTTAAGCCCCAGGATTGACAAAACAAAAACAAAAACCAAACAAAACCCACACAACTATTGTGTCATAACAAAGAAAATGAACTAGAGATGTCTTAGCATAAGAAAAACCTGATGTTAGACTTCAGGAAAAGAAGAATCCCTTAGGGACAGCCTCAGACCTGTCAAGACCAAAAAAAAAAAGAATCTAGAGTAGGTTGCTGGTTGTACAGCATTTGCCAGGTGTGTGCCAGACCCTGGGTTTCATCACAAGCACTATCAAACAATTATTTTTTAAAAAGCCAGGCACTGGTGGCTCACGCCTGTAATCCTAGCTACTCAGGAGGCTGAGATCTGAGCATCAAGGTTCAAAGCTAGCTTGAGTAGGAAAATCCCTGAGACTCTTATCTTCAGTTAACCACAAAAAGAGCAATAAAGCGGGGCACTGGTGGCTCATGCCTATAATCCTAGCTACTCAGGAGGCTGAGATCTGAGGATCACAGTTCAAAGCCAGCTTAGGCAAGAAAGTCCATGAGACTCTTATTTCACGTAAACCACTAGAAAACCCCAAGTGGTGCTATGGCTCAAGTAGTTGAGTGCTCACCTTGAGCTGAAGAGCTGAGGGATAGCACCCATGCCCAGAGTTCAAGCCCCATGACTAACAAAAAAAAAAAAAAAAGTGGGACTGTGGTTCATGAGATAAGAGTGCTAGCCTTGAACACAAAAGCTCAGGAAAAGCACCCAGGCCCTGAATTCAAGCTCAAGGATTGGCAAGCAGCAACAATAATGAAAGAGAAAGAAAGGAAAGAAAGGAAGAAAGAAAGGAAGAAAGGAAGGAAGGAATAAAGAAAGAGAGGAAGGGAGAGAGGAAAGGAAAGAGTAAGAGGAAGGAGAGAGGGAGCAGGAGAGAGAAAAGAAAAGACAATCAAGAAGTGCTGACTAACATGGGAAAAATAGCCAGATTCTGCTGTGGAGCAGTAATAACTTGAAACTATTGACACTCCTTCCCCTTGGCCAAAGACATCCCTCTGTTATTGGGGCACTGACCAATGAAAATCATTTTTGTTTTCACTTGGTCCTCAACCTAAGGTCCACAGGCTTTTTCCGGTCCCCAAGCAAGGTTTGGGTTTCAGTGTGTAGTAAGCTCTCTTTTGATGGCTCCAATTCTTAACATAAAGAATGAAGAGAACTTCTTAGACTCCAGTAGGAGAGTTATTTATGAACATAGCAGCTGAACTAGGTTTAGAAATAAATGAGCCATCAGATAGCACCTTGAGTTACTCCATCACACCGCCTCTTAAACGCCGATTTCCTCTGTGCCGTGCTAGACCATGTGTGGACATTAAACTTGAGACCTGTGTTTTCTCACTGACTGCCTTAGCAGGCTGGGCCGGTCCAGAGTTGTTGTGGGGGAAAGATGGAGACATTTTGGTGATTTATGAATGTATGGATGTTAAGGAGTAAAAAGAGCAATGGAAGCCAAAGACATCCTTAGTGGGCTCTCAAAATCTTCTGTGAAGAAATTATCCAAGGTGCCAAAAGGGAGCAAATGTTTTGTACCTGGAAAGAAACAGTGAAAAGCTGGGAGCCAGTGGCTCACGCCTGTAATCCTAGCTACTCAGGAGGCTGAGATCTGAGGATCAAGGTTCAAAGCCAGTCAGGGCAAGCAAGTCCATGAGACTAGTATCTCCAATAAGCCACTAGAAAACTGGAGTGCAAGCCCATAGTTCAAGCCCCATGATCAACAAAGAAGAAGGAAGGAAGGAAGGAAGGAAGGAAGGAAGGAAGGAAGGAAGGAAGGAAGGGGAAAGAAAGAAAGGAAGGAAAGAAAGAAAGAAAAGAAAAGAAAAGAAAGAAACAGTGAAGGATACACATTCAGTTGGGTTACACATGTTCCATTAAATCTTCTTCCCAGTAACCATCTCCTTCATCATCAGAGTAAATAAACACCTTGGGTTGGAGGCATGGCTCAGTTTGTAGAGCACTAGCCAATGAGTGAAAGCATCAGGTACTGAGTTCAAGTGTGAGCATCCAAAAGAAGGAAGGAAGGAAGGGAGGGAGGGAGGGAGGGAGGGAGGGAGGGAGGGAGGGAAGGGAGGGAGGGAGGGAGGGGGCTGAGAAGGTGGATCAGTGGTAGAGTGCTTGCCTCAAATGCATGAGGTCCTGGATTTGATTCCTCAGCACCACATAAACAACAACAACAAAAAAAGCCGGAAGTGGCACTGTGGCTCAAGTGATAGAGTGCTCGCTTTGAGCTGAAGAGCTGAGGGACAGCACCCAGGCCTAGAGTTCAAGCCCCACTACCGACCAAAAAAAAAGGCGGGGGGGGGGGGGGGGGAGGAAGGAAGAAGAGAGGGAGGGAGGGAGGGAGAAAGGAAGGAAGGAAAAGAAACACCTTGTAAAATACTATAGTCAGGCATCCCAATTGGTTCCAGGATGAAATTCCTCCCTGTTCCAAGAGTTGTATTAAACTTTTCCAGTACTTGCTTTGTTGCTCTTTCTTTCCTATTGTGTATTTGTAGAATGGGAATGGGGGCTTTATATATATATTTATCTATCCTGTTGGATAGTTCTGTAACTGCACAGGGATACTAGCCAAGGGCCTGGGGAAATTCCCTAATGAGTCACAAGGAGACTGGGGTTAACCATAAGATTCTAGTTCAAGGTGGGTCTAGGAATTCTGAGACGGCTAAACAAAGGCTGCAGGAACACGGCGGGGGGGGGGGGGGGGGAGGTTACTGATTATTCCCCAAGGGAAGTATCAGTGCGGCCACACTTTTCAGCGCGGTCCTCCGCCTGCCAGGCTACCTTGCTGTACCCCAGCCCGAGCCCGTTCCCAGGTTCTGACGCCGAGCCAGCTCCGGAGTTGGGCGCTCCACCGCCTGTGGGCGTGGCCTCGGCGTGGCCAGGATCCCGGGCCGGCAAAGTTGGCAAGGCGTGCGCTGCGAGGAGCGTGGAAGTTAGGCATTACCGCGTGCCTGCCCGGTGTAGGGGGTTCCCCTGAGAAAGCAGACATCATCACCTTGCAGGGGTACCCCACATCTCATCCCTCTCCATGAGACCTGGGGGGGGGGGGGCGGGCTGCTCTCTACTGAAGCCTCAGCCGCTTTATTTCAGTTGTGCAAGTCATCTATCTCCTCGGATCTGTACGTGGGGTGGGTACAGGGGCTTGAACTCAGGGCCCCGTGCTCTTGCTTGGCTTTTTCCCGCTGAAGGCTGGTATTCTGCTCTACCACTGGCACCGTAGCTCCACTTCCGGCTTTATGCTGGTTACTTGGAGCGACGTTTCTGCCCAGGATGGCTTTGGAGCCCTCAGCTCTCTGCCTCTTGAGCAGCTAGGATCCGACGGGAGCCGCAGCGCCCGGCTTTCCCCGTACCATCATCGAGGCCACCCGAGCTCCACCGCCACTTCCCCGCTAGCGGAACCGCCCTCCCGCCCGCCGCACCCCACGACCCGCTCTCCTCCCCCTCCCGGCCCCGTTTCCCGGCCGAAAATAACGCGAGCGGCTGGCTTTCCGCAGCGGGGTCGCCCCGGGGCGTGCGGGGGGAAGCTCGGGGCTGCCCGTGCGCGCCGGGCTGTGCGCGCAGCCGAACCCGGGCCCGGGAGCAGGAAGGGCGTGCGCCCGCCCCAGGGGCTGCAGCCAGCAACGTTTTCTCCTCGGAATTCTTGGCCCAGAGCCTAGGAACCACAATCTGCCCAAATGTGTGTGCTCAGAAACCACAGAGCCGCCCGCAGCCCGGGGGGGGGGGGGGGGGAAGTGGGGGAGGGGAGGAGGCCGGGGGCCGCGGAGGAGGGGGGAGGGAGGAGGGGGCCGGAGACCTGTAGGGGGAGGAGGGGGGAGGGGGAAAGGAGAGGAAAGGGGGGGGAGAGAAGGGAAGGAGGAGGGGAGGAGGAGGGAGCCGGGGACTCGTGAGGGTGGGGGAGGGAGAGGGAAGGTTCCCCCTGGGGAGGGGACGGGAGGAAGAGCGGTGGCCCGGGAAGAAGGAGGGAAGGAGAAGGCAGAGGTAGGAGGAGGGGCGAGGGAGCAGCGGGGGAGGGGAGAAGGGAAACGGAGGTGAGGGAGGGAGGGAGGGGTGGCGTGGGGGGGGGGGTGCCAGAGTCCTCCGCGGCCGCCGCGGTGCGAGTTCCTCACTTTATCTAAAGCCTGCGAATCGCAGGGCGACCGAACCCCGCAGCGGGAGCGGGGTCCCGGGCTCCCGGGGCGGCCGGGGCCCCCTCCGCCCTCCACCGCCGGGGCCTCCTCCGCCCCCCGCTCCCGGGCCTCCTCCCCCCCACGCCCGGGCCCGCCGGGACCCCCCCCCGCCCCGCCGCGGCCCCTTTCGGGACCCCCCCCCGCCCGCCCCACCGCGGCCCGTTCGGGAAGCCCCGCACACGGGTGGCCGCGCAGCTGGGGAGCCCGGCGGGTAGGCTTCCGGGAGAGAGAAGCCTGTCTTCCGCGAACTCCGCCGCGCTCTGTTTTACGGTGGAAAAACTACACTAAAAACTAAACCCATAGCCGTGAAACGCAGCGAGACGAGGACCGGCCGGCTGCCCTTCCCGGAGGCTTCGGGCGAGCTGGGGTTGAGACCGGCAGTGTGGGACCTCGCGGGCCCGCGTCCGCCCCAGCCCCGCGGCGCAGGCCTCCGCCTCGGCCGCCTCCGCCGCCTGGGTCTCGGGGCTGGGACCCCGCGCCCGGTGAGCCCACGACGGGCTGGGCTCAGGTGGGTGAGCGTCCTGTCCCTCCCGGTGTGAAACCAGTGTGTCTCTCCTTGCAGAACGTAGAGGAACAGGATATGCTTTCACTCATAACTGTTTTTCAGACCTCAGTGCTGTCCCGTTGCTGAGGGAAGTAGCAGAGTGTGGAGACACTTAAACATACCAGAGTCTCCCTAGTTCCCCTGTAAAAAATGGACATAAAGCAGTATGGCAGAAGTTGGTAAGAGCAATAACATAAAGTCGATCACTAGGAAATGTGATGTTGTGGAATGTTTGTTTTGGCTGGGAAGTGACAGGTCACCTGTTTGGGCTTCGTGTGCACCTGTGAGTGTGGACTTGGGCAGACCTGGATGGAAAGCGTCTCTGACTGTATCTCAAGAAGCTTCAGTACCAAGAAATTCATCATGGGAGGTGTGTGTGTGGGGGGGGGGGGGGGGGAGGTTGCTTGCAGCTTAGAAAAGTACCTGCGCCAACTGCAGGTTCATTTTTCTTTAAAATACACTTAAAAGCCAGGAATAACGTGCTTAAAATCACCCAGTATACTTGTTGCAGCCCAAGATAAGGGAAGTGAACTGACACAGTGGAATTTATATAAATAAATACATATATGTATATATCAGATACACTTGAATAAAATCTCAAAGCTAATGTGATGAACATTTTATTAAACTAAAGTAACAGTCATACTAGAGATATACCTTCATCTGAGCAGGATGCACAGACAAACAGATGGAAACTTTCCCTGAAAGAACGTTCTGCTGATCTTAAGGAGCATAATACTTTCTAATAGAAGGTTCCATGGGCCTGAATTTGCTTTCCAGACCTGTTTATTTGAAGGCTAGGTGTTTTTTTTTTTTTTTTTTTCTTCCTAGTACCAGTTCTGGGGCTCGAGCTTAGGGTCTGGGCACTGTCTGAGCTTTTTTGCTCAAGGATAGTACTCTTTTAACACTTGAGCCACAGCGCCACTTCCAGCTTTTTGCTGATTAATTGGAGATAAGAGTCTCACAGTTTCCCCTGGCTGGCTTCAAAGGATGATGCTCAGATCTCAGTCTCCTGAGTAGCTAAAGTGACAGGTGGCCAGCATATTTTAGATTTCTGAATTAGCTATGATTATTACAGAAATGAGACCTTTCACATGAAAAGCTGCTCTTTGGGCTTCTATTTGAAATACTAGGCCAACCTTGGCAGCTCAGTTGGCTGTGTCTGAGCAACTGTCAGATGTGGAAGGTCAATTTGTATCTTCGTAGCTTTCTCCTGCCACTTCTGTCCCTTACTTTCTATCCTGTACATGTAGGTGGGCCAGACATACATACATATACACATACATACCATACATATATACAGCTTTAACTAACATTCAGATTCTTTATTGTGATCATTCAATTCAAAGGTACCTTAGACACATTAGAGTCTGTCTACACTTAATGTACATATATATATTAAGTCCTCAAATCTTGATTTCCAGGAATGTATTTAGGCAGATCTAAGTTGAAGCTGCCAACATTTTCTGAAGAGGGCTCCCCGATTTCTGCATGTCCCTCATTACAGGGCTGTTTAGGAGGGTGTGCGGCTCAGGAATTTGATTCCTGGCTGGTTATTGCAATGTTGGGCACATCACTTGCTGTTTCCCAGCTTGTTTCTTCACATGCTAGCTAGTTATCCCCATATGAACTCTTTGGGTTATTGATGATTTGAGATATATATACACACACATATATGATTGTATATGTGTGTTTATGTGTATACATACATACTTGTGTACATCTATATCTATATTTATAAATCTTCCACAGTACTTAGCCCCCAGGAGCCATTCAGAGTAGTCCTAGTCACGTCCCTTGCCCTTGAGTTTTCAGTTACTTGAGGATATGAGGAGTTGTGGGTTTCTTCTTAAATTCTTTTTTCCACTTGTCTACAAAATCTTACATCAGTGGAGTCCAAACTGTGGTATGCACAAAACTTAGCTCGATATTTGCTTCAACCGAAGGTTTTTTGGGCCCCTCAACAGGTTTGGATTCAGGAAGTCCAAACTAGGGCCGAGGGCACTGAGGTTTTAATATTTAACTCAAGGGCAAGCGTACCCATGCTCTGCCAGTGTCCACACTGGACTGCCGTAGGTATTGAAGTGCAGAGAATCAGGAAGGAAGCCAGTGACTCCCTGTCAGGGCCTCAGCTTGTTCCAATGCCCTCTCCGGACCTAATCAGTTCACAAACAAGTATTTATTTATATATTTGTCATTTTATTATTGTAAGTTTCGTTTTATGCTGGTACTGGGGCTTGAACTAGGGGCCTTTTGCTCTTGCTCTGCTTTTTAAATCACAGCAGTTACTCTTCCAGTTGAGCCATACCTCCAGTTTGGCATTTGGGGTTGTTAATTGAGAATAGAATCTCATGGACGTTTCTACCTGGGATGGCTTTGAACAGTTACCCTCAAATCTCAGTCTCTATATAGCTAAGATTACAGGTGTGAGCTACAAGCATCTGTCCATTATTTTGTTTTTTTGAGACAGGGTTTCATTGTATAACCCTAGCTGGCTTCCAACACATGATTCTGCTTCCTTAGCCTCCCAGGTGCTGGGATTGCAGGTATGTACCACCAAACTCTGCTTGTAGACATTTATTGAGCACCTACTAGAAATACACTGAAGTACTGTAGATGCTGACATTCAAAGGTAGGTGACATGGTTCCAGTCCTCAGGAAGCCCAGAACACTGAATGCAAAGCCCTGGGCTTATCATTCTGGCTCAAGTCTCTTCCTTTCTCACCACCTATCATTTAATACCCTTTCTGGTACTATTTTCTTCCTAAAGATGCCCCTTTATTCCTTCATAGCAGCAGAACACATTTTCGTGTCTTATTACAGAATCTTGCATAATGGTTATGTCTGCACTACACATGGGCGCTGTGCATGGTATAAGAATAGTTCAGGTGCTCACTGGCTATTTGTGGAATTCAGTTTCCTTAAATAAACTTGTCTTCTAAAACAGCTTATGTTCACTTGTCAAATAATTGGGAGAATGGTCAAAGAGCCAGGCCCTGTTCTAGAAGCTGGGGTTAAAGGAATGGACAGAATTTCATTCCCTGTGCATGTAGACCTCCTGGTCAGGGAAGACAGACCACACAAACCAACAATTTGGACACCTCCTGTGTTTAATTGTTACCTGTACTGTGTCATCTGCTGAGAGTGTCTTTGCTCTGTGACTGCTCTTTCCCTGCCAAGTGACCCTCTTTCTAACCCTGTCTATGTGGTTCTCATTCACATAAGGCTTTCTCTACAGCTAGGAAACTTTCTGCTTATCCTCTTGCTTTTTGTTTGGGCATACAGTGCTGGGGATGGAAGCCAGGGCCTCCTGCATGCTAGACAAGTGCTGTATCACTGAGTTGTGCCCCAATCCTCTATTAAATTTTGAATTAATAGATCCACGTCTCTTTGGGGATTTAACCAAGATCAGGCACTGTTTTCCCCAAACCAGAAGCTTCCACAGAAGGATAACTGAGGGTGTGTGTGTGTGTGTGTGTGTGTGTGTGTGTGTGTGTGTGTGTGTGTGTGTGTGTGTGTGTGTGTGTGTGTGTGTGTGTGTTAGTGCTGGGGCTTGCATTCAGGACCTGGGCACTCTGGTTGAGCTTTTCTAATCCAAGACTAGTGCTCTACTACTTGAGCTACAGCTCCACTCCTGGTGTGTTTTTAGTGGTTAATTGAAGGTAAGAGTCACAGACTTTCCTTCCTGGACTGGTTTCAACCCATAGTCCTCAGATCTCAGCCTCTTGAGCAGAATTATAGGCATGAGCCACCAGCACCTGGCAATATTCCTTTTCTTTTGAAGCATCTACTATGCTAAATTTAAAAATTATGTTACTTTGCATTCATATTCCATGCTTTATTTTGAGTAATACTATGAATAATTTATCAGTAAAATATAAATCTTATCTTCCAGTATGTGATTTGAAAAAAATAACTTGCTGCATTCATATTGAGCTGTAGATTTTTGTTGAGTCCAATGCCTGTTGTTAGAACTATAAGCTGATTTTATCATCAGAATGAGAATGGGCTGGGTGCTGGTAGCTCACATCTGTAATCCTAGCTACTCAGGAGGCTGAGATCTGAGGATCATGGTTCAAAGCCAGCCTGGGCAGGAAAGTCCATGAGACTCTTATCTCCAATTAACCACCAGAAAATTGGGGCTGTGGCTCCAATGGTAGAGCATTCACCCTGAGTTGAAGAGCTCAGGGACAGTGTCCAGGGCCCAGAGTTCAACCCCCATGACCGACAAAAATAACAACAATAACAAACAAACAAAAAAAAAACCCGAAAATGGATTTCAACATAATGAAATGAGTCCCCTCTCAACATTCAGAGAAAGAGGGCTGGGAAGGTGGCTCAGTGGTAGAGCGCTTGCCTTGCATGCCTGAGGCCCTGGGTTCGATTCCCCAGCACCACATAAGCAAAAAGAAAAAAAGCCGGAAGTGGCACTGTGGCTCAAGTGGTAGAGCGCTAGCCTTGAGCTGAAGAGCTGAGGGACAGCGCCCAGGCCCAGAGTTTAGGCCCCATGACCGGACCCAAAAAAAAAAAAAAAAAATTCAGAAAAAGAGGTTTAATTTTCCTTTCTAATTAAAAGGAACAATATTTTTGTGAAAAATGTCTTCAGATATGATTATTCCTTTGCATGTATGTATTTATAGAGGACTATCTATTATCCTCTTGGTTCATAATTGCATGTGTTTAATCATTTCCCAAGTCTAAAGGACTTCCTGCTAGGACTTGAGCGTGGTTAATGAGATTCTTCGTGAGGAAAAACCCAAACACCAAAGATCTGTCTTTTGCTGTGGAAAGCAACAGGAGCCATTTGGTCTGGACGCAATGTCAGACTTCAGTCAGGCAACAGGTGAGTAGACTGGTAAGACTGTAATATGTTGGATCATGGATGCTCCCAGATGTGAAGAATAATCTATTTCCATTTGCACTTTTATAACATCCTTTGAGGACCATACAAAACTACCCATAGAGGCAGAGGGTCGTGAGCAGCCAGTGAGAAACATACTCAAAGTGCATGTGTCTGTCCATCTGTGGGTCAGACATTGCACAGCCCTGAACCAGAGAGACGTCCCTTGAGTTTACCTACCACGAGCTCAGACTACCAGACTACCACCGAAGACTTCATCTAACTGAGGAGTTTGAAGACCATCACATCTGGCTACATTAACAGAGTAACAATGTGGACATTGCCTGCTCTATTAGAAGAGGAAGCAGAGGAGGGGAAGGAAGGACAAAAACAACTTGGAGACAATCTACTTTCCATTTAACTGATATCCCCGATATCCCCGCCCTTCCCCCCCCCCCCACTTACCCCCATTGAACTCACTTAGAGATAGAGAAACCTGAAGGCCCAGCCCAATTGGAGTATCTTCCTAATTAGGGTGAAAATGGGCACAATGAACCATGAGGGGACTGAGGGGGCTTATATGGCATCCATGAAAGAAAATCAACAAATACAAATTTCACAAAATGAAAATTAGCTTTGTAAAGTCTAGGTTGTGCTGGATTGCTGGACTACTCTGCAATTTTTATGAACCTGACCTTTTATCTCAGATGAGTGTGTGTGTGTGTGTGTGTCTGTGTCTGTGTCTGTGTCTGTGTCTGCCTGCATGTACATACACATGTGTTTATGTGTATGTGATACTGGGGCCTGAACTCAGGGCCTGGGCTCTGTCCCTTGGCATTTTTGCTCAAAGCTAGTGTTCTACTATCTGAGCCACAGTTCTACTTCTGGCTTTTTGGTGGCTAATTGGAAATGAGTCTCATGAACTTTCCTGCCCTGGCTGTCTTTTAGCCACAATTCTCAGGTCACAGCCTTCTGAGTAGCTAGGATTAGAGATGTGAGCCACCAGAACCCGGGGACTGGTGACATTTTTGTCCCCCACCTATGCTTCTCTGTAAGATTTTAACAAGCACACTGCCTCTCCCTGCCCGAGGGATTGATAGGAAGCTTTTTCCTGTGGCATGTGCATACATGCATTGTTCTCTCTCCTAGACTTATGGAGTTATTTCAGAACTTGAGCTGAAAATTTTTGTTTGAACACATTTTTTGCATGAGAATGTTTAGGGATTAAAAATTCCAAGTTTACCAGGCACCAGGTGGCTCACGCCTGTAATCCTAGTTACTCAGGAGATCTGAGACACATGGTTCGAAGCTTGCCAAGGCAGAAAGTCCACGTGACAATTATCTCCAGTTAGCCAACCCAAAGCCAGAAGTGAAGCTGTGTGGCTCAAGTGGTTGAGCACCAGCCTTGAATGAAAAAGGATAGCTCCCAGGACCTGATTTTAAGCCTCAGGATCCCTGCACATGCACATGCATGCACACACACACATACACGCATGCACACACATACACACGCATGCACACACACATAAAAAAATTTTTTTTGGTCAGTTGTGGGGCTTGAACTCTGGGCCTGAGCGCTGTCCCTCAACTCTTCAGCTCAATGCTAGCGCTGTGCCACTTGAGCTACACTGCCACTTCTGGTTTTCTGAGTGGTTTATTGGAGATAAGAGTTTCATGGACTTTCCTTCCCGGGCTGGCTTTGAACAGCAATCCTCAGATCTCAGCCTTCTGAGTAGCTAGGATGACAGGCATGAGCCACTGGTGCCTGGCCCAAGCTCATACTTTTTAGTAACTGAAAAACAACATCTATCATTTTTCATATCTAAAATCTGTTGGGGGTCTGGGACTGTAGTACAGTAGTAGAATGCTTAGTGTGAGGGAGGTCCTGGTTTGATTCCTAGTGCTGAAAAATAAAATAAAACCTAATAGAACTATTGTCATCTTACCTTCAACTTGTTTTTCTTCTTTCTTTCTTTTCCTATCTTTTTTTTGGGGGTAGGGGCAGTGGCAGTACTTTGTACTTGCTAGGCAGGTGCTCTACAACTTAACCCGTTCCTTTCTACCTTTTGGTTAAAAAAATAATGTTTTCCTGTGTGTGTGTGTGTGTGTGTGTGTGTGTGTGTGTGTGTGTGTGTGTGTGTGTGTGTGTGTGTGTGTGTGTGCGCTTGCTGGAACCCAGGGCCTGGTACATACCACAAGGGCTCTACCACTGAGCTGCATCTCCTACCCATCTGAAGTTCTTTCTTTTATCTACAAGGGAACGAGTTCTTGTGATAGTCATGAGTCAGAAGAAACACACACATCTCTGCGAGCAGTGACATGATACATCACCCAGCTGCAAAGAGTTCTAGGAATTTTCTTATCTAAGTCATTGTCATGGCCAGTGTTTTTTGGGAGAAGCATTTGCATTTCATGACCATATTAGGGACATCAGAGTTTAATGGTCAGTTTACGTTGACTAAACTTTCAATATCTTAGAATTTAATTTGCTATACAAAGTGACCAGAGAAAGCTACACGTACTAACACATAAGAACAACTTGGGCTGGCCTGGGTGATGAGTCATTCCTGTTCAGCTGAAGAATGCATCTGTATTGTCTTATTTTTGTTTTGAAAGATCTCTGAACTACCCAAGAGAGTGACAACAAGCTCAGCCAGGAGTCGCGCTGCTGGCTGCATAGGGAGATAGGCAAAGACCAGGGAAGGTTAAAAAAGGTCTAGGGTTATGCAATTTATTTATCTGTTTGTTTATTTTTAATTTTTCTGTCAGTCCGGGGGTTGAACTCTGGGCCTGGGCACTGTCTCTCAGCGTCTTTTGCTCCGGGCTAGTGTTGTACCACTTTGAACCACGGCTCCACTTCTGGTTTTCTGATGGTTAATTGGAAATAAGAGTCTCATGTCCTTTCCTGCCAGGGCTGGCTGGCTTGAAACCACTCTCCTCAGATCTCAGCCTCCTGAGTAGCTAAGATTACAAGTGTGAGCCATCAGCACCTAGCCACAATATGCAATTTAAATGAAGTCAAACCAAAGAGATTTTTTTCTTCTTTTTTTTTTTTTTTGTCAGTTTGGGAGCTTGAACTCTGGGCCTGGGCGCTGGCCCTGAGCTCTTCAGCTCAAGGCAAACACTCTACCACTTGAGCCACAGCACCACTTCCAGTTTTCTGGTGGTTAATTGGAGCTAAGAGTCTCACAGACTTTGTTGCCCAGGCTAGCTTTGAACCGCAATCCTCAGATCTCAGCCTCCTGAATAGCTAGGATTATAGGTGTGTGCCACTGGTGCCCCTTTTAAGCTAAGAGAATTTTTGTGCCCCAGAGCAGTAAAGAACCTGAAGGGAGGAGGGAGAGAGAAAATAGGAGAAAATGAGAGAGCGGTAACACTGTTCAAAAAGAAATGTACTCATTACCTGACTTATGAAACTGTAACCTCGCTGTGCATCGTCTTTGCAGTAAAAAAAAAAAAAAAAAAAAAAAATTTAAAAAGAATTTGAAGAGACTCCAACCGACTTCAATGATTATCCACTCAAAGCATGAGTTCCTACGAATGTTTAAAGGGGAAGCTTTGTATGTATCAATGAACTAGGGTGTGTGTGTGTGTGTGTGTGTGTGTGTGTGTGTGTGTGTGTGTGTGTGTGTGTGTGTGTTTAAAGTTGGTACTGGAACTTGAACTCAGGATAAGGATTCTCTCCCTTAGATTTTTTTCACTCAAGGTTAGTGTTCTGCCACTTGAGCCATGGCTCAATTTCTAGCTTTTTTGGTGGTTAAGTGGAGATAAGAGTCTTAAGGTCTTTCCTGGCTTTGAATCATGATCCTCAGATCTCAGCTTCCTGAGTAGCTAGCATCATAGGCATAAGCCACTAATGAACTAGTTGTAGCCAGGAATTGAACCTAGGTTGGATAAAGGGTGGGATCTTAAATGCTAGAGCATAGAAAATGGTCTTAATTTGCCTGGTGTCCTTCTCTTTCCTATAATTCAAATATCTAAAATTAGCAGCAGGGAACTGGCAGCTTATACTTGTAATCCTAGCTACTCAAGATGCAAAGATCAGGAGCATCAAGGTTCAAAGCCAGCCCTGGCAGCAAAGTCTGAGACTCCATTTCCAGCTAGCCAGCAAAACATCAGTCTGAAGGCATAACTCAAATAGTAGAACACTAGCTGAGCAAGCAAGCCAGCTAGCTGAGTAAGAGTGTACAGCCTTGAGATGAAGCTCCAGGAAAAAAAAAAAAAAAAGACTGGAAAAGATATTTTGAAAGTCGTTTTGTCCAGAAATGTAGAAACATCTAGTCGGCTAGTGGTTGGTCTTTTCCTCTGGGACGTTTTTTCTCACAGTGACACTGCTGAGGCAGAGAAAAGGGTGGGAATCACAAGGCTCCATGAAATCAACTTCAAAAGCTTGTGGTAGACTCCGAATAGACTTTTCTAGCTGAATAGTCACCAACTATAGATTTCTCAGGAAAAAAATTTTCTACAATTTTTCTTTTCCCAGTACTGAGGGTAGAGTCCAGGACCTCCCACCTACGAGGCTAGCATTCCTCCAGTGACCCATATTCCCAACTCGTTTTATTTATTTTTTGAGACAACTTTGCTCTATAGCCTAGATAGGGCTCAAACTCTGGATCCTCCTGCTTGAGTCTCTCGAGTGCTGGGATTATATGTATGAACTACCATGCCTGATTCTCTACAAGCTTTTCAAAATATTTTTCCATTTTTACTTTACTGGGTGAAAATGAAGCAATACTCCCTTGAATCTAATGGCAACCATTTAGAAACAGTCCAGGAGTCTTCCAAAATGAACAAATATCTCCTTCTATTTAAAGAATCAGCCTTCTAGTTGATTAAGAAACTGCTCAGGCAGGTATGCTGAGAACTGTGTGGTTTTGGATTTGTTGCTTGACCTCTTCCCAGGTTTCCATGAAGCTAATGTTTTTCCTCTTACCAACTTAAGATGGTGCCTTGGGGACATGAGGGGGGCGGGGTGGGGGGAGGAATGTTGCAAAGTCCAGAGCAGTTTTTCTTTTAATGCTTCCAGAAAAGCCAAGTTTAAAAAAAAAAAAACAAACAACCCCATCTCTTTTGTGAAATGTAGCTGCCATATAAGAGATACAAGGCACACAGTCTTCTTGGCTCAGGGAGAAAAATATCTGTCTGTATAATTCAAAAGCTAAGGTGAAGGAACACCATGGAAGATTTTAAGCCAGGAAGCAGTGTGCCCTTTTAAGAACTGCGTTTTTCTGATATCTCCAAAAAGAAAATTCAGTCAACACAACAGTGTTTTATTGCAGTCTCCTGATGTTTGTCCTATGAGAGCAAGTGAGATAGAGCTCTCTTGCAGGGTGCTTTGTTTACGCGAATAATTGTAGGCTTCTAGATGTTTCTTTGCCTGTGTCTTTGGTCTAATCCCCAAACAGACAGTATGTACATATTTCCTGCCCCTGTATGATCTCTTGAGAATACTGACAGGCACATTTGTGTGCTGGAATGCCGGCTCTGGCTCACATGAACCACATGTACAAAATACTTTTAGCACACACAGCTGCCTGAGGATCCGTTTGCCAAGCTGCATGTGAAGGCCCTATTTGAATGACCCACTATTAAATGGACAAATGGAGTCACAAGGCAGGCTGGGATTCGTGTGTGTGTGTGTGTGTGTGTGTGTGTGTGTGTGTGTGTGTGTGTGTGTGTGTGCGCGCGTGCTGGGCTTGAATTCAGTGGCTTGTATTCTTGCTTGACTTTTTTTTTTCTGTGCCACTAGACTGGTACTCTACCAACTGAGCCACAGCTCCACTTCCACCTTTTTGCTAGTTGGTTAGAGATAAGAGTCTCATGGACTTTTCTGCCCAGGCTGGCTTCAAACTGCAATCCTTAGATCGTAGCCTCCTGAACAGCAAGGATTGCAAACATGAGCCACTGGCCACCAGCAGTTAAATTTCCTACAATCTCTAATTTCCATGTCCCTTGCTCTTGTAGAGCTCCCTGACTAGTTTTATTTTTTTGTTTTTTTTTGGGGGTCCGGTTGTGGGGCCTGAACTCTGGGCCTGGGCGCTGTCCCTCAGCTCTTCAGCTCAAGGCAAGCACTCTACCACTTGAGCCACAGCGCCACTTCCGGCTTTTTTCCTTTTGCTTATGTGGTGCTGAGGAATCAAACCCAGGGCCTCAGGCATGCAAGGCAAGCACTCTACCACTGAGCCACCTTCCCAGCCCTCCATGACTAGTTAATGAAGCATTTAGCAGCTTGGGATGTGTTTCCTACAGTGATGATCTAATGCCACCCATTTTCCCTAAATCTACAACTATGAAAAAGTGCTCTTTTACTCATATGTCTGTCTATGGAAAATAGGGAAAAACAAATTATTCTTAACAGGAGGCCTATAATCTGAGCTACTCAGGAGAGTGAGATCTGAAGACTGATGTTTGAAGCCAGACAGACAAATCCTCAAGACTTATTTCTAATTACCCAGCAAAAAGAAGTAAGATTGGCTGGTGGCTCATGCCTGCAATCCAAACTACTTAGGAGGCTAAGATCTGAGGATTGTGGTCTAAAGCCAAACTTGGCAGAAGAGTCCTAAATGCCACAAGTAGAACTGTGGCTCAAGTGGTAGAGTACTAGCCTTGCTCAAAAAAGCTCAGGGACAGTACCAGGGCCTGAGTGTGCCTGTAATCCCAAGACTTGAGAGGCAGAAGCAGGAGCATCACAAGTTCCAGGCCACCCTGGGCAAGATAGCAAGACTATATCTAAAAAATAAAATAATATAAAAGAGAAGGGACTGTGTCCCAACACCCTATACACGGTTCAATCCTCAACAATCTAATTTCTTCTCACTAAGCCCCACCTCTGACCACATGCCTTTTAAGATGTGGGCTTTTGAAAGAACATAGTTTCTAAACTAGAAAGACAGGCAATATACTAGGAGAAGACCCTTACCAGCAATACATCTGACAAAGTCATAATATCCAAAATATACGTGGAACTCAAGAAATCAACCCCACCCAAAGCTAGTAAACCAATTGCTAAATGGGCAAAGAAGCTAACAAGAGACTTCTCAGAAGAAGAGGTAAGAATGGCCAAAAACCACATGAGGAAATGTTCATCATCTCTGGCCATAAAGGAAATGAAAATCAAAACATCACTGAGTGTCCATCTCACTCCAGTTAGATTGGCCAGTAGGTGAATTCAAACAATGAACACTGATGGGGATGTGGGGATAAAGGAACCCTGCTGCACTGCTGGTGGGAATGTAAACTAGTACAACCACTCTGGACGGCAGTCTGGAGGTTCCTCACAAAACTAAGCATAGTTTAGAAAAAATTGCAGCAATATTTTTCCTTGAAAAAGCTTTGTATTTTAGGGTCATATGTTGATTTTGTTAAGTAACATTTAATTTGTGTACTCTGGGGCAGAAAATTTCACAATGCACTTCAGTTATTTAATGAAATAAAAATTATACTGCATTTGAAAAGTTAAAAAAAAAAAAACTAAACATAGAATTTCCCTACAACCCACTCATACCACTCCCGGGCATCTATCCAGAGCATCACAAGCCAGGATACCATGAAGACACTTGCATATCCATTATCCTTCATCTCCACCAACCCTTCCCCCTGCCCCCCCCCCCCACTCCCCCAGTCATGGGGCTTGAACTCTGGGTCTTGGCACTATCCCTGCACTCTTCAGCTCAAAGCTAGTGCTCTACAGAGCTACTTCCGGTTTCCTGGTGGTTAATTGGAGATAAGAGTCTCACAGACATTCCTGCCAGGGCTGGCTTTGAACCGTGATCCTCAGGTCTCAGCCTCTGGAGTAGCTAGGACTACAGGCGTGAGCCACCAGCGCCTGGCCACAGCCATGATCTTTGCTGCTCTAGTCACAGTAGCCAAGTTATGGAGACAGCCCAGCTATGCCGCAACAGATGAGTGGATCCAAAACATGTGGTACACAAAGGAATCTTACATAGCCATTAGAAAGAATAATATTGTGTCATTTGCAGGGAAATAGATGGACCTAGAACAAATCATGTTAAGTGAGGTAAGCCAAGCTCAGAGAGACTAACAGCATATGTTTAATCTGCAGAAGTTAGATCTAAAATACACTGGGACATTATAAATTATACAGGACTCCAGGCATTCACACAGAGTGGGAGCTAAGGCACAATGACTATGTGCATCTGTTCATAAAATATAATATTTATTGAAATGAACTCCAGGAAATGAAAACAAGAGTTGTTTTTTCTTTTTTGCTGATTTTGTTTCCTTTTTGCTCTGTTTGCTATATATGTCTATGGGAGGTAAGGGGAGGCACAGAAGTGGAGGCACAAAAGGAGAACAAATTCAGCAGTGGTATTCACTTGACACTGCTGGAAATGAACTACACGGACTGGGGATGCGGCTTTAATGGTAGAGTGCTTGCCTAGCACACATGAGGCCATGGCATCTATTCCTTGGTAGCACATAAACAAGAAATAAAGAAAATTAATAAAATTAAAAGAAAAAATCATTAGTATAAAAAAGAAAAGAAAGAAAATTAACCACAGTATACAACTTGTAGGCATGGGAGCGTAAAAATGGGAGACAGCAAGGAAAATGGTGACATTGTCCAAAGAGAAATAAATATACTCTTTACATGACTTACAAAATTGTAATCCCCTGTGCATCGCCTTTACAATAACAATAAAAAAATTTTCGAATTCTTTTTCTTTCTTTTTCTGTTCTGCTTCTGGGACTTGAACTCAGGGCTTAAGTGCTGTCCCTTAACTTTTTTGCTCAAGGATAGCACTCTAGCATTAGAACCACAAATCCACTTCTAGCTTTTTGCTGGTTAAATGGAGATAAGAATCTCATGGACTTTCCTGACTGGACTGGCTTTGAACAACAATACTCAGATTTCAGCCTCCTGAGTAGCTATGATTATAGGCGTAAGCCACCAGAACCCAGTGTCTTTCCTTTCCTGCTTTTCTATTTTTTCTTTCCATTTCTTTTTTTCCTTCTTCCTTCCTTCCTTTTATTAAAGTATCAGAACAAAAAGTTTCAAATATCTTTCTGATGCTTTGAATTTTCTATTTTTTTTTAGTTATTTATCTATTTATTTGTTGTCGGTCATGGGTCTTGAACTCTGGGCCTGGGCACTGTCCCTGAGCGCTTCAGCTCAAGACTAACACTGTACTACTTGAGCCACAGGGCCACTTCCAGATATTTCTGCTTATGTGGTGCTGAGGAATCGAACCCAGGGCATCATGCATGCATGGTAAGCACTCTACCACTGAGCCATCTTTCCAGCTCCACTTAGAATTTTCTAATGTTATTTCTTTGCTCCCTTATAAATATATACCCTAAGAAACAATTCTACAATGGGGAAATAACCTATACATGTAACATTGCTTGACTTTTAATTTGCTCATTGTTTCCTAATTTCATTGTTTGCTTAGAAATAGACACATTGCAGAAACGTTTGCCTGGCACAGTTAACCAATGAAAGTGGGTTATGATATCCTAGGTCTAGAGCCAGATGCAGAACTTCTGGGGAACTAACCTAGCACTCCAGGCCTCTAATGGGAACTGTGTCCAGGAAGTTTACAACCTGAAAGTGTTACCTTATGGCTGATTCATCAGACAGAAAAGGATGGCTTTAAGCACTAAGTGGACCAACCCCTCATTAATGTTTCACAGAGGTTACAAATATACAGGCTCTGATGCACAAAAAAAAAAAAAACCATGCAAGCTCCAGGCAGGA